>NC_080419.1:100458352-100820852 GCF_029873635.1 Malania oleifera | reverse complement strand
AATTTTCTTATCTTTCTATAGTATCTTGAATCATCTAAATCAGAGGTTGGATAAGAGAGTTACACATAGATTACAAAGTACCATCGATTTTTAGCTTCCTATAGTTGCCCTGCAATAAAAAAAATACCAAAAATTCATAAATTACTCAATAAAATCCAAATATCATAAATATAACACAATGTTAAAATATTTAGAGTAATTAGGCATTTAATTAAAAATATAATTAGTAATGCATGAATTAAAACACCTAATTACGTAATTTAAGCGCGTAATCACACCCCCCAACTAACATTTTGCTAGTCTTTAGTAAATAACGTGAATAAATTCCAGGACGGTACCCCAAATACTAATTCCAACAAACATGAAATGAATGCACATGTGACATAACCATACCATTTCACGTATGGGAATATAACCAAATTTCACACAAACTCATCATATGCAATGCTCGCAACTCTGAAGTAAGTCATTTATGTAGGTCTCATCGTTATATAGCCATTAAGAATAGTATACTCACATGAAGTTAACCAGAAATACAATCCAAAGTTAATGTAGTAATATAAATTTGAGTATAAACAGGCAAAATCTTGAGGTATGTGTAATGTGTATGACTCGTTACACCCAGGATACTAGTGGACACCTACAAAACGGTTGTTTTGACTCGGCCTAACTGGTATACCCTAAAAAACACTCAAAAAGAATGAGTTCACTCGTCATATGTGAGGAGGAATGTCGTGATCAAACATCCCACATATTATAAGGAAAAAACACTAAATATATGGAGTGGACTAGTCTGAAAAGGGTCTAATCTATTTGTGAGGTGTTGGGTCCTTCACCCTAGCATCTTCTCACCTGCTCTCCATGTCCAACCAAGGCCACCCTAGATCAACTTATTCACAAACCAGACGTGAATACATCTGAAGCATTAAGCGGTTGAAGAGTCTTCATATGTGGAGAATATGTGTCGTGTCCCTGACTCCTTGTGGTATTTCTATGGAGTAGGTATTAACCTTTCATTTCATGTGTATTTCTATTTTTCTTATTCTTTCTTTTGCTCATTCTTCAATTTCTATCTTTTCATTGTCAATTAGGACAATCATTACACTTCTTTTGTTGTCTTTATACCACCAATGGGAATTAAGCTTGAATAGTAGTCCATGAACTAAGTCTATCTCTAGGGGTGGTTTAGCCTTCACATCTTGAGTAGGTTACAAGACCTAGGTTTCTATCTCCCCACTAGATGCCACCTCTAGGCTAGCAAGTAAAAAACAGAGACTAGTATACAAAGAATCGTCCAGAAGAAAAGAGAACTGAGTTTCATGACTCTAATTTGATGTTAGCAATCAAAAGGATGATAAATAGTTCAAGGATTCCTCACAAGGTGTCATAGTTGCCATGGGTGCTCTCTTAGTGCTCATAAGGAACCCTAAGTGTTACAAGTCATGTGGATGTGTATTTTTAGCCTCATGAGATACCATGTAAATACAAGAGTTTATATAGTCAGATTAACATAAATGAACTACTAGTCAACTTATATAAAGTTACAATTCCTAAATTAGCCATATAAAGAGAAACTACATATAAATAACCCACTATACAACTTAAGTGTGTAACTCCTAGGTTATATGTAAGTATGTAAAGGGTATAAGTCAAGTTAATCATGGCCTAATCATCTACATTCAAATTTTTTTTTTCAATGTATTTTCTCACCCCCTCCCCCAACTAAAGTGGAACATTGTCCTCAATGTGAAAGCATAGAGGAAATATAAAATATGTGCATAGGGGAAGTAGAGTGTACCTAGGTGGAGAAGTAAGGGAAAAGAAAAACTAAAATTACAGAAAAATGTACCTGAAAATAAGCTAAAAATAAAACAACGTAAAACAAAATTAAAAGAAAGGAAATAAAAACATCGTTGTCTGTATGGTGAAGGCTCTAGAGGAATGTCATTTGGTGGGTGTAGGTCTATAAATTGAACCGAAGAGTCTCCAAATTTGAGTCTCCACAATGAATCTATATCGTTACCTGCACAAAAGTTAGCCTCAAATAAATCAATACGTTCTAAGGTACGAGACAAAACATGTGCAGACTGCCTTTCTTGCTCTAACAAGAAAGGATCTTTATTCAACATATTTTCTAAGAAATTCACTTCTTTAAGAACCAGTCTTTGAGGCAAAGTTGTCAGAGTAGTTACCTTTGGTTCTTCAGAAGCATCAACATTAGAAATTTTACCTAGTTCCTTGAAAGTTAAATTCTCACCAATCTGCTCACCTTCTTTATCTGGTGTATCCATCACCTTACCACTACAGGGATTTGCTTCAACATTGCACTCCTTGACATTTACTCCAATAGGGAGTGATGGTTCCACGACTGTCAATTTCTGAGGGTAAGGTACCACAGGTTGGTACTCCTCACTGGTCTCGGTCTCCACATTAACTAACTTCTTCAATTCAGGGCTCGCTTCCTTTGATTTTTCTTTGACCTCATCTATCTTAGCTGTAAATTCAAGTGTCAAGATAACTGTTGGTTTGTCAATGAGTATCTCAGATTGGAAAACTTCTTTTTCACTTCTCGAAGTAATAACGAGCTTTGTTGCCTCAAGAGAAATATTATGTATTTGTTGCTGTTGGTACTGGTATTCTTGAGGATTAGGTTGAGGTTCGACCAAAAATTTCCCTTTTTCTAAGACATTCAATTGTGTGCTCATCTCATTAATGGTGTCTCGTAATTCATTTATGGCCTGAGCATACTGCTTGTTAGTTGTGACTTGAATATGCATGAACTCCTGAAAAGCATCCTCAAGAGACTTCTCTAGTGGAGCAAGTGCTGCATTAGATTGAAATCCTGAAGAGGCATAGCTCTGAGAGATTTGTTTTGACTAATACTGATGTTGAAGGGAAGCTTAATGATATGATGGCTGATAAAGGGGTGCATAGGACTGAGAAGGTTGATTCTGAAGTTATTCTGTACTATTCTCCTTTTCCATCTCCATAGCATCCAATCTTCTGGTAAGGTCAACCAGACAGGCCTCAACATAAAAATCATCTTTCAATTCATACCACTCTCCACCATGTACTGCTCTCAAAGGCTGAGCTGCAATTGGTCTTCTGTCAATCCTAGTGTTCCACTGCTGAGCATAGTCAGCTAAATGATCTAGAAAATCCAATGCCTCATCAGGCTCCTTGTCGAAGAAATATCTTGAACACATAGTATGAACGAACTGTTTCGATTCAAGAGTCAATACAGTGTATAAATAGTTGACTAAGTGCCATGATTCAAATCCATGGTGGGGACACATGTTAACTAGATCCCTAAATCTCTCACAACTTTCATGAAATGTCTTATCAACTCTTTTCATGAATAGACTGTTTTGTTCCTGCAAAAATTGAGTTCTTTATAAGGGAAAAAATTTATGTAGAAATCCGTTCTGCATATTAGCCCAACTAGAGATAAAATTAGGTTTAAGAGAATTAAACCATGTCTTAACCTTGTCTTTCAATGAAAAAGGCAATAGACGCAATCTAATTGCCTGATTAGTAGCAGCCTCATATATAAATGTAACACATGCAAGCTCAAAATTAGTTAAATGTTGATATGGATTTTCACACTCCATCCCATAAAATTGAGGTATCACAGATATCATTTTAGGCTTAATGTTAAAGTTTTGTGCATTCTTAGGCAATATGATGCAAGATGACTGTGTGGTTCGTGTGGGCTACAAAAAAATCTATAAGCATGCATGGTGTAGGTACAACCATATTTTCTTCAAAACTCTCTTTTTTTTTCCTTTTCTTTTTCTTTTTCATGAGAAAAATTAAAATAATGGGAAAAACACTAATTTGAAACTAAAACTGATATTCTCTGGTAATGACGCCAAAAACTTAACTCGCTCGAAAGATGAGCAGTTCAGAAGCTATCCCAAGTATAGGAGTTCAGTTGTGTAATACTTAACCCAAGAGCCAGATCATCTCCTCAGGGAATGCAGTTTAGTTCCAAAATTTACGTAATTATAATCAGAAAAAAAAAAAAAACAAAAAGGTCATTGAACACAATTAAGATTCGGTTTCCGGGGATTTTTGAGATTTTGCAATGAAATTTAAACCCTAACTAAAAATTAAACACGCGCAAAATAACTATTTAAATATTAGATTTAAATACCGGAATAACGAAATAAGTAAACCTTGCAATCATCCAACTGAATAAAAATATTAACTTTAAACATAAACCAAAGCAAGAATACACTCTAAATAAAAACACCAAATTTAATAATAAAAACACCCAAGAAAATAATTAAATCCCTATAAAAACTTTAAATAAGAAGACAAATTGAAATTGACAATAATAATGCTAAAACAAGAATTTAAATACGAGAGAGAGAGAGAGAGAGAGAGAGAGAGAGAGAGAGAGAGAGAGATGAGGCCCAAGGAGGGAGCTTCACGGCTGCCCTTCCTAAAAGGAAAAAAAAAAAAATGAAAACCCTACTTTTTGTCTTACTTTTTTTTTTTTCCTTTTTAATCTTGGCTTTCCTTTTCTTTTGACTTTTCTTATTTCAATATGCTCTCCTAGACTCTCTTCAGTGCCCACGCCTCACACACACACACAAGGCCCCTTTTTTGTTCCTTTGCATGGCTGGCCCCTTTTTCTACAGCATCATGACTCATCTAAATCAGAGGTCGGATGAGAGAGTTACGCATAGATTACGATGTATCGTCGGTTTTTAGCTCCCAATAGTTGCCTTGCAATAAAAAAATACCAAAAATTCATAAATTACTCAATAAAACCCAAATATTATAAATATAACATAATGTTAAAATATTTAGAGTAATTAGGCATTTAATTAAAAATATAATTCGTAATGCATGAATTAAAACACCTAATTACGCAATTTAAGCGCGTAATCACCTATACACACACTCTAACACACATTAAAACACTCATTTACAAACACTCAAGCACACACACTTACACACTCTACACACACACACACACTATAAACACACACTTTTACACGCACTACACACACACACACACTTCAAACACACACTAAACACATGCAGGTATACACACATACACGCACGTTTTTGTTTTAAAGTTTAAATTTTGTTTGGTATTAACATTGACTTATATTTATTGTTTTAAGATTTTTAATAATTAATGTCCATATTTATAAATATTAATTAGTTTGTTCTCATTATTGTAGGATTTTTCTTTTTATTGCGGAATTAAGATTTCTATTGTTTAATATTTAAATGTAATAATTTTTGTTGTCATATTTTTTTTTTTTAAAAGTGTGCAATATTCAAGTTGTATGTGTACTATTCAGGGTTTTAGCTTATCATTATGTAGGTTTCTCATTATTAATATGGTAGGCTATTATTAATGTATTATTATGATTTATTATGGTAGTTTATTATTAGGGTATTATTATTATTATGTTGAAAGGTAGTTTACTATTATGGTATTTTATATGTATTGTAGTAGATTATTATTATGGTATAATCCTTATTATGGTAGTGTATATGATATTATGGCATTTCAGTATTGTTATTATGTTTATATTTAGTATTACATATTATATTATTTTTAGTATTTTGGTACATTATGGTGTTCTTATTATGGTAAGTTTAGTATTACACATTATTGTATTAGCTTATTTCTATAGTGGTTTATTATGTAGTTTATTATCATGATATTTTATTATGTATTATTATGGTATTGTTATGTTATTAAGTAGTTTACTATTGGCCTTACAAGGCTTAATATCCTATTTTGATGCTAACAAACAAGTGGATCTTAACATGCTATGTTAAGTGATGTATTTTCAGGACTAAATGAAAAATGTAAGGTTAAAGAGTTCATGAGAGCTTGTACCTCAGATAAGGTTGATTATATCAAGCTTGAAGCATGGATTTAAAGATTAAAACTTGAAGATCATGAGAGCATTGATATTAAAGAAAAAGTTTCAAGAATGAAAGCCCAAGTGATCAGCATGGAAAGCTTAAAGAAAGATGAAACTCAAGGAATTCAAGAATTGAAAAAGTTTAGGAAATTTCATGTAAGTACTGCAAAGAACTTCAATATGGATGCATGAAACTCTTAGGTAAATTTATTGGACCTAGATACCTTTGAATATACTTGGAAAATATTTTTTTAAGGTCAAAAATTGTTTCAAAAAGGTTAGAATAATTTTTGAAATGAAAAGCACCAAAAAGAGGATTTCTCAAATGTTGTCAATTTTTATATATTTTCATTGATGCACATTTTTCTCCATCAAAAAGTCTTTATTTTAAAATGTGTTAAACATAAAAGTTTTAGGATTTTATTTTAGCTTTCATTTTACACCAAGATCATTAAATTTAGAGTTATATAGAGAAAGTTATAGGTAAAATACGAGAGGGTACTCGAAGCTAACAGCTTGACAGCAGTTTGTTATAGAAGCTGGTGTTGCACTGTCAGATGTCTGTGTGGGTTTGGACAGACGACTGCCACCCTACTGCCTCTTTAATTTAAGAGGACAGATGACTTCCACAAATGGACAGTCATCTGTCACAATGGCAGATTTGAAAATTTCATAACGAGCAAATTTTTAAAAGAGGTTGCTTGGAGTTCAAAATTTATGGAAACTTGGGGAATATTTTAAACCACTTGGGGACCAAGTTACATACCTTTTAAAGTCTATAAATAAGCCTCAAAGTGCTTTGAATCAATACAACCAAGAATTCAAATTCAGCTAAAATTCAGCATCTCTCTCAAATTGCTCTCAAATTCTCAAGGCTCTCTCTTGCTCTCAAGCTCACATATTGTGTACGAATTCAACTGAGTTTTTGATCTTCTTCCACTGGAATTGTGCTACAAATTCTAAATCTTTCAAAGAATTAATCGGTGATATACTTCCTTGAGCTTCAAGTTAATTTCCATATTGTTATTTACTTTGAAGTATATAATGCTGTAATTGTTGTACTAATCAGCTCTTTAAGGAGCAAAATTTTTGTACACATATTGTGGTTGTATTTCTTGTAGATTGACTATTCCAAAGGTTGTTTGGATCGTTGGCTAAACAAGGGGATATTGCTTAGAGAGGCGGGCTCTAGCCTATATAAGGAGTGACTGAATGAGGGGGTATCGTTTGGAGAAGGTGGGCTCTAGCCTTAACCAAGGAGTGTTGTAATCGGTATTGTTCCACCCGTCAACGGAACTGAACTAACGAATCCTTTGGTGGTTTGCCAAAGGCGAGGACGTAGGCTGGGTATAAGCCGAACCTCGTAAAAATCCCCATCTCACTCTCTCTTTCCCTACTATTTATTTTCAGCATATCGAAATTGCGTGGATGGTTTATTTGATAATTTTATATACTACGTAATATAAAAATCAAGTAAACTTAAATTTTAATTTTGATTTGTGTTGCGGAAACCGAAAGGGAGTACATTGGTTATACCATATCTTACGGAAACTATACGGGAGTACGTTACTTGGTTAACAGCCCAAGGATAAATTAACTGAGAGTTTAGTTAAGTTTTGAATATTGAGAAGAGTGTGAATGTGTTATTGAAAAACATATTGAAGAAGAAAATCTATATCAGCAAAGTATAAATTATAAGTCAACTACAGGGCTACAATTTCATATCCAAGGCTGACAACAAAAGATATATTGTGATTGAATGGTATAAAGCTTGAGATTGATTGGATAGTGTTTGTATTCCAAAAGTGCTAAATCTTGAATTTTACATCAATCTTATTGTTCTGAAGTGAATTTTTATTTGGCAATCAAATTTGGTGTATTGGTTTGGAAATTGTGATTAATTGTTTGATGGTTTCTACTTTCAAAGTGTGGTTGAAGATTGAATGTTTGATTATGTTTAATTGATTGGTTGTTTAATTGTGTTATTGATTGGATAAAAGAACTAAGTTCTTGATTGATTAAAGAATTAAACAAACAAGTCAAGAATTGGTTAAAAGAAATAAAAGAAGTTTAAGGTAACCTAAAAGGAATTAAAAGAAATTTTTAGAATCCAATTCAACCACCCTCTTGGGAAGCTATTCCTAATTTCATTTACTATTATGATATTGTACTATGTATATTAGTATGGTGTTATTATGATAATATATACTACTGTTATTGTATTGTGTTGTGTTATTAACATAATATTATTAGTACAAGATTGTTATTGTATTAATATGTTTTTATTGTTGTTACTATAATTTCTATTTTATTATTACTAATATTAAATATGTTTAGTATTTTTTGGAATATTTATATTTTGTATTATGTATTATTTATTTTAGTGTGTGTATATCCCCATGATTTAGAAAAAAAAAGGGTATGAACTTTCGGGTTTCACGTACCCCAGTTGGGAGGAAATATATATTATGTATATTTTTTTGTGTGATTTATTTTTCTACATGTGTATTTCAAAAATTCACTAAAAAGGAGTAATTTTAAAAATTTATTAAATTTAATTGGTGGGATAATTTTCTGATTAATTAGGTACCGTTTGTAAAGAACGGGCGTGTAGGTGGTGTTGATACCTTCTCCTCGCGTAACCGAACCTCTGATCCTGACTTTGGTAACGCAGACCGATTTTACCCTTGATTGGGTAGTAATCCAGCGTTCTAACCACACTAACAGGTTAGTGGCGATTCCATTCCTATTTTTTCCGAAAATTGAACATAAAAATTTAATTCGCCTTGTTCTGTTCGGGACGTCGCGACATAACTAATAATGTCAAAGGAGGTATACTTAGGATACCATAATCCAAGTTCAATTGTTCCAATCAGGTATCTAAATATTCTTTTGATGGCTAATAAATGAGACTCTTTAGGTGCAGCCTGAAATCTTGCACATATGCATATGCTAAACATTATGTTAGGCCTGCTGGCAGTCAAATATAGTAAGCTGCCAATCATTCCATGATGGAGCTTGACATCTATTGGTATACATTGTTCGTCTTTGTCTAATTTCAAAGAAGAACTCATTGGTGTTCCTAGAGTTTTACCATCTTCCATATTAAACTTTTTAAGCAAATCTCTAATATACTTGGATTGATTTATAAAGATTCCATATTTTGCTTGTTTGATTTGAAGTCCTAGGAAGAAGTTGAGTTCTCCAATCATGCTCATCTCAAATTCATTTTGCATACAACTTGCAAATTCATTGCACAACTCTTCATTTGTTGCTCCAAAAATGATATCATCTACGTATACTTGAACTAGGAGCATGTTATCATTCTTAGATTTTATGAATAGTGTTGTGTCTATCTTTCCTCTGATAAATCCATTATCCAGTAGAAATGTAACATCCCATAAAATGATATACTTGGGAATGTAAAAAAATAATAAAATAATAGTAATAATAATTAACTAAAATTTAAAAGAAATAAATAATTAAATAATTAATTAAATAATTATAATTATTAATTAAATTATATAATATATATATATAATATAATATAAGTAAAGTAAAGTAAAAAACCTTCAGGAAATGAAATTTCCTGAAGGAGCTGCGCCCCCCCCCTGAGTTCATTTCCTGCACCAAGTACCCCCCTCTCTACGCTGTCTCTCACAGTGTTTCTCACTCTCGTCTCTCCCACTCTCATCAATTTCTTCAGCCAAATGATGCCGATTGAAAATCAGAAAATACCGTTGGACTCTATTCTCTGCCACCGACATTCCTACTGGAACAGATTTGTCGTGGGAGTGGCATAGGCATATCTCCTGGGGTAAGATCAATTCTCACTTTTACCTCAATTTTTCTTAAATCTTAAGCTCAATTAACGAACAAAAATTTTCAGGAGATTAGTGGGGAGATTCTCTACAATCTTACTAGAGCGGGTTTTCGAGTTGGAGCTTCAGGGCGCCAACCCTAAATCGGGGTAAGTTTAATAATTTAGACTTTTATAGGCTATTTAGGATATTCAGAATCTAGGGGGACTTTAGTGAAAGTTACTCTAGGTATTGTGATGAATAATGTGTTAAAGTTTGAATTTCAGGGTTTTAGGGGTTTTGAATGCTGTGGGGATTAGGTCGGGTTTTATCGTGCTTTTCAGGAATCAGTTAAGGGGATTAAGTTAAGTCAGTAACGGTGGAAAGATTTTTTGTTTATATGGTTCTGTTAAAATGTGGAAATCGTGTGGCAGATAATTTAATTGGTATGAATTATTGTATATCTGGATTTGAGATTTTGAAATACTGAACTATTTGTGAAATATTGAAATTATTTGCGAAATGCTGGAAATGCTTGTGAATAATGTAGAGATTTGATATGTCAACCGAGGGTCAAGGTTTTGTTTAAATGGCTATGAGCCACATTGCATTTGTGGCCAGGGGCTGGGTTTTTGGAATAATAGGAAATATATATGAATTGATGTTTTAAATGGTGTTTTCTATTATCTAAATTGCATGATATGCTTTAGGAACCCTGGGGACCAGTGTATTGTGAGCATGGTACCGTTGCTAAGGAGTTGTTATGTGGCCGTGTGTGCCCACACTTGTGCTGAGAGGTGTAGGGTGGCCTTGTCCGATTTGCCTTCGTGAGGTGAATGTACGCCCCTTGGGTGAGGGCAATCGGACTAGCAGTTGGAGCTGCATAGACCCGCGGAGTATGTTAGCGAAGAGTATAGATGACTATTGTTTGGGTGGATCCCCCAAGACAGTAGTCCAGCCTTCGAGCCGCACAACCCATGCTGTAGGAGAAGCAAATGGCGTGTTTGTCACAGGGAGTGTCTTATATGCATATCTGTTAATTTATGTGAATAAGAATAATTAATAAGATAATTTTGAGGGCTTGCTAAGAAAGGTGAGTGCCCTAGTAGCAGTAATGGTATTAGAGCATAGGGAAGCTACTATGGGCGGTTAATCTTCCCTATCATCAACTAATTGTGTATCTGAGTGTAAAATAAGAATGATTTCATAAATGTGTTTATCTACTTAGTGAACTGATTATTTTTTGTACACTAAATAGTATTTCCCTTACTGAGCTATGCCTCACTCCTACTTTACAAACTATCATTTCAGAAAATCCTAGGGATTGGGTCTAGCAGGCTAGAGGAGCTGGGCTAGTGGTTTAAATTTATGTAGGCGGTATGATTGGACAGAGATTTTATTTTTATGTAGTTTTGTGGGATGTAATTATGTGAAAATGGAGATGTTTGTGTATAAATATAGTTAGAACTTTGGTAATGTAATTTTAGGATTTTATATGTTATTTTTGCTGCATATATGTGTTTCATATATGAGGAATAAGGTATTAGGTACACAGACGTCACTAAAGTAGCACCTCAGGCCCATGTGGCGGGTCGGGGCATTACAGGTTTTTGTAATGCCCTAACCTGGGTCTGCTAGGGAGCACTGCGTTTCTCCTCCTCCATCTGGCCAGAAAATAGGGGGGCGAGCCTTATCGGACTAATGACTGACCCTACAGACCAACACGTGTCCTTTTCAGTATGTTTTATCCTCACTCGCGCACTTCTTGAGAAAACTTCCTAGAAGGTCACCCATTCTTTATGGGGTGATTCTTTATGTACTTCCATGCTCTAGGTAGTTTATTAATCTCTTTTCCTACTTGAATATCTTCAGTGGATGTTTCCTTAACTTCAATGTTTTTATTTGAATTATCTTCAATAGACAATTTTTTAAATTTCTTATTAATCTCAATTTCATCCTCATCAGTATTTTGCGCAAATGGATTGGATTCATCGAATACAACGTGAATGGATTCTACAACGGTTAATGTTTGTTTGTTATATATCCTATAGGCTTTACTATCTAAGGCATATCCTAGAAAAATACCTTCATCAGATTTCACATCAAACTTTCCTAAATGTTCATTGTCTTTAAGTACAAAGCACTTGCAACCAAAGACATGGAAATATGAGATGTTTGGTCTATAACCATTCCATAATTCATATGGAATCTTATTTAGAGATGGTCTAATTAGGACTCTATTTAGAACATAATAGGCGGTATTTACTACCTCAGCCCAGAAGTACTTAGGCAGTTTATGTTTGTTAAGCATAGTTTTGGCCATTTCTTGTATATACCTATTCTTTCTTTCAACAACACCATTTTGTTGTGGTGTTCTAGGAGCTGAAAAGTTATGAGATATTCCTAATGAATCACAGTATTCTTCCATACCTTGATTTTTAAATTCTCTACCCCTATCACTTCGGATTTTAGTGATAGTATATCCCTTTTCGTTTTGAATTTTCTTGCACAGTTTAACAAATTGTTCACACGCTTCATCTTTGTAACCTAAAAATAGTACCCATGAAAATCTAGAATAATCATCAACAATAACAAATGCATATGATTTTCCTCATAAACTCTAAATTGGGTTTGGACAAAAAATATCTAAGTATAGCATTTGGAGTGGCCTAGTAGTAGAGATTACTTTCTTCTTCTTAGAACTAGATCTTGCTTGTTTTCCTAGTTGACATGCATCACAAATTTTTCCTTTCACGAATTTTAACTTAGGCAATCCCTTAACTAAGTCTCTTTTAACTAGTTTAGATATTAAATCCATGTTTGTGTGTCCTAGTGTCCTATGCCAAATCCAACTAATTTCATTCATAGCAGAGAAATATGTCGAACGTTGAGAAGTTAAGTTATCAAAACTGGTGGTATAGACATTTTCATGACAATCAATAGTAAATAATATTTTGTTTTTAGATTTGTTCTCTACAGTGCATTTTTCATGTTCAATTGAAACTTTATAACCTTTATCACATAGTTGGCTTATGCTTAATAGGTTATGTTTCAATCCATCAACTAATAACACTTTATCAATAACAAGGGAAGGCTCCTTACCGACCTTACCAACTCCAATGATTTTACCTTTCGAGTTGTCCCCAAATTTAATGAATCCTCCATCTTTGAAAATAATAAATGCAAATTTAGTTTTATCTCCTGTCATATGTCATGAGCATCTGCTATCCATATACCATTTGTCCTTTGAAGTGGACAATTTCAAACACATCTGCAAAGCATAATCAGATAACTACTTTTGGTACCCATATTTTCTTAGGTCCATGGGGGTTAGTATTAGACTCTCCTTTGACTTTCCAGACTTTCTTAATTTTGACATTTTGTTTTTAAAAGGACAGTCAAATTTTATGTGACCTAACTTTTTACATTTAAAACACATAGCATATCAATAAGAATCTTTAGTTGGAACATAAGATTGTGACTCTCTTACAAAATATCCCATATAAAGATGTCTCTGTTTTAGGTTTTCCTTTCCATTAAAACCAAGACCTTCCTTTTCTTAGGAATTTCTTTGAGCTCCAAGGAGTTTTTCAAAATTATTGTGTCCTTCTGTAAATTTGTAAATAATCTTAGATTTATCTTTCAAATTCCTTTCTAACTCCTAAATTTTCAAATCCTTGTCTCTCATTAGGGATGCATGAGATTCATTTTGACTTTCTACTAGCTTCGAAAATTCTTTCAATTTTAATTATAAATTTGAATTTTTATTATTTATTTTCTTAAGAATTTTAAGGGTATGCAAATATTCCTATTACAGTTCATCATAAAAAGGCATGCTATTTTCATTTTCTGAATCACTAGAATAATAAGATGAAGTAGAACAAAAGGATTGTACCTCATGATCTTCGTGAACCATCAGACACAGATTTGCAATCTCGTCATCACTGGATTTAGATTCTAAACTATCGGTCCTGTGACTATCCCAACCAACCTTTAATGCATTCTTCTTCTTCTTCTTGGACACTTCTTTTAGCTGGGGACAAACTGGCTTGATATGCCCAACTTCTCTACAGTTATAGCATGTAGGAAGATCATCCTTTTGCTTCCTTATGCTTGACTCTCCCTTTTCTATATTTGAGCCCTTGAATTTTATGGTGTATTTCTTGTTCTTTCTCATGAACTTTCCAATTTTCTTAGTGAGAAGAGCCATGTTATCATCCGATTCTGAATCACTTCCTTCACTGGAACTGTTAGTTGATGCCTTAAGTGTTGAAACTTTCTTTACTTTATTTTGCTCATTCTTCCTTTTATTTATTGCTAGTTCATAAGTAATGAGTGATTCAATCAGTTCATCAACCGACATCTCCTTTAGATTCCTTCCTTCCGCTATTGCAGTAGTCTTAGCTTCCCAAAATAGCGGTAGTCCCCTAAGTATTTTCCTGATCAACTCATAACTAGGGTAAGATTTATAGAGAGAATTTAAAGAATTCGTGATGTGTGTGAATCTAGTGTACATGGATTGAATAGATTCATCAGCAATCATTTTAAATGCCTTATATTCACTAGTAAGCATGTCTATCCTACTATCTTTTACTTTCTTAGTACCTTCATATGTGACTTCTAATTTTTTCCAAATCTCTTTAGCAGTGTTACAGGCCATCACCCTATTAAACTCATTTATATCTAGTGCACAGAATAGCAAGTTCATTGTAGTCGCATTTATTTGCACAGATTTCCAGTCTTCCTCTGTAAACTCATCTTCAGTCTTAGGAACAGTTACCTTGTCAACTACTTTCATATTTACACTGCAGAAAATTGGTGGTCTAGTGGACGAGTGTCCCTCATCGAATGGGGTTACATCGATGTGTGCCATGTGATATTTTTACAAAAATAATGGTTAAGTCTATGTAAACCTCGGTCTGATACCAAATGTTAATTTAGGTGTACTCTCAAGAGAGGGGTGAATCGGATATTTAAAAATTATTTAAGCTTATTTTACTACTTAATCTCTATTTCAATATTTAACCAAGTAATCACAGGGGTCTAAAATTAATTCAAATTATTATCTTAATAAACTCAATTATAGCCAATTAATTTTCAAGTGTGTGTAATATTAATTAACATAAAAACATGCAAAATTGATAATGAAATGCAAGCAAAAATTAAATCAAGTTAAGGGAAGAGAGAAGGCAAACACGATTTTACGAGGTTCGGCCTACCCTAGCCTACGTCCTTGCCTTGAGTAACCCACTCAAGGATTCCACTAAAAAAACCCACTCCTTTAACTGGGGCAGAGCTTCCCGTACAATCTACTGCTTATAATGGGCATAACTACCTCCTCAATCCCGATTCATAGCCTGAACCATGAATACAATATAAAATTACAATTTCTGCAAAAACTCAAATGCTTCTACACAAAGCTCATGAGTACAATAGAGATCTAATACATACTCATATGATAAAAGTTGAAGCTCAGTGTGTGAGTGTTGACCCTATGGATCACACCCGGTTTTGATAATGACAAATATTGATAATTGATGGCTATCAAGTTTGTGTGCATGTTTATATTCGCAAATACTTTGATGACACCTGAAGTAGAGCATGAAGACCCTGAAGATCATTTATGTTGTAATTCGTTATTATTCATTTGGGTTTGTAATAATAATATAGGAAAGGTCTGTACTATTTAATGCATATCATGCATATAGGAACTACAAGCTCAAAGGCCTTAGAATGACTCTAGGTCCCTACACATCACTTGAAAATCAAATGGCCTTAGATAAGGTTGACTGACGCTGGATTTTTTTGGTGTCCTCAAGAAGACCTAGACTGACCTTAGGATTCCCTATACTTCCTAAAAATATGCCCTATAGTCTTAACATTAATTATCATATGAATAGGGGCAATTTAATAAATGGAAAAAGATCTGAATGCCCAAGGATGGAATGTTCGGTCGACTGAACTCAGTTACACTAAGATCTTTGGTCGACCGAACCCCCACTGGTTCAACAGGTTGACCGCTCGGTCGATCGACCAGAAGAATATATACAATCACTGATCGACCGAACCTCCCTAGGTCAACAAGATTGACTGCTCGGTCGACCGACCAGAATTATAAGGGTAGCACCTTGGTCAATCGAATCCCCACGTAGGAAATGCCAACTGTCCAGTCGACCGACCCTCCTAGTTCAAAATCACCTAGTCAACCAAACCGTGCGAAATTGAAAAAATCACCTTTGAAACCCTTAGTACGGTCGACTGAACTCTTAGTTCATTTTTTGCACGGTCGACTGAGCTATATCACTTGGTCAACTGAACCTTAAGTTCGGTCAACCGGTGCTCTCGGGTTGGACAATTTTTTACCGAGGTTAAAAGTTTTTAAACAGGGTTAACTTTGCTAAAATGTTTTAAAACAATCCCAATAATACCCTACATGTCTTGAACGGTTATAATTTTGGGGAACTCTATATATACCTCCTCATTTGTAAGGATTAGCAACAGATTAGCGAAAGTGATTAGGAAAATTTCTCTAAAATATTTTATACCCTTTTTGCTATATACTCAACATTCCAAGAAAAATTTTCTTACTCTTTTTGATTCTTCTTTGCAAAACCATTTTTGATAAAGAGAGCATTTATTGTATTCTCTTCATTTGCATTATTGTTGCAACTTGAAGAATGAATATGTTTGTGTGTTTTCATACTTTACTTTAAAGCTAGTATACTCTCTTATTTATCATTGTTGAAATCATTTTTGAGAGTTAGCTTGAGTTGACCCAGATTATTTCATTGATAAATATTATCTTGGGATAACTCATTTGAGGTTGTGAATCTTGCATTATTGTTGCAAGTATTCAAAAGATTGTTCTTGTGCTTTGTGAAATAATTTTTTTTTAAACAAACTTGATTTCAAATATCTCTTTTGTTAGAATCTTGAGAAAATCATCTTAGAGATATTTTGATTACATTCTTTGAAAATCTTTGAAACTCTATTTGTGGTTGATATATATTTATATATTGTTTCAAAGATAGATTGCAAACACACTCTCACACTTGAATTTCCTAGTGACATTATCTTGAGAGTTGTAGTATTATCTGCACTGAGCCTATAGTTCCTATATTATTGATGTGCATTGATTGATTGATTATATCGAGCTTAGTGGTACAAATCTACTTGTGTAAGAAGCATTTCTGTGTATGTAAAAATTTACATCTGTTGTAATTCCAGGCATGGCCTGAGAGGGTTTGATCTAGCCCAAAAGGATCAGGTTGGGGTCAACCCTATGAATTTGATCTAGGGTCTTCTCTGCCCCGTAAGGAGAATTTGTAATGGTTGAGGTCAGCCCTGTATTAATTTGACCTAGTTGTAACTGGTGCCGCTCCACCCGTTAAGTGAACATTAGTGGAATCCTCGGACTTGTGAGTTAGAGGCGGGGACGTAGGCAGTATTGGCCGAACCTCGATAACATATTGTGTGTGCATTTTATTTTTCCGTAATTTACTTATCGCACACGTATGTTATGATGTGAACGCCGCATATGATTTAATTTCCACACTTTTTATTTATCTGTGCATTTGGAACTTTATAGACAAACCCTAGGTTATGAATATACTGTTGTTAGATTAGCTAAACCTAGGAGATAAATTTTAAAATTCCAATTCACCCCCCTCTTGGGAATACACCAAAGCTAACAGTGAGTATGATATTCAATGATATTTTTTGAAATAAGTGATGAATGATCGTTATATAAAATATGTAGGACAAAGATGCTCCAATGATCTAATCAACTATACGATTTTTATAAAATTATTTGAATAGTAGGTATAGTTCGGAAATCTAAATCAGATTTATGATCTTCACAAAAATTACTCGAACAATTGATTTTCAGTATAGATCAAAACTATAGTCTTTATCAAAACACTTCGTCAATAAGTTTTCTCTAGAGTATTAAATCAAATATTTGAATAAATATGCTAAGATGAAATTTTTGAATAAATAATAAGCTTGATAGTTTTTCAAAGATTTGAAGCCTTAACCAAAAATTTTCTCAAAGAATAATCTTTCACAAAATGTATATATAATTAATAATTCAAGATCAATCTCTCAAATAAAATATTCAAGAATATGTTTGTGAGAAGAAAAAAAATCTTTGAGAATAAGCCAACAAAATAGTTTGATCACCAAACCTCAATACCCAATTTGTTTGTGCAATATTCGCTGGAGTGCCTTTTGAAAATCAACGTAACCCAAGCTTAGATTTGATGTGAATGCTTTGAAATCGCAGGCAAAGGCTTAGGAAAGTGTTCAATGCTCTCCAGAGATGTGTATACGTTCAAGGCTCCCAATGATATGCAAAAAGTGAGGCTCTAGGGTTTTTAGGTTAGTTTTATAAGAGTTCTCGGGTTTTGATCAAATTGTGGCTATTGGATCAAGTTAAAAAAAGGAGTTTTCGTTTGTGTCTGTGCTGAAATGTGAATCAGCACCCCGACCTTCATCGATGAATGGGTACATTCGTTGACGAGTGTACAACACTCGTTCGTCGACGAGGCCATGAGTTCATCGACGAGAGCATTGTATGAACTTTTTTGGGCTCTCGGTATTTGTTCTTCGATGAGACAACACTGTTCATCGTTGAGAGGCTTTCATACGCTCGTTGACGAGGCCATTGGGTTCGTCGATGAGGCCTTTAAAATTTGCCTCAAAAATTTATTCAACCTAGACTAATGTAAATGAATTTTTCATGAAATGCACGAGTCCTAAGGTCTGTCTAGGTTATATTTGAGCTTGGAATTATATCATATGAAATATATAAATACATCCAGTTCTAAATACCCATTCCCATTGAAGATCTTGAACATGAAGCTTGCTTCTTCATCCTTTTATTTTTCTAAATCTATGGATTCAGCCAAGTGATATGTTCTCTAGATTCCTCATGGTTTCCATATCAAAATTACCGTTCGTGCATTCTAAATCATAATCATATTCACAAACTCAATTGTACAAGTCAGATACCAAGTGATTTGTCAATATCAAAATAGGATTGGACTCATAGAATCAACAACTAAGTACGATACCATGCTCTCATCACAGCTGGTCCTCAGGGTTCTTAAACCATATAATGCAATTTAAGTAATAAAACTGTAATAAAATTCTCATTTTCGTAATTCAGTATAATTGTCATATCAAACCCGGCACTCATCCGTCATATCAAACCAGGCTCTCAGCCGTCATATCTCATTTCACAAATTCCACCACATTTCCAATATTTCAATCAAATAGTTTAAATCACATTTTCATGATAATACCACAAAAATATTCCGATTCAATTATGCAGTAAAATATAATTAAATCTCATACCACACAATTTATTCAATAACTATAATTTCACCAATTGCTTGCAAGATTTTCAAATTGTGTAATTAGTAAATTTAATTATAACGCATGTAACAACCCAAGAAATTAAACAGAATTCATTGACGAACACAGGAGTTTCGTCGACGAAGGTTCAAAAGGACCTTATCGACGAGGTCACGTCTCGTCGATGGGAAGATACCGAGAGGGGTTCTTAGGTAGTTTGAAACTCATCGACGAGGGGTGTTGGTTCATCGACAAAATTTCTACAGGACTCGTTGACGAGATGATGTGTCTTGTCGATGAATCCGGGCCTATAAGTACTTCTAAACTCGGATTTTTACGCGAATTTTGCGTAGGAAACCTTCTATTTCTCTCTCTACACCCCTCTCCCATTTTCTCTTCGATCCTGGCCCCGTCTCTTGTTGGATCAACGATCTAAAGTCACCACAACACTCCTGGGAAAGTTCTCTGCAAGTTTGCCAGAGTGGATCGTTGGTGGAAGTGGTCTGAAATTCATCCCAAATTCAGGGTATGGTGTTTTATTCAGAATATGCTTTCCTTCTAGTTATAGAAAATGTTGTATGCAGGAAAATACTAATGTTTTGTTGTGGGGGATGACGTTTTCAAGGTGTTGAGTGGAGAACCCTGCTGGTGTAGGGCTAGAGTTCAGTGAGGGTTTTTTAGAAACTAGGTAAGGGAAATATGCTATGCTAGGAGATTTGCTTACGTTATCAAAAATTTTATATATATATATATATGCATGTATACCAGTTATTATACAGAATATGAATTTTTAAAGTATGTGTGGCCTAAGTAGATATTGATATGGAGTTTTATACAATTTTTCAGTCTATCAAGTTATGCAGATATAGTTAGATATTTACAGATTTTATATAGACAGAATCTGTATACATATACAAGTTTATTCAGACGATTACATAGACATATATATATATATATATATATATAAAATAGTATATGGAGGTTTATTTAGATCAGTATATACAGTGTATATAGAAAGCTATGTTTTCCTAAATGCCATAACACTCAGAGTATACAAATAAATTATACAGACAGAGTATACAAATAGATGATACAGTTTAGCATCAAGATGCTACAGTTATTTAGATATTACAATATTTACAGTACAAAATTACAGTGTTATGGTTATTTTGGAAACATAATGAAAACAGATTATAGAGCACGGTACCGTTGCTATGTATAGAATAGATTGCAACCATATGTCTCAGATAGTATGTGGGTACTGTCAAACTGTGCTCGGAGAGGATGTAGCTCCCCAGTTCACTGGGTTGAGGGGGCCAGCTTGACGAGGTAGCAGCCATTACCGAGCTTAGGAATGGATGCAGTTTAGCCAGGCTGAGGTAGTGTAGAGTATGATTACTTACCTGGAGGGCTGACCAGAGTTAAGTCCTGCCTATGAGCCGCACAACTCTGTTATAAGGGGTCAAATCATGACATATAGAGTCCTAAGGAAAGAGCACAGTTATGTATATTATATGTATACAGTTTTACAGCTTTTGTCGTATGTAGTATGATATAGCAGTATGAATGATAGAAAGTTCTGATGATGCAAATATTTTAAGCTACTATACATGTTTTATAGATTTTCCAGATCATGCAGTTTTAAATACTATTATTATAGTTTTATGACTCGGTTGTCACACACTAGTAATAACATATTTCCACTTATTGAGCGTCGTCTCGCCCCATTACTTTACCACTTTTTAGGTGAGCCAGTTAAGCGAGCAGATCAGGCTCGTAGATCAAGCTTGCAGATAGAGAGTTCACTTGGTTACCCTAGTTGTAGGGTAAGTTTGCGATAGGATTTTGTATTTTTGGGGTAGATGATACTGGAGGGAGTTATTGTATATGGCTATGGTCTGAATGTACAGAATTCTGATTTTGTTTAGTATATATGATTGTATGACTTGTATATCCGCTGCGTAGATATGGTTATATGTAATAATAATAATAATAATAATAATAATAATAATAATAATAATAATAATAATAATAAATGGTGAGAATTTTGAGGACGTTACAATGCAAGTATGATCAATTCCCCATTTTTAAATTTAATCCCCAATATATATTAAAACCCCGAATATGATCAAATCTCCATAATTTAATTTAACTCCAAAATATTCCCAAAAAAATCTGATTTGATCAAATCCCTAGAGTTTAACTTAATTAAAGTATATTCCCAAAAATCCCAATCTAATCAAAACCCTGCATTTTAATTTAATTAAAGTTTATTCCCCAAAACATACATATAATAATTCAAAATTACCATTCCCATAAGCCTAAATACTCATAAAATCATGTATGTTATTCTTGAAACCAAATACTACAATTTAATCGAGAATATTTTCAAAATAAACTGAGATAATCTATTCCCCTTACCTCACCCCATGAGTGGACCTATGATGCTCTTACGACAAATCCACTCGGTTAAAATGTTGGTGACTGGAAATGGAACCCAGTGGTATTTTTCGTTCTTCGATCGGGCGAGAATCGGGGAAGAAATTGAGGGGGAGAGAGAGAGAGAGAGAGAGAGAGAGAGAGAGAGAGAGAGAGAGAGAGAGAGAGAGAGAGAGAGAGGGTGTTGGCGGAGAGTGAGTGTAGCAAATTGGTCTGTTTCCAATTTCAAATTGGAATGCAATAAGCTTCAGGATGCTTTCATATATATATATATATATATAAAATTAATATATTATATTATTTAATTAATAATACTAATTATTTAATTAACTATTTTTTTAAAATTTAAAATTAATTATAATTTTATTTATTTATTTATTTTTGTAATTCCATGCATATTATTTTTGGGGTCACTACACACTAAATCTTTTTCCTCACTTTCTCCTTAAATTTTCTCCTTGAAATTTTATATGAAAATGAATTGAATATCTGATCCTATTTATAGAGTATTGGGGAGGGTATTTTGGAAATTATATATTATACTTGCAAGCTCGCATGCGGAGATGCATGCATGAGGCGGTGGACGAAAGGAAGTTAAATTGGAAGCAATTAAATTTTTTGTCAACTTGTATTGAAACATTGAATTGGAATGCCGACATCATTGAATCTGTGTCTATATACTTTTTAAAAGATTAAGGAGAGAGTGGGATGAAAGGGAAAGAGACGAAGGCATGCGTGTGTGTATGAAGTGGAAAAAGACAAAGGCAAATTGAATTGCTTGTCAGAATTGAGATTGAAATCTCAATTGATCACACATATCTGCCACATCCATTCATCATTACACATATCACTCTCTCTCTCTCTCTCTCTTGATTTATCGTCTGATTTCAGCCCCAATCGAAGGATAAACATCATTTCGAGATCCCGGCGGCGATTCTCCGCAGTTTAACAGGAGTAATTTCGCTGTTGAGGCTTCCTAGGAACCACTCCAAAACTAGGGTAAGGAAGTTTTTTTTTTTTTTCCAATTTAATTAGTTATTGGAAAAGTATGAGCTTAGAAGTATTAAAATGGTAAACATTTTGGGGTTGAGATGATTGAGTTAGGGTTTATGGATACATGCGTTGTGCGAGCGCTGCAAGCACAATTTTATGTTCCCTGTAGGCATAGCTCTAGAAAATAGGTAAGGGGAATAGATTATATCAAAAGTTTCTAGAAATTTTACATATTATATTATAACATGTGATGTTTAAGTAATATATGTATGCTTTAAGAAATTTGGGTTATTGAGTTGAGAAAAACCCTAGAGATGGTTATACCAATATTTTTAGCAGAATGTTATAGCATAGTTTATCACTTAAAATGCGTGGCATAAGTTGAATATTATGCATAATGATTTTGTTAGTTTTTATGGTAATGTGTATATAGAGATAGAGATATGGATTTATACAAATTTAGTATGATGATATTCTATACTGAATTACAGTATTACAACGTTCTACTAAGGACTACAGTACAGAAATTATACAGTATGACAATGTCCTATTAAGGACTACAGTATAGAAATTATACAGTATGATAGCATCCTATTAAGGACTACAGTACAAAAATTATACAGTATGATAACGTCCTATTAAGTACTACAGTATAGAAATTATATAGAATGACAGCGTCCTTTTAATGACTACAGCACATAAATTATAAAGTATGACAGCGTCCAATTAAGGACTATAGTATAGAAATTATATAGTATGGCAGCGTCCTATTAAGGACTATAGTACAGTATTATATACAGAATTACAGTATTTCAGTTATTTTGTACAAATTTATAGTATGGCAGATTATACTGATTTGTGGAATGAAATTATGATATTTTATTGTTTTAGAAATTGCATTATATTGTTTAGGAACCTTGATGGACCATAGCCAAGCATGGTACCGTAGCTTCACAGATGCTAGTACACCCACACTTCTTAGATAGAGTGTTGGTGGTATACAGTCAATTGGGCCATTGAAGTGTAGAGTTACCCCCTGGAGTTTGGACTAGCTGGGTAGGTCAATCATACTCATAGTTACAGATGCAAATGCAGATATAGATGTAGTTGACTTAACCTGGTTAGGCCGAGCATGACTAGGTCCAGCCTAGGGGCCACAGAACCCGGATCATACGAGGTTAATACATGACGTTATTGTTTATCCATCTAGGGTAGTTCTTCTATGCATATATGCGCATTTACTGATACAAAGTTATTATCTTATACAGAGTATGATATGAAATGAAAGTATGTATTTTGAAATATAGTTATATAGATATGTGTTGATATAGTTTTCCATGATTTCATAGTGAAAGGAAAGGTAAATAATAGTTTTACTAGATTCAGGGTAAGTGTTTGAGCTGGGAGACATGTTTTTGTGTAATCCTGAGGATGTTTTATGGAATTTTGGAATGTACATGTATAATTTTGGAGAAAATAGAACTCTGGTCTTGTATATGAGATTAAGGTGCATTACGCTTTCTGCTATATAGATAGTATATATTTATGGACAGGTGTATCCCCGGTACCCCACTTTGGGTTTAGGTCGACTTTGTTGATATTTTGTGGTATCAGAGTTTATTATGTGAATATATATGTATGTATGTATTGGAGCTTAGATTGCTAGGTTCTATAGACTTTAGTGCACAACAGAAAGCAACACCAGAGTATAGGAATGGATCTTGATGAGGACAGGAAATGGGTAGATCAAGTTTTTAGTGAGTCATTGTTGGAAGTTAAGATGAGGACTTAGGGTTTTGTCTCACAGCGTGGAGATAGGAATTCCGTGATGGTTTTTGTGATTTTCCTGGAATGACGATTTCAAGAAAGTCATGGTAAACTATCGTTGATTTTTGTTTCTGAGTAGTAATAATGAACCTTAAATTAGGGATAAGGATGTTAAGTTGATTGGTGGTAAAAGGATATTTTATGGTTCATAGTTAGACTAATGTATGAGTTGTGTTATGAAGTTAGGATTCTCATATTATGTTGTTCTATTTTCAAGATGGACCCTGGGAATGACAATACGAATGCTGGCAGTGGTGATGATGCAAGGCCTTCTTGTATGGGCGGTAGTGATTCTGATGCGGTATTACATAGCGTCGTCCAGTAAGTAATGGCAAAGATTGCAAGAAATTCTAGAGAGTAGGGCTGCCCACAAGCTCATCAGGGCCGCATGATCGAGCAGTTCACTCGAATGAATCCTCCATCGTTCTTAGGAGGAGCCGACCCATTTTTGGTAGAGAACTGTGTCTAGGAGATTGAGAAGACATTGTTAGTTCTTCCTTGCACCGAGAAGCAGAGAGTATCATTTGCACTTTTAAACTGATAGGGGAGGCTAAATGCTGGTGGAGGTTAGTGAAGTTGTTGAAGGAGTAGAGGCATGTGCCTATAGTTTTGAACTAGAGCTGCTTCAAAGAGATATTCTTCTAGTGGTATTTCCTTGCTACTACTAGAAATGCTAAAGCGATTGAATTTCTGAATTTGACTTAGAGGCACCTGACGGTCCAGCAGTACGCAGCCAGATTTGTAGAGCTGTCCTGATTTGCCCCATACATGGTGTCGGAGGAGAAGAAGAAGGTGAATAAATTTGAGAAAGGCATGAGACAGAGAATTTATGAGCAGGTCGTGGAATTCCAGATGCAGAATTTTTAGAGTTAGTGGATAAAGCCACAGTGATAGAGACCATCCTGGAGAGAGGTGCCGGAGTACAGAGTTAGAAGAAGAGATCGATGCCTCCTAATTTCCAAGCAAGCACTAGTTAGGGTCAGCAGAGGAGATATGATGGGAGCTAGTGGTAGGTAGTCGAACACCGAGCCCCTCAGGGTGATCCATCATCTCGTATTTGTAGTAGGTGTGGTCGTAGACATTGGGGGGAATGTCGAATCGGGTTGAATGCCTGCTATCGGTGTGGTTGACCTGGCCATATTATGAGAAACTGTCAAGCACCGCTAGTTAATGGACCCATTCCTAATCACTACCAGGGAAACAACCAAGCACCATGAGGCAACCAACTAAGGAACACCACCCCGACGCAGGTTTATGCATTAACACGGGGAGATGCGGAGGAGACCAATGATGTGGTGATAGGTATCATTTCTATATTTTCAAATAAAGCAGTTGCTTTGTTTGATTCAGGTGCCACCCACTCTTTTATATCTTTGGGTTACATTAAGTTGTGTGGGATAAAAATTCAAATGTTAGACACTGAACTATCAGTAGCCACACCGATGGGATCAATGGTGATATGTAGAACGGTGCTTAAAGACTGTCTAGTGGATACTCAGGGGAAAATGCTACTAGAAAATCTTGTAGTATTTGATATGCATAGATTCAATATGATTTTGGGAATGGACTAGCTAGCTGCCAACTATGCCAGCATTGACTGTCATAAGAAAGAAGTAGTATTCAGACCTCCTTGGGAGCAGGAGTACAAATTTTTGGGGTCGTGTGTGCGCTCCTTACCACAGTTATTGTCGGCTATGCAAGCGGGGAGGCCACTACTAGATGGGTGCCAAGGATACCTAGCTTGTATAAAGGAAGTGCCAAGAGGGGAATTAAAACTTACAAATATTCTAGTAGTAAGGGAGTTCTCAGATGTCTTCCCAGATGTTTTACCTATAATGCGCCCCGACTAAGAGATTGAATTTTCCGTTGATCTACTTCCAGGGATGGTGCCAATATCTAAAGCTCCCTATAGAATGGCTCTAGCAGAGTTGAGAGAGTTAAAAGAATAATTATAGGAATTACTAGATAAGGGGTTTATCAAACCTAGTGTATCACCCTGGGGAGCACCAGTTCTATTTGTAAAGAAGAAAGAAGGGACGATGAGGATGTGTGTCGACTGCAGAGAGATAAATAAAGAGACTATTAAGAACAAGTATCCTCTCCCCCGTATTGATGATTTGTTTGATCAGCTCCAAGGAACACAAGTTTACTCGAAGATTGATCTTTGTTCCAGATACCATCAAGTGAAGGTTAAGGCAAAGGATTTTCCAAAGACAGCGTTCCGAATTTGGTATGACCATTATAAGTTTTTGGTTATGCCATTTGGATTGACGAATGCTCCTACTGCTACATAGACATGATGAACAGGATTTTCCATAAGTATCTAGACCAATTTGTAGTGATTTTCGTTGATGATATTTTGGTCTATTCAAAGAGTTCTGAGGAGCATGAAGATCATTTGAGAATGGTACTACAGGTGTTGAGAGAAATAAAGTTGTATGCTAAATTCAAGAAATGTGAATTCTGTCTGAAGGAAGTTACATTCCTTGGACATGTGATATCTAGGGATGGTATCTCTATAGATCCAAGCAAGATAGAGGTAGTAGAGAACTGGGCAAGACCAAGGAATGATCAGGAGATCAGAAGTTTCTTAGGTTTGGTAGGAAACTATCGGCGATTTGTGGAAGGATTTTCTAGATTATCGGGTCCTTTGACATAGTTGATGAATAAAAATATGAAGTTTGAGTGAACCGATGATTGTAAATAAAGATTCTAGAAATTCAAGCAATGACTCGTCACTGGACCAGTTTTGTCTATTCCATCAGGAGATGGTGGATTTTTGATATACAGTGATGCATCTAAGAAGAGACTCGGGTGTGTCTTGATGCAGCAGGGGAAGGTCACTGCATACACTTCTCACGCAACTTAAAGAATATGAGAAGAACTACCTGACACATGATTTGGAGTTGGCTGCAGTTGTAGTAACCCAAACCAAGAAAATAAAGGAATAAATAAAAGAAAAGAGAAAGGAAAAGAAAAGAGGAAAAAAGGTTCGGCTAGGACTAAATCGTCGACGATTTTGTGACGATCAGAAAAATCATTGATGGTTTTCCTACCGGTAAACTACTGAGAGCAGTTTAAGGGCCAAACCATCGATGGTTTTGTCAAGCCCATAAAAATTGTCGATGGTTTTCCTACGGGTCTGTTTACTTAAGGGCTAAGTTATGTTTATTTTTTCATGACTCTCTATAAACTTTCTCTCTCTTTCTCTCTAAAAAATTAGGGTTGTCACTCCTTCTCTCTCTTTAGCCATGGGGACTCTCCGCAAGTGCTCTCCCGTCCTCTCTCCCTTCTCCCAGCACGTTGGTTATCGAACTTCGGCGAATTCATGCGGTTAGGCTTTGGTGGTTTTGAAGGTTTTAGGCTTTTTCTTTAGGAACAGGTAAGGGATTATATTATGTCAGTTATTTTTGAAATATGGACCAATTAAATTGCAATTTATGTTTACAAAAACAGTATATATGATTTTTTGAACGAATGAGGTACATGGAAATGGTTGTTTTGATTTTTATACAATTTTGGGGAAAACTAACGTGAATGGTTTGAACATCTCCTATTTTCAATAAAATATGTAGTTTGAGTTAAATAAAACCCTGGAGATGCTCATACCCCTGTTTTCAGCAACTTGTATATTTCCAGCCAATTTATTTTATTTATGGTTTATCAGATAAAAATTATGCAGCATGAGAATAGTTTTTAAATGACATAAACAAATAGAATGTTTTAACTGATATTACACAGTATGATGTGACATCTATAAGCCGAGATGTGATATGACGACTGTAAGATGAGATTTGATATGACCGCTAGATGCCAAGATTTGATATGCTGGTTTTATATCAAGACAGAATATGACTTTACAGGATTATGAACAACTTATGTTTTATATAGATTTTATTGCGTAAATAGCCATATATGATTTAAGAACCCTGTGGATATGAGATGTTATGTTGTGAGCATGGTACCATTGCTAGTTTTGGGAGGTGGTGCAGTCACATTGGGATGATAGTGTTATGATGGATAGATGATTGGAGACCTGGGTACAGTACTACCCTGAGGCAGTTCCGGGGGCTCCATTCGATGTAGTTCTAGGTGACCCTTCCCAATGCAGTTTCGGGTTAGAGGTAGGCACAATCGTACTTACTACCTTTTCTGACTTTGCTATGGTCGGTCGACTATATGCTGAGTCTAGCCTTTGGGCCGCACAACCCGTCATGGGGGGAAGCATGTTGTATGAGTATGTGAAAGCGTGACGACGCTAGTTCAGATTTCTTGGTTGTATATTTTAGGCGTATATGGGCAAATTTACTATAAAATGGGCTATATTGAGTTGATAGTTTACTATTATTAAATTATGTATTTTCAGATATATAGTGCAGTACAGTTTTAAAATGCCATTTTAGATACAGTTAAATCATGACAGTAATGTGTTTACACGAAACCTCATGCTAGCCACACACAGATAATAATATAATTCGTCTTACTGAGAAGTGTCTTACCCCATTATACAAATCATTTTTTAGGTCCTACAGGGAATCAAGCCTAGCATACTACAGGGCTGGGATTAGACAGTTAATAGTAATTGTCAGAATTGGTGAGACATTAGACAATAGTTTTATTCTTTTTGGGATGTAATATCATGATATGGAGTTATGCTTGTATGTATTTGGGAACAGTTAGAACTTTGATATGATTGAGGTATTTTCTTCCGCTGTATGGTTTTATCTTTAGTAATGATAGGACCACCTCGTTTTCCTGAGTTAGGGCGGGTTGCGGTATTATTATATTAGAGGGTTTATATGTTTTACTATCACTCCAGACCCCATGTGGCTGGTTAGGGCGCTATATGTGGTATCAAAGAATTTCTATATTTATAGCAGTTTAAATTTTTGGGTTGTTAGAGTTGGTATCAGAGCATAGGTTGCTAGGTTTTGTAGACTATTTCAGATGATCTTACTTGAGTATAGGTTCAAGTAAGATGAGGATAGGAATGGGTAGAATAGGAATCTTGAGTTTTGTTTCATAAGCCTGGAGGCAGGAAATCCCTTGACGGACTTCTGTGTTTTTCTGAATCAATCAATGGGTTTAGGAAACCACAACAATCCATTGATGGTTTTGTTTCCGATCAAAGCAGCAGGAACTTGAAAACTAGAACGGGAATATGAAATTGGCAGAGTATGTCGTAAATTAGGGGAGAAGATTTAGGCTGGCATTTGGAATTTATTTAAAGTGAGCATTTTAGTGTTAGAATTGCACCAGACATGTTTGGATATTAGAATTCTAAATTTTTTTGGTTCTATGTTCAGGATGGATCCCAGGGATAGTGACGATATCGCTAAAGGGAGTAGCAGTGAGGGGGCTGCCCATGAGGGTGGCAGTGATTTTATAGTGGCATTTTGGGATTTCACCCAGTAATTTATGGGTGAGGTTATGTGGAGAATTGGATTCGAGAAATCGAAAAAGATCTTGGTTGTACTATAGTGCCCCAAACCCTTAAACCCGAGTCTGGTGCATTATACCTGATAAAATCCTAATAATCCTTAAATCAATACATTAGCAGCGGAAAACATAAACATAATCTCCTTACATATAATACTATAATATCACAATACCAGAGTTTACTAATTCTAACTATAGTCCACAATATATCATCCATCACTTGCATTTCCATAAATATACACATCTCCCAAAACATTTCAGTATTTTCACAATCATTCCTTACTCACATCCTTAAAAACATAACGACATAAAACATAAAACATCTACATTCCCAAAGTATTATCAACGTATACCCTTTCTTTTATAGTCCTAAAAAATGCTAAAATACCCTTGAGCTCCTAAGCCTGACCTCGAGGATGTCCTAAAAAAGAAATAATCATATTCGGGTGAGATACATCTCAGAAAATGAAGAAATGTACATATTAAAATAGCGTGTGGCTAACATGAGGTATATAGATATCATTTTTAAATACATTTGCAAATCATTAACATAACATTGAAGTCATTTTTTGAACCTAATCAATCACAAGCAGAGATTTAACCCACAAGATTACCTAAGAATAGGGGTGATTACCTGCCCATACAAGTAGCACCCCTCTACTCTGATACTTAGGTAACCCTAACTAAAGCATACCAGGGCACTCACCTTACTCAGTAAGCCCTCAAGTGTTAGATTGATCTCATACTCACAACGTTCAACAATAGTTTACCGGCAAAGGCCCTAAGGATAGGAAAATCTACCCGCCCATACAAGTAGATTCCCTTTGCCCTAATATGTTATGCAGCTACTGCCACATCTGAAACTACTAGTGCACTCGCCTTTCTCAGCAAGCCCTCAGGCGAAGAGTTTGCCTCCCCCAATCGTAACATGTTCTACATACATAGATACTTCTACTATTATGATACATTATTCCTTTCTATCATTATTCAATCATATACACCTGTTCATATTCATATCTTAAACATTACATTGCATTTCACTTTACGTAATTCTTCAACATTACATCGTTCACATTTGTCATTTCTTACCATGTCATTTCATTGTTATTTCATAACATTTTCTTTTCTTTCCTTCGTATTATAGCTGGTCTTTAGCCATCATCAGTTAGTCTACAGCTCCTTTTAGCTGTCATCAGTTAGTCTACACAGAAGTGTGCTAGATCTGCTAACATAGCTATCTTTCAGCTATCCTACATTTACATGGTTGCATTTAACAAACATAGGCAACATTGTCCATATTATATTTTATTCTTAATATTTTACTTACTTAGCCTGCATCTCATACATTTAACATATATTTGCACAAAATCTCATGCCATACAATTTAGCATTTAAAATTCAAACTTATTCCTATAAAATAAGCCAACCCACATTTAACATTTATATGTTGAAAATACATTTCATTTCTTATATAGTTCCTCAGAAATTACTTTTCACTTTCATCTGTTTACTTTCACATATACATAGCTATATAAACAATCCTAGGCTCAGAAATTATAGTTTTACATGGTTGGCATTTTATACCCACATGGAAACATATATACTTAAGTAAAATATCATCCATTTTAATTCATGAAAACCTGACTTAATGTGTAATTTCCCCTTACCTGACTTTTGAACTATGCTTGTAGGATCCCCGAACCGATACCCACAACGTTCACTTGGACCCTGTATCCAAAAATCCTAATTTAATGAAATAAATTCCAATTAACTCAGATCTTAAGAAAAACACCTATTTACTACTTCTCAGGCTTTAAATAATAATATTCGTTAATAAAATCCCAAAATAATTCACTTGCCCTGATTTTGGAATGTTTCCCAAACCTCTCAAACCAACGATCAGCTCCTACAGCCTTAGAGAGAATGATCCCACAAACCTCGTGGCGGTTTTGGATCATCAAACCGGGTCAAATCCGGCTTGAAATCAAAGAGAGATGGCTGGAGGTTCATATTTTAGAGAGAGAGAGTGAGGATTCTCGAGTCTCTCGATGAAAAATGAAGAAAACTCTATTTATAGGTAGGGCTTCGTCGACGGGACACGTGGGTTCATCGACGAGGCACTATAATGACTTCGTCGATGAGAAGATACCTTTGTCGATGAAATTCAGAGTTTCAAAATCACTCTCTCGGGATTCCTTTGTCAACAAGGAACTGGTGTTCTTCGACGATCTTTTGATGGACTCTCATCGACGAAGACAAGATATTCATCGACGAGGCCTATTGTTCTCTTTAAAATCCTTCCTTTTTCCCTTATTATCCTTTATTCTATTCTATTTATTATATTTTCTAATTATTTTAATTTTTGGGTCATTACATGTATTGCGATGCACTAATGAGCAGAAGGTGCTCTATGCCATGTTTAAGCTGACTGGGGAGGCCGAAAGATGGTGGGAAGCAGTAAAGTTGCTAGAGGAGCAGAGGCTGGTACCGGTGGTGATGATGTGGAGCTGCTTTAGAGAGGTTTTCTTTGATCAATATTTTCTAGCCTCTGTCAGGAAAGCAAAGGCAGAGGAGTTTCTGAACCTGATTCAGGGACAGTTGACTATTCAGCAGTATGCTGCCCGATTTGTGGAGTTGTCATGTTTTGCTCCCTATATGATACCTAACGAGTCCACAGAGGCTTGGAAGTTCGAGAGGGGTCTAAGGTAGGAGATTTTAAAGTAGGTGGCTATGTTATAGGTGCAGGATTTCGCTACATTGGTGGATAAGGCCACTGTGGCAGAGACGAGTCTATAGGTAAACGTGGAGGTTCAGAACCCGAAGAAGAGGCCGATGCCTTCTAGTTCTCATATAGGTGATAGGCAAGGTTCTTGGAGGAGGTATGGTAATGGCGGAGGCCAGCAATGAGAGATGGGTGGTAGAGCATTTCAGGGTACCCCATCATACCCTGTTTGCCCTATGTGTGGCAAGAGGCATTCGAGAGAGTGTAGGGGCGGACCACGTGGCTGTTTTTGGTGTGGTAGGCCTGGAAATTTGGCACGAGATTTCCACGTGATGTTGAATTTTGCACCTCCACAGCATCAGTATCGAGGAGGTAACCAGGCATCCCAAGGTGGTCACCAGCGAAGATGCGGAGAACGTCGGTGACATGGTGACAGGTACTATTTCCATTTTGTCAAATAGTGATGTAGTTGTTTTTTATTCTGGTGCGATGCACTCTTTTGTGTCTCGAGGATTGGTTAAATTATGTGGGGTAGAAACAAAATGTTGGATGCCGAGTTAGAGGTGGGCACACCGACAGGGTCAGTGGTAGTGTGTAGTAAAGTGATGCGAGACTATTGAGTGGAGATTCAAGCGAGAATGTTGCCTGCTAGTTTGATTATTTTTTAAATGTATGGGTTCAACATCATTTTAGGGATGGATTGGCTAGCATCTAGTTACGCGAGTATTGACTGCCACACAAAGGAGGTAGTGTTCATACCTCTAAGGGAATAAGAGTTTAAATTTGTCAGAACGTGTGTGCGCTCTGCACCACAGATTATTTCAGCCATTCAAGCAAGGAGGCTCCTTTTGGAGGGATGCCAGGGGTACCTAGCATTTGTAAAAGAAGCATAGAGAGAAGAACTCAAACTGAAGGATATCCCCGTGGTAAGGGAGTTCTCATATGTGTTCCCGAAGGACTTATCGGGATCACCTTTTGATCATGAGGTGGAATTTGCCCTTGATTTACTTCCAAATACAGCGTCTATTTCTAAAGCTCCATACAGAATGGCTCCATTTGAACTAAAAGATTTAAAGGAGCAGCTGTAGGAACTTCTTGACGAGAGGTTTATTAAATTGAGTGTATCACCCTGGGGAGCACCGGTGTTGTTTGTAAAGAAGAAGGATGGGTTGATGAGTATGTGCATCGACTATAGAGAGATTAATAAAGTTACAATAAAGAATAAGTACCCGTTAACTCGAATTGACGTTCTGTTTGATCAATTAGAGGGCACACAGGTCTTCTCTAAGATCAATCTGTGATCCAGGTATCGTCAAGTGAGGGTTAAAATAGAAGATGTACCAAAGACGACTTTTCGCACTAGGTATGGCCACTACGAATTTTTGGTTATGCCTTACGGATTGACGAATACTCATGCGGCATTCACGGACCTCATGAACAGGGTGTTCCATGAGTACTTAGATCAGTTCATGGTGGTATTCATCAATGACATCCTGGTTTATTCAAGGAGTCCTATGGAGCATGCAACTCATTTGAGGTTGGTACTTCAGGTACTTAGAGGGAAAAAAGTTGTTTGCAAAGTTCAAGAAAAGCAAATTTTGGTTAGAGCAAGTGGCATTTCTTGGATATGTAATGTTCAGGGAAGGTGTTTTAGTGGACCCGAGCAAAATAGAGGTAGTAGTGGATTGGGTCAGACCGAAGAATGTGCATGAGGTTAGGAATTTCTTGGGTCTAGTAAGATATTACCTCCGGTTTGTAGCTGGATTTTCTAGACTATCAGGTCTGCTGACACAGCTCACGAGGAAGAACATGAAGTTTGAGTGGACTAGTGAGTGTGAGCTGAGTTTTTAGGAACCGAAGCAATGACTAGTTATTGCCCCAGTGTTGACCATTCCATCAGGAGAGGGTGGATACGTAATCTACAATGACGCATCTTAGAAAGGACTCAGATGTGTCTTAATGCAGCAGGGAAAGGTTGTCGTGTACGCTTCTCACCAAATCAAGGAGTACAAGAAGAACTATATGATGTATGACATGGAATTGGCAACAGTAGTCTATGCATTAAAAATATGGAGGCACTACCTGTACGGTGAAAGGTACGAGATCTTTACTAATCACAAATGTCTTAAGTACTTTTTCACTCAAAAAGAGTTGAATATGAGGCAGCGGATATGGTTTGAGTTAATAAAGGACTATGATTGTACCATCAGTTACCACCCAGGAAAGGCTACTGTGGTAGCTGATGCTTTGAGTCGGAAGTTAGTGGGTGCGTTACTCTCAGCAGTTGTAGTTCAGCAATTGGTCAAGATGGACCTGGAAAGGTTGGGCATGGAGTTAGTGGAAGGAAATCACTAGGCATTCATTGCTAGCTTGGTAGTGCAACCGACCTTATGGGAAAGGTTCTGGATAGCTCAGATGAAAGATGTATAGCTAGTGGTGATTATGAATGGAGTGCAGAATGGATTGAAGATAGATTTCAATGTCTTAAACAACGGGGTGTTAAAATTTCACACCAGGATATGCATACCGAATGACGCTGAGATTAAACGAACCATTCTAGAAGAAGCACATCACTCTCTATATACAGTGCATCCAGGGAGCACAAAGATGTACAGGGATCTGCGGGAAGCTTTCTATGAAAAGAGAGATCACCCATTTTGTTGAGTAGTGCCTGATGTGTTAGCAGGTGAAGGCCGAGCACTAGAGGCCAGCAGGACCGTTGCAACCACTTCTCATTCCTAAGTGGAAGTGGGAGAATATTTCGATAGACATTATCACAGGATTGCCATCGGCACTTCATGGACAAAACGCTATCTAGGTAGTTGTTGACAGATCAACGAAGATTGCCCATTTCATTTTGATTAAAATCAGTTATTCCATGAATAGGCTGGTAGAACTTTATGTGCAGGAGATAATCAGATTGCACGACATGCGTGTGTCCATCATTTCAGATAGGGACCCACAATTTACTTCCTAATTTTGGAAGAGTCTATAGGAAGCATTAGGATCTCAACTCACTTTCAATACTGCTTTTCACCCATAGGCCGATGGACAGTCCGAGAGGACCATTTAGATCATAGAGGATATGCTACGGGTCTGTGTACTGGATTTCGAGGATAGTTGGATTAAATATCTGCCATTTGTTGAGTTCGTATACAATAATAGTTATCAAGCTAGTATCGAGATAGCATCGTATGAGGCATTATACGGTCGAAGCTGCCGATCTCCATTGTACTAGGATGAGGTTGGTGAGCAATAGATTTTGGGGCCGGAGCTTGTTCAATAGACCTCTGAGAAGGTCCAGCTTATCATGGAAAGAATTAAGATAGCACAGAGTTGACAGAAAAGTTAAGCAAATATACGCCGGCGAGAGCTGGAGTTCAAGATAGGTGATGCGATATTTTTGAGGATTGCTCCGATGAAAGGGGTAATGAGATTTGGGAAAAAGGGGAAGTAAGCCCTAGATACATTGAGTTGTTCGAGATTCCGAAGAGAGTTGGTCTAATGGCGTACATAATAGCATTATCCCAAACACTAACTAGGATTCACAATGTGTTCCACGCGTCCATGCTAAGGAAGTACGTTTTGGATCTTTCGCATGTGATCAGTTACGAGTCTTTGGAGCTTAGGGACACTTTGGCATATGATGAAATACCAGTTCAAATTCTAGACCATAAGGAGCCAGAGCTATGTACTAAGAAAATTCTGCTTGTGAAAGTACATTGGCGTAATCACGCAGTAAAGGAAGTTTCATGGGAATTAGATACATACATACGTCAGAAGTATCCAAAGCTATTCAGAGAGGCTTAGCGCTAGACAGGTAAGTAGAACGGTAGGTAAGTGTTGGTTTTGTATATAGATTGCTTAGAGTAGGCTTGTTAGCTTTATCAGTTGTTACTTTTTTTTGTTCATGGTTGGTCTTTGGGAGAGTTTTGTATGGATATTGTAATCTCCGAAAACATTGTTTGTAATCGTGGTATTCCTCCACCACAAGTAAGGGTAATTAATAAACTTGGGATGAGGCTACTATGTGGGTTGCCGTCAGCTCTTCCTAGAGTCAGATCAGTAAATCAATGATAATTCAGTGTATGTGATGGAGATCAGTTAGAAAATTTTGAGGATGAAATTTTTGTAAGGAGGGGAGAATGTGATAAATCGAACCAAGAAAAAAAAGGAATAAATAAAAGAAAAGAAAAGCTGAAAAAGGGTTTGGCTAGGGCCAAACCATCGACGGTTTCATGAGGATCAAAAAAATTGTTGACGGTTTTCCTGTAGGTAAACTACCAAGAGTTGTTTAAGTGCCAAACAGTCGACGTTTTGTCAAGCCCACAAAAACCATCGACGGTTTTCCTGCGGACCTGTTTACTTAAGGGCTAAGTTATATTTATTTTTCATAACTCTCTATCAACTTTCTCTTTCTTTCTCTCTCAAAATTTAGGGCTAGCCCCGGGGACTCTCCGCAAGTGCTCTCCGGTCCTCTCTCCCTTCTCCCGGCATGTAGGCCGTCGATCTTCGGTGGATTTATGCGGTTAGGCTTCGATGGTTTTTAAGGTTTAAGGTTTTTTCTTCAAGAACGGGTAAGGGATTATATTATATCAGTTATTTTTGAAATATGGACCGATTAAATTGCAATTTATGTTTATAGGAACAGTATATATGATTTTCTAAATGAATCGGGTATATGGAAACAGTTGTTTTGACTATTATACGTTTTTGGGGAAAACTAATGTGAATGGTTTGAACATCTCCTATTTTCAATAAAATATGCAGTTTGAGTTAAATAAAATCCTAGAGATGCTCATACCCCTATTTTCAGCAACTTGTATATTTCCTAGTCAGTTTATTTTATTTATGGTTTATCAGATAAAAATGGTGTGCCATGAGAATAGTTTTTAAATGACATATATGAATAAAATGTTTTAACTAATATTACACAGTATGATGTGATGGCTATAAGCCGAGATGTGATGTGATGGCTATTAGTCGAGATTTGATATGACTACTAGATGCCGAGATTTGATATGCCAGTTTTATATCGAGACGAAATATGACAGATATTTTACAGGATTATGAACAACTTATGTTTTATACAGTTTTTATTGCATAAATTGCCATATATGATTTAAGAACCCTGTGGATATAAGATGTTATGTTATGAGCACGGTACCGTGACTAGTTTTGGGAGGTGGTGCAATCACACTGGGATGATAGTGTGATGATGGATAGACGATTGGAGACCTGGGTACAGTACTACCCCAAGGCAGTTTCGAGGGCCCCATCCGATGTAGTTCCGAGTGACCCTTCCCGTTGTAGTTCCAAGTTAAGGGTAGGCATAATCATACTTACTACCTTTTCTGACTCAGTTATGGTCGGCTGGCTATATGCTGAATCCAGCCTGCAGGCCACACAACCCGTCATGGGGGGAAGCATGTCGTATGAGTATTTGAAAGTGCAATAATGCAAGTTCAGCAGTCTAGGTTGTATCTTTTAGGCATATATGGATAAATTTACTATAAAATGGGCTATATTGAGCTGACAATTTATTATTATGAAACTATGTATTTTCATATATATATATATATATGAAAATACATATATATATATATAGTGCAGTACAGTTTTAAAATGCCATTTCAGATATAGTTAAATCATGATAGTAATGTGTTTACACGAAACCACATGTTAGTCACACACAAATAATAATATAATCCATCTTACTGAGAAGTGTCTCACCGAATTATACAAATCATTTTTCAGGTTCTACATGGAATCAAGCCTAGTATACTACAGGGCTAGGATTAGACAGTTAATAATTATTGTTAGAACTGATGAGACATTAGATGGTAGTTTTGTTCCTTTTGGGTTGTAATATCGTGATATGGAGTTATGTTTGTATGTATTTGGGAACAGTTAAAACTCTAGTAATATGATTGAGGTATTTTCTTTTGCTGTATGATTTTTTTTAGTAACGACAGGAGAATTTATAGTATAGAGACCCGAAGAAATTATAATAATTAAATTATAAGGGAAATGAGAGAGATGGGCACACGTGTCTCATCGACGAGAAGATACCGAGAGGCTATTTTCAGCACTGAATTTCGTTGACGAGGAATAATCGTTCATCAACAAACTCCCTTCATGGCCTCGTTGACGAAGTCACGTAGATAGTCAATGAGTGTAGGTGTATAAATAGACTAAACTCGAATTTTTCTACAAAATTACGCGCAGAAACCCTCCTCTCTCTCTCTCTCTCTCTCTTGTTTGTCCCTTCCCCATTCTCTCAAAGATTTCGGGCCGGATTCTCACCAATTTGACGATCTGAGGCAAGTCTGCCGGAGTGGATCGTTGGTGGGGTTAGCTTAGATTTTAGGCCAAATTCAAGGTAAGGTTTTTCATTCAATATTTGCCTTTCCTACAGTCGTGGGAAATGTAGTACTCAAAGAAATGCTGAAGTTTTGTTCAGGGAAATATTGTTTTCAGGGTATTGAACGGGAATCCAGTGAGTGTAGGGCTGGTTATTTTAGGAGCTTTTCAGTAGTCAGGTAAGTGAGTAAACTAAAGCAATAATTTTAAATGAGAATTATTATTATTTATTAGCATATATATATATATATATATGTTTATAAAGATTGTATCATATATGAGTATTATTGAGAAAATGTATATTTGGGGAAATACTCCTATTATACAGGAATGTATATTTTTAATACGAAATATCCAAAAATATGATTTCAGAATAGAATTTATGATTTTATTTAGTATTGCGTGGCATGAATATTATTTTATGCATTTTGTATTATGTAATGACAATTTTACAAAAAAAGCATGTGTTTAGTTATTTTAAGGAATAACATGATAAATAGGATATTATGATTTCAGAATATATGATATATGGTACATTTATTCAGATCAGTATTTATGTCATGTTCGCTTCAAGGCCGTGATTGATAGCCGGCGCAAGGCCATGGATTATGCATGTTTTCGTCTTAAGGTCGCAGTTATGAATGTAATTGGCAGAAGGCCATAATTATTTATGTTATCATAGAAATTAGAAAATTCTATCAATCTATTTACGTTAAATAGTATATTATCATGTATTATATGTTATCAGAACCCAGATGATAGGTCAGATCAATTTCAGGAGCACGGTACCGTAGCTATACAGTTTAGTTCAGTTCAGACTTATGCTAACCGCCTCTACTAGTAGAGGGGATGGGAGATGGATAGTCGATGTGGTTTTCAGTATAGAGTTGTAGACGTCTACCTGATAGTCCGGACCAGGGTGTGGTGGGCCCGTCGTACTTACATACATTTTTGACTCGACAGTGGTCGACCAGCCATTGTCGAGTCCCGCCTTCGGGCTGCACAACCCATCATGGGGGGTAATATATGACATCAGCTAGCTATTCATCTTAGGTAAATTTCAGAATTAATAGTTATATCAGATGATTTTTTTTTATGAACGGTTAGATACATAATGATTTAGTAAAATTTTGAAATTATAAGCTTACTCAGCTATGATATTATCAGTGTTGTCAAGCATGTGACATGTACTGTATATTTATTATAGCACGTAAATATTCATGTTGCCATACAACTATATTTAGTTTATTTCCCTTGCTGAGAGGTGTGTCATCCCAGCTTAAAATTTTTCAAGGAACTCAGAAAAACTGACGGACCGAGGCCGCCGTTGAGACGGTTTTTACTACCCTACTAGGAGGGTAAGCTTCAAGTTAGGATTAGTATATTTTTTATATTAGATCCCAGGTGTATCTTTTGATGATTATGGGGATTGTATATAAACACAGTATTATGATGGAATGTAGGTAACTCTGGTATAATGTACTTTATGGTTTGGTTAATGAAATTTATGTTTACTGCTGCTTAGGTTTTCGATGTGTAGGACAGGTGTATCCCTGTTACCACAGGTTCAGGTTGATTTTATTATGGTTTAAATTAGTGATAATTAATATGATTGATTATGTAGTAAATTAAGCAGGTCGTTACAGTTTGGAATCAGAGCCTAGGATGCTAGGTTCAGTAGACTCTAGAATACAACAGTAACAATACCAGAGTATAGGATAAGGGAATTTGAGGTTTGGTCTGTAGTCTAAATGCAGGACTTCCATGATGGTTTGTGTGTCTTTCCTGGGGTGACGATTTTAAGAAAGCCATGGTAAACTATTGTTGGGTTGGGTATCTAGGTTGCAGGATTGAACTTTGAATGAAGATCAGGGATAGTGAATTAGTTAAGGATATAATATACTAGTTAGATAATTTGTTATGGTGATAGGGTCCTAAGTTAAATTTATTGTCTTTTTAGGATGGACCCTAGAGGTAGTGCTAACCCATGACAGTGGTAATGAGGGCACTGGGCCCTCAGGTGCTGCGGGTGGTGATTCAGATGCAGTACTATGCAGTGAAGCATAGCAAGTCATGGCTGAAATTGCAAGAACCTCTAGAGAGCAGGGTGGTCCATTGGCAAGCCACAAAAGTTGGATTGAGAAGTTTATTAAGATGAATCCACTTGCTTTATCAGGAGGAACTGATCCTATAGTCACTGAAAACTGGGTGTAGGAGATTGAAAAAGTGTTTGCAGTACTGCAGTGTACCGAGGAGCAGATGGTGCTGTTCGCTACATATAAACTGACTAGAAGGGCCAAGAGCTGGTGGATGACAATGAAACTTCTGGAACAGTAGAGGACAGTGCCTATGGAGATGACATTGGAGCGATTTAAGGAGATATTTTTCGATAGATATTTTCCAACCTCGTCCAGGGAAGCTAAGATTGAGAAGTTCCTGAATCTAAAGCAGGGACAACAAAAAGTGCAGCAGTACGCAGTGAGGTTCGTTGAATTGTCTCGCTTTGCCCCGTACATTATTCCATATGAGACGAAGAAAGTAAGACAATTTGAAAGGGTTATGAGGAGGGAATTGCATAAGCAAGTGTCAATACAAAAATTGCAAGATTTTGTTGAGCTGGTAGACAGGGTAACTAAGGCGGAAGTTCAAGAGCGGTTGGAGGCCGAGGAGCAGAGACATAAGAAGAGATCCATGCCTCATGGTTCCCAGCAGGGGTTCAGTCATGATTCATGGAAAAGAGGTGGTTACTATAGGGATCAGAGGTAGGAGTCGAAGAATTGTGGGTTTTAAGGTATGTAGTCATTCCTAGCTTGTCAAAATTGTGGGAAGAGACGCCCGGAGGAGTGTCGTGCCGGGTAAGGTATCTGCTACTAATGTGGGGAGCCAGGGCGTATGATGAGAGACTGTCAGGCTTAAATTGGTGCTGCTCCCACTCCTAGACCTATTCAGGAAGGCTTTCAGGTGCCACGTGGAGACCAGAAGAGGAATATGGCTCCAGCCAAAGTTTTTGCTTTGACGTTGAGTGATGCTGAGACAGTCAGCGACATGGTGATAGGTATGATTAGCATGCTTTCCTTTAAAGTTATTGCATTATTTGACTCAGGTGCCACACACTCGTTTGTGTCTATGGAGTGCACTAGACTATCTGGGGCAGAAACAGAGTTATTAGACACCGAACTGTTAGTAACTACACCGACCGGGTTAGTAATGAGATGTAGTAGGGTGCTCTAAGACAACTCAGTTGATATTTAAGGGAGAATTTTATCTGCTAATTTGATAGTGTTGAACATGCACGTGTATGATGTCATATTCGGCATGAATTGGCTAGCAACTAACTTTGCCAGTATAGATTGTCGTTCGAGAGATGTGATATTCAGACCTCCAGAAAGACCAAAATTCAGGTTTATAGGATCGCGAGTGCAATCCCTATCTTAATTAGTTTTCAGCCATTCAGGCGAAGAGACTACTCTTAAGTGGTTGTTAGGGATTCATGACCTTTGTGAAGGAAATGTTAGGGAATAAATTGAAGCTCACTAGTACGCCAGTAGTAAAAGAGTTTATAGATGTGTTTCCAGATGAGCTACCAGGCCTACCACCCGATCGTGAGGTGGATTTTCCTATTGATCTGCTTCCAAGTACAGTGCCGATCTCTAAAGTATCTTACCGAATGGCCTAACAACGTTAGCAGAATTAAAGAATCAGTTGCAAGATTTGCTTAATAAGGTTTTTATACGGCCCCGTGTATCTCCGTGGGGAGCTCCAGTATTATTTATGAAGAAGAAAATGGGTCCATAAGGACGTGTATAGATTACAGAGAAATTAACAAGGTGACAATCAAGAACAAGTATCCTCTACCCCGTATAGATGATTTGTTTGATCAGCTCTAGGGTACATGGTTGTATTCTAAAATTGACCTCAGATCAAAATATCATCAAGTGAAGGTAAGGAAAGAAGATGTCTCGAAGACAGCTTTCAGGACCAGATATGGGCATTATGAATTCCTAGTTATGTTGTTTGGTCTGGCGAATGCTCATGCAATATTCATGGATTTGATGAATAGAATTTTTCACAAATAATTAGACCAGTTTGTTGTGTTTTTATTGATGATGTACTAGCTTATTCGATGAGCTATGAGGAGCATGAGACGCATTTGAGGAAGGTTTTACAAATGCTCATGGAAAAGAAGTTGTACGCCAAGTTCAGTAAATGTAAATTCTGGCTAAAAAACGTTGTGTGTTTGGGGCATGTCATCTCGGGAGATGGAATTTCTATGGATCCTAGTAAAATTGATGCGATAGTGAATTGGGCTAGACTGAAAAATGTTTAGGAGATCAGGAGTTTCTTGGGGCTGGCTAGTTATTACCGTTGTTTTGTTGAGGGATTCTCAGCGTTATCAGAGCCTCTAACACGACTGACTAGCAAGAATGTCAGATTTGAATGGGATGATAGCTGTGAGTAGAGCTTCTAAGAATTGAAGCAAAGTCTTGTCGCAACACCTGTATTGATCATCCCATCAGGGGGTGAGGGTTATGTTATCTATAGTGATGCGTCCTTGAAGGGACTTAGCTGTGTATTGATGCAGCATGGCAGGGTGGTAGCGTATGCTTCCAGAAAGTTGAAAGAGTATGAAAAGAATTACCCTACCCAAGATCTTGAATTGGCTGCAGTAGTACATGCATTGAAGATTTGGAGGCATTACCTATATGGCGAGCGATGTGAAATCTTCTCCGACCATAAGAGTTTAAAGTATTTCTTCACTCAGAAGGAACTAAACATGAGGTAGAGAAGGTGGTTGGGGTTTATTAAAGATTTTGACTGCACTATCAGTTATCACCCAGGGAAAGCAAACGTGGTAACTAATACGTTGAGCAGGAAGTCTATGGGGCCAGTGCTGACAGCTATGGAGATTCGATATCTGATTGTGATGGATTTAGAGAGATTCGACATAGAGTTAGTCAAGAGTGACCCTCAGGCATGTATTTCCAGTTTAGTGGTGCAGTTTACTCTGTAGGAAAGGATTAAAGCTGCTCAGAAAGATGATCCAGAATTAGTAGAGGTATTAATAAGAGTACAGAGTGGTCAGGGAGAGGAATTTTGTATTGCTGATGATGGGGCTTTGTGGTTCCGTTCTAGATTATGTGTTCCTGCTGATGCTGATATTAGAAAGACCATCTTAGAAGAGGCTCACAGATTTTATACACTGTTCATCCTAGCAGCACAAAAATGTATAGGGATTTGCGAGAGTCGTATTGGTGGAGTGGTATGAAGAAGGAGATTTTCAAATATGTAGCACAGTGCTTGATGTGCCAGCAGGTAAAAGCTGAGCACCAAAGGCCGGCAGGTAAGTTGAAATCACTTTATATCCTAGAGTGGAAATAGGATCATATATCCATAGATTTTTTTTTTCAGGGTTGTCATTAGCATTGCATGGTTAAAATGTGATCTGGGTGATTGTAGATCGTTTGACTAAGACCGCCCATTTCCTTCCTATCAAGATCAGCTCCTCCTTTAACCGCCTGGCGGAGATTTATATTCAGGAGATAGTTTGTTCTCATGGAGTGCCAATGTCTATAGTGTTAGATCGAGAACCGCATTTCACGTCACATTTTTAGAGGAGCTTGTAGGAGGCTCTAGGGTCTCAGTTATCTTTTAGCATGACATTCCATCCTCAGTCAGATGGGCAGAATGAGAGGACGATACAAATATTAGAAGATATGCTTCGAGCATGCATACTGGATTTTGGGGGTAGTTGGACACAATTCATGCTGCTGGTGGAGTTTACGTAACAGTTATTAGGCCAGCATTGGCATGACACCGTTTGAGGTACCTTACGGTAGGATATGTCGTTTTCCTTTATGTTGATTTAGGTATAATCCCAAGAGGGGAGGTGAATTGGGTATTTTAAAAATTCTTCCAAACTTATTCACCATTTAGTCCCTATGCCTAAATGTTACCAATTACTTATTAAGTTCATGTGAGATTATTCAACAAAGATACATGCAAGTTGGATATTAAAATGCAATATGAAAAATAAAGAGATAAAGGAAGAGAGAATGCAAACATAGTTTTTACGAAGTTCAGCTAACGACGCTTACTTCCTCGCCTTTAGCAACCCACTCAAGGATTCCACTATAATCCCTACTCCTTAAATTGGGACGGAGCTTCCCTTACAATCCGCTGCTTACAAGAGGTACAACTTCTTCCTACTCTGCTGCTTACAAGAGATAAAGCTCTCTCCTCAAACCTAGTTCACAACCCAAACTGTGATTACAATCAAATTGTAAAACACTCAAAGTTGCTTCCAACAAAGATCGTGAGTACAATTCAAATTCCTAATACATAAACATATGATAAAACTTGAAGCTCATAATGTATGAAACGATATAATCATTTATGAATGATTATGCTTCAATACGCAGTTTCCCTTCTAACCAAAACTCCCAAATAATGTTATATTTAAATGCTTTGGAGAATATTAGGGTTCTAGTTCACTTTGTAAAAATGCACAAATATATCTAATGTGGACTTATTCAAAAACTCTGTCTTGAATATTAGATCAATCAAAATCAACAACTTTCTTTCAAATATTCAAACACACAATGATCTTTGTAATAAGCCAATACAAATATTCAAACACACCGTGATCTTTGTAAGAAGGCAATATATATATACAAAATATGATTTTCAACGATCACACACTGAATATATTGTTTTTTCCAGAAAATATCCCTCAATAAAATGAATATTTATAAATACCTAGGATATTTAATCAAGTGTTAATATATCTAAAAAATAGATCCTTTAACAAAACACACACTTGAATCAAATCGATTTAACCAATGATAAAACCCTTTATCAAGTAGTGAGATTATCTAAATAATATATCTAGGTATACTTACTCTCTATCACTCAACCTATTTTAACAATAGATTTCGAAATGAGCATTTCTTCGAAAAATATATATATCAATGGCAAAATAACTTTCTCAAGTAACACACTTATCAAGAAAAATCTATATATAGTTAGGAACACTCAAGATCAAACTGTCTAACGATATTCAATAACAGATGATGATGTGAGAGACTCTTGAAAAAAACTAAACGGATTTACCAAACCTCAATGCCAAGTTGAAATATAGATGTGTGAATAGATTCCCTTTGATTTTTTGAGTTGATTTGTCCAAGCTTAATGATTGTAAGTTGAAGTGTAGGCAATCATATATCAAGACGTTCAAGTTTCTCAATTCTCTTTTCAACAAGATGTTCTCTTCTTTTCTCGTTTGTCTTAGCTTATGCTCTAGGGTTTAGATGTTCAATATATAGGTTCTTAACCCTTAGAATCAATCCTGACCGTTGGATTAAAAAATATCTCGCGAGTTCTCTTAATAAAAATTAAATTTTTAAGTTTTCTCGCAAGTTCAGGTGACTGAGGTTGAAACCCAGGCGACTGAAGTTCCTTACTGCTTTGAAAAAAATCAACCTGAATACAGGGTCAGGCGACTAAAGTGGAGTTCAGGCTTCTGAAGTGACAACTTTAGGCGACTGAAGTCTCAGGTTCAGGCGACCGAAGTGCCTCGCCAGCTTCTGTGTTTCGCCATTAATTCTTCAGGCAACTGAGGTTGAGTTCAGGCTATCGAAGTGGCCATTTCCTGAATTTTTTCTTTCTAATTTAAAATTCTTCTTTGCTCTCTTTCTTGGGTCTTTTATAAAAATATTTTCCAGGGTTTAAAATATTTCTAAGTCCATGAATGTCCCCTAATGGTGTTCATGAAATGCATGAGTCCTAAAGTCATTCTACAGTATATGTTGGGCCTCAAATTAGATTATATGAAAATGGAAATACATGAGTTCTAAATGCCCACTCCCATGACATTCTTGAGCTTGGTACTTGTATCTTCATTCTTGTACTCTTTGAGTTCCATGGATCTGCCAAGTTGTGTATACATTATTCTTTATGGCTTCCATGACTTGTTATCCTTCCGTGCATGCTTAATATAGTTCCTGTTTACAATCTCAATGCATAAATCAAATACCAAGTGATTTGTTATTATCGAATCCGGATTGGACTCGTAGAGTCAACAATCTCCCCTTTTTTTATGGTGACAAATATACGAGAAAAAATACATAATGGGTTACGCCTAGCAAGACTCCCCCTTAAATAATCAATAAATGAAATATGCTCATGCACATGTTGTTTAGTCTGATTCCAAGTGAAATGCTCATGTTCATACAAATGTTGTTTAGCCTGATTCCTCCTATGATCCGATATTTCTCCCCTATTAGACAATTAGTGTTGCCAACAATTTTTGCTATTCTTCTCCTTTACACAATTAGTTTTACCAACAAATTATTGCTTCTTACAATTTTTGCTCCTCAATTTTCTCCCCCTTTTGACATCAACAAAAAGGTGTATAAAAAATAGTGCATGGGTGTACATAACCTTATGTTCTTCTTCCATTTGAAAGTTGAAAGTTTTAAACTTGTTCAACTAAAAAAAATTACTTCTCCCCTTTTTACATGAACCATCCCCCTTACTAATGCATAAATCTGTGTTGTGGAATGTAAATTACATTGTGAACATACACATTATGCCAAATTGCAAAGGTTATGTGAGAATACCAAATGTTGATTAATGTTATACCAATTGTTTACATCTTTAAAATGTGATACCAAATGAGAAGAATTGAGTGACATATAAAATTTTGAACAAATTTTGAATATTAAGCGACGTTGCTCCCCCTAAATTATGTTATCTAATGTAATTCTAGGCAACCTCTCGACTATGCATCAAGCCTAATTCTTGCCTAATTTGGATAAACCTATCCTCTGCAAGTAGTTTGATGTATATCTGCCCATTGTTCTTCCGTGCATACAAACTCAAGTGTCACATCTCCTTTTTGCACATGATCACAAAGAAAATGATGTCTTATCTCTATATGTTTAGTTCGTGAGTGTAATATGGGATTCTTTGAGATGTTTGTTGCACTCGTATTATCGCATCTTATGGGGATTATTTCATAGTTTAATCCAAACCCTTCAGTTGTTGCTTCATGTATAGCATTTGAGCACAACAACTACCTGCCGCTTTGTATTCAGCCTCATCTGTGGAAAGAGTTACTAAATTTTGTTTCTTGGAAAACCAAGAGACTAACGAATGTCCTAAGAAATGACAAGTACCACTAGTGCTCTTCCTATCCACTTTACTACCTGCAAAATCAACATTTGAATAGCTGATAATCTCAAAAGATGTGTACATAGGATACCATAATCCAATCTCCACTGTTCCTTTTAGGTATCTAAGTATTCGTTTAATAGCTAGAAAATGTGACTCTTTTGGTACAAACTGAAATCTTGCGCACAAACATACGCTAAACATTATGTCAGGTCTGCTGGCAGTTAGATAAAGTAAGTTACCTATCATTCCACGATAAAGCTTGATATCCACTGGTATACCTTGTTCATCCTTGTCCAATTTCAATGAAGTGCTCATAGGTGTACCTAGTATTTTTCCATCTTCCATATTAAACTTTTTGAGTAGATCTCTAATATACTTCGATTGATTTATGAATATTCCATGTTTTGCTTGTTTGATCTGAAGTCCTAGGAAGAAATTTAGTTCACCTATCATGCTCATCTCAAATTCATTTTGCATAGTATTAGCAAACTCATTACTCAATTCTTTATTCGTGGCTCCATATATGATGTCATCTACATAAACTTGGACTAGGAGAATGTAATCTTTCTTAGTCTTTATGAACAAAGTTGTATCTATATTTCCTCTGATAAATCCTTTCTCTAGTAGAAATCCGCTTAGCCTTTCATACCAAGCTTTAGGAGCTTGCTTTAAACTGTACAGGGCTTTTGTTAGTCTATAAATGTGATTTGGATTCGTATTGTTTTCAAAGTTTGGGGGTTGTTCTACATACACTTCTTCACTTATGTAGCCATTTAAAAATGCACTTTTGACATCCATTTGATATAGCTTGAAATCCTTAAAAGCTACATATGCTAAAAGCATTCGAATGGCTTCCATTCTAGCTACAGGTGCAACGGTTTCTTCAAAATCTATACCTTCTTCCTGGTTATATCCCTGAGGTACTAGTCTAGCCTTATTTCTCACAACTATACCATGTTCATCTTTCTTATTCTTATATATCCATTTTGTTCCAATGATTGACTTATCCTCAGGTCTAGGAACTAACGTCCATACTTTGTTTCTCTAAAATTGATTTAACTCTTCTTGCATGGACAACACCCATGATTCATCCTCTATTGCTTCACTAACATTCTTAGGTTCTTCTTGAGATAGAAATACAAAAATGATTAATCATATTCCTAAGAGAGGATCGAGTGGCTACTCCACGTAATGGTTCACCTATTATTTGATCAATGGGATGATTCTTAATGTACTTCCATTCTCTAGGTGGTTCATTAACGTCATTTTCAATTTGATTAGATTCAATGGATGGTTCCTTAATTTCATTTTTCTTTTCTGAGTCATTTTCAATGGATAGTTTCTCAAGTTCATTGTTTATCTCAACTTCATCTTCATAAGCTCTTTTGGAGAAGGGATTTGACTCATTGAACACAACATGAATAGATTCTATAACTGTCAATGTTCATTTGTTATATACTCTATAGGCTGTACTATCTAAGGCATACCCTAAGAGGATACGTTCATCAGATTTCACATCAAACTTTCCTAGATGCTCATTGTCTCTAAGCACAAAACATTTATAGCCAAAGACATGAAAATATGATATGTTTGGTCTATGGCCATTCCATAACTCATATGGGGTCTTATTAAGATATGGTTTAATCAATACTCTATTTAGAACATAGTAGGCAGTATTCATTGCCTCAGCCTGGAAATACTTACGTAATTTATGTTCGTTAAGCATAGTTCTAGCCATTTATTGTCTAGACCTATTCTTCCTTTCAACTACACCATTCTGTTATGATGTTCTAGGGGCTAAAAAGTTATGAGCAATTCCTAATGAATTACAGTAGTCTTCCATGCCTTGATTTTTAAATTCTCTACCCCTATCACTTCAAATTTTTGTGATAGTATAACCCTTTTCATTTTGGATTTTCTTGCACAGGTTTATAAATTGTTCACATGCTTCATCTTTGTGACATAAGAATAATACCCATGTAAATCTTAAAAAATCATCAACTATGACAATTGCGTATGATTTTCCTCCTAAACTATGAATTAGGTTTGGTCCAAATAAGTCTAAGTGTAGCATTTGGAGTGGCCTAGTAGTGGATATTTCTTTCTTCTTCTTAAAGCTTGATCTTGCTTGTTTTTCTTGTTGTCATGCATAACAGATTTTATCTTTCACAAATTTTGTCTTAAACAGTCCCTTAACTAATTATTTCTTAACAAATTTTGAGATTAAATTCATGTTTGCGTGTCCTAATCTCCTATGCCAAATCCAGCTAATTTCATTCATAACAGAGAAGCATGTCATACTCTGGGAGGTTAAGTTATCAAAGCTAGTGGTATAAACGTTTTCATGATGCTTAGCAGTGAACAATATCTTATTATCAGTTTTGTGTTCAACTATGCACTTGTCATGTTCAAAGACACTTTGTAACCTTTATCACACTGTTGCCTTATACTCAATAAGTTGTGCTTTAAACCTTCAACCAATAAAACATTATCAATAATAAGTGACGAATCATTACCAACTTTACCTACACCCGTGATCCTTCCCATAGCATTATCTCCAAAGGTGACAAATCCTTCATCCTTGGGTGTGATGGATGTGAACTTCGCTTTATCCCCGATCATGTGACATGAATATCCACTATCCATATACCATCTTTCTTTTGAGGATGATGATATTAAGCATATCTGCAAGACAAAATCAGACAACTAGCTTCGGTACCTAGATTTTCTTGGGTCCAGGGGGCTTAGTGCTAGATTCTCCTTTTACCTTCCATACTTTCTTAATTTTAACATATTTATTTTTGAAAGGATGGTCAAATTTTATGTGACCCAACCTTTTACATTTAAAATACGTAATATGTCTATGGTAATCCTTAGTTGGAACATATGATTTGGACTCTCTCACAAAGTATCCCATGTAAAGATGTCTCTATTTTACATATTCTTTCCCATTAAAACCAACACCTTCCTTTTCTAAGGAATTTCTTTGACTTCTTAGGAGCTTGTCAAAATTATTTTGTCCTTCAGTGAATTTGTCTCAGATTTATCATTCAAATTCTTTTCTAATTCCTCAATTTTCAAATCTTTGTCTTTTATGAAAGATGCATAAGATTCATTTTGTCATTCAACTAAGCTTGAAAGTTCTTTGACTTTACTTTTCAATTCAGAAATTTTCTTTGTTTTCTTATCAAACATTTTAAGAGAACACATATATTCTTGTTTCACTTCATCATATGAAATCATGTCATTTTCAATTTCAGAATCACTAGAATAATACAAAGATGATGAAAATGATAATTGTACCTCAAGGTCATCATGTGCCATTACACACAGATTGGCAATCTCGTTGTCTCTAGATTCAGATACAACTAGTGTTGTGTGTAACCCAACCGACTTTCAACACCTTCTTCTTTTTTCATTGAGGCTTTCACTAGTTTGAGACACTCAGGCTTGATGTGTCCAACCTCTCGGCAGTTGTAGAATGCTGGAGGATCTTCCTTCTTTTTCTTCATGCTTCACTCTTCTCTTTCTGATTTTGAGTTCTGAAATTTCAGTTGAACTTCTTATTCTTCTTTAAGAACTTCCCAAACTTTTTCGTTAGCAAGGTTATGTTGTCATCTGATTCTGAATCACTTTCTTCACTGGAGTTGTTTGACGATGCCTTAAGTGCGGTAATTTTCTTTGCCTTATTTTGCTAACTTTTTCTCTCTTTTATAGCCAGCTCATAGGTGATGAGCGATCCAATGAGTTCGTCCACTGACATCTCCTTGAGATTTCTCCCTTTTGCTATTACTGTAGTTTTTGCTTCTCACACTGGAGGTAGTCCAGTTAGCATTTTCCTGATCAACTCATAAGTTGGGTAAGTCTTTCCAAGTGCATTTAAAGAATTAATGATGTGTGTGAATCTAGTGTACATGGATTGTATAGATTCATCTGCAGTCATTTTAAATGCTTCATATTCACTGGTGAGCATGTCTATCCTACTATCTTTTACTTCCTTAGTGCCTTCGTATGTAACTTCTAATTTTTCCCAAATTTCTTTAGCCGAGTTACATGTCATTATCCTATTAAATTCATTTACATCTAAGACACAAAAAAACAAGTTCATGGCAGTGGCATTGATTTGTACTAATTTCCAGTCTTCCTCTATATACTCATCTTCAGTTTTAGGTACATTAATCTTGTCAATTACTTTCATAGGAACGTGATTTCCCTTAGTGACTATTTTCCATACCTTCAAATCTACGTTTAATAGGTATATGCTCATCCTACGTTTCCAATAGGTGTAATTCACACCACAAAAAATTGGTGGTCTAGTGGATGAGTGTCCCTCACCGAATGGAGTTACACCGATATGTGTCATGTGATCTTTTTACAAATAAACTATTAAGTCTATGTAAACTCGCTCTAATACCAAATGTTGATTTAGGTGTAATCCCAAGAGGGGGGTGAATTGGGTATTTTAAAAATTCTTTGAAACTTATTCGCCACTTAGTCCTTATGTCTAAATGTTACCAATTACTTATCAAGTTCGTGTGAGATTATTCAATAAACATACATGCAAGTTGGATATTGAAATACGGAAAATAAAGAGATAAGGGAAGAGATAATGCAAACACAGTTTTTACGAGGTTCAGCCAACCATGCCTACGTCCTCGCCTTGAGCAACCCACTCAAGGATTCCACTATAATCCCTACTCCTTAAATTGGGATGGAGCTTCCCTAACAATATGTTGCTTACAAGAGGTACAACTTCCTCCTACTCTACTGCTTATAAGAGATACAACTCTCTCCTCAAACTCGGTTCATAACTCGAACTGTGATTACAATCAAATCTGTAAAACACTCAAAGTTGCTTCCAACAAATCTCGTGAGCACAATTCAAATTCCTAATATATAAACATATGATAAAACTTGAAGCTCATAATGTATGAACTGATATAATCGTTTACGAATGATTATCCTTCAATACATAGTTTCCTTTCTAACCAAAACTCCCAAATAATGTTATATTTAAATGCTTTGGAGAATATTAGGGTTCTAGTTCACTTTGTAAAAATGCACAAATATATCTGATGTGAACTTATTCAAAAACTTTGTCTTGAATATTAGATCAATCAAAATCAACAACTTTCTTTCAAATATTCAAACACTCAGTGATCTTTGTAAGAAGGTAATATATATATATAATATGATTTTCAAAGATCATACATTGAATATATTGTTTTTCCAAAAAATATCCCTCAATAAAATGAATATTTATAAATACCAAGGATATTTAATCAAGTGTTAATATATCTAAAAAATAAATCCTTTAACAAAACACACACTTGAATCAAATCTATTTGACCAATGATAAAACCCTTTTATCAAGTAGTGAAATTATCTAAATAATATATATATAGGTATACTTACACTCTATCACTCAGCCTATATATATATATATATATAGGTATACTTACACTCTATCACTCAGCCTATTTTAACAATAGATTTCAAAATGAGTAGTTCTACAAAAAGTATATATATCAATGGCAAAATAACTTTCTCAAGTAACACACTTGTCAAGAAAAATCTCTATATAGTTAGGAACACTCAAGATCAAACTCTCTAATGATATTAAATAACAGATAATGATGTGAGAGGCTCTTGAAAAACTCTAAACGGATTTACCAAACCTCAATACCAAGTTGAAATATAGATGTGTGAATAGATTCCCTTTGATTTTTTGAGTTGATTTATCCAAGCTTGATGATTGTAAGTTGAAGTGCAGGCAATCGTATATCAAGACGTTTAAGTTTCTCAATTCTCTTTTCAACAAGACGTTCTCTTCTTTTATCGTTTGTCTTAGCCTATGCTCTAGGGTTTAGATGTTCAATATATAGGTACTTAACCCTGACAATCAATCTTGACCACTGGATTAAAAAATATCTCGCGAGTTCTCCTAATAAAAATTAAATTTTTAAGTTTTCTTGCAAGTTCAGATGACTGAGGTCGAAGCCTAGGCGACTGAAGTTCCTTAGTGCTTTGAAAAAAATCAATCTAAATATAGGGTCAGGCGATTGAAGTGGAGTTCAGGCTCCTAAGTGAGAACTTCAGGTGACTGAAGTGGAGTTTAGGTGACTGAAGTGACACAGGTTCAGGTGACCGAAGTGCCTTGCCCAGCTTGTGTGTTTCACCATTAATTCTTCAGACGACTGAGGTTGAGATCAGGCTACCGAAGTGGCCATTTCCTGAATTTTTTCTTTCTAATTTAAAATTTTGCTTTGCCCTCTTTCTTGGGTCTTTTATAAAAATATTTTCTAGAGTTTTAAAAATATTTCTAAGTCCATGAATGTCCCCTAATGGTGTTCATGAAATGCATGAGTCCTAAAGTCATTATAGGGTACATGTTAAGCCTCAAATTAGATCATATGAAAATGTAAATACATGAGCTCTAAATACCCATTCCCATGACATTCTTAAGCTTGGTGTTTGCATCTTCATTCTTGTACTCTTTGAGTTCCATAGATCTGCCAAGTTGTGTATACTTTATTCTTTATGGCTTCCATGACTTGTTATCCTTTCGTGCATGCTTAATATAGTTCTTATTCATAATCTCAATGCACAGATCAAATACTAAGTGATTTGTCATTATCAAAACCGGATTGGACTCGTAGAGTCAACACTTTATATTGGGATGAGATGGGTGAGCGATGAGTCGTGGGACCAGAATTAGTGCAGTAAGCGTATGATAAGGTTCAGTTCATCAGAGATAGAATCAGTGCAGCTCAGAGCTGAAAAAAAAGTTACACCAATAACCGCCGCAGGAAATTGGAATTTGATATCGGTGATCATGTGTTTTTGAAAATAGCTCTGTTAGAAGGAGTTGTGAGATTTGGAAGGAAAGGTAAACTTAGCCCTAGGTTTATTGGCCCGTTTGAGATTCTAGAGAAAGTGGGGCCGTTTGCCTGCAGGTTAGCATTACCACCTATGTTATCCAGGATACACGACATATTCTATGTCTTCATGTTGAGGAAATACCTCTCAGACCCTTCTCACGTAATTAGTTATGGTGAATTAGAGATCTGTGATTCACTAGTTTATGATGAGGTACCAGTATATATTCTAGACAGGAAAGAACATGAATTACATAATAAGAAGATTCCTCTAGTAAAAGTCTTGTGGAGAAGTCATGCAATAGAAGAAGCTTCTTGGGAGCTCGAGGAACAAATAAGGCAGAAATATCCACAAGTGTTCAGTGAAGTTCAATTATAATCATGTAAAGTGTAAGTAATTGTGTAATGTTTCTTTTGCAGGTTAGTCACTATATGTAGCAGTTTAATTAGTAAGTAGTATTTAAGTTTTTGGAGAATTTTATTTTATATATGTAATCTTCTAGAACTTTGATTGTAACCACGGTATTCCTCTGCCATAAGTGAGGGTAAGTAATAAAACAAGTAGACCATTTATATTTAGGGATGGTGAATTATATGGATAGTAAATTTCGAGGACGAAATTTTATAAGGAGGGTAGAATGTAGAGACCTGAATAAATTATAATAATTAAATAATAAGGGAAATGAGAGAGAAGGAAATTGTAAAGGGGGTCACAGCAGGTCCTCGCATTCGTCGACGAAGTGGCTTATTGGGATCATCGATTAGGAAACGTGTCTCATTGATGAGAAGATACTGAGAGGCTATTTTTAGCTATGAATTTCATCGACGAAGAATAATCATTCGTCCACGAACTCCCTTTATGGCCTCGTCAACGAAGTCACGTGGCTCATCGACGAGTGCAGGATATCTCTCTCTCTCTCTCTCTCTCTCTCTCTCTCTCTCTCTCTCTCTCTCTCTCTCTCTCTCTCTCTCTCTCTTTTTCTCATGTTTGTCCCTTCCCCCTTCTCTCTAAGATTTCGGGCCGGATTCTTACCGGTTCGATGATCCGAGGCCACCACGACACTCCTGAGAAAGTTCTTTTCAAGTCTGCTGGAGTGGATCGTTGCTGGGGTTAGTTTGGATTTTATCCCAAATTCAAGGTAAGGTTTTTCATTCAATATTTTCCTTTATCACAGTCGTGGGAAATGTAGTAATCGAAGAAATACTGAAGTTTTATTCAGGGAAATATTGTTTTCAGGGTGTTGAACGGGGAATCCACCGAGTGTAGGACTGGTTCTTTTAGGGGCTTTTTAGTAGTCAGGTAAGGGAGTAAACTAAAGCAGTAATTTTAAATAAGAATTATTATTATTTATTAGTATATATATGTTCAAAAAGAATGTATTATATATGAGTATTATTAAGAAAATGTATATTTGGGGAAATACTCATGTTATATAGGAATGTATATTTTTAGTATGAAATATCAAAAAATATGATTTCAGAATAGAATTTATGATTTTATTTAGTATAGCGTGGCATGAATATTATTTTATGCATTTTGTATTATGTAATGACAATTTTACAAAAAAAGCATGTTTTAGTTATTTTCAGGAATAACATGATAAATAGGAAATTATGATTTCAAAATATGTGATATATGGTACATTTATTCAGATCAGTATTTATGTTATCTTTGGTGCAAGGCCGCGATTGATAGCTAGCGCAAGGCCGTGGATTATGCATGTTTTCGTCTCAAGGTCGTAGTTATGAATGTAATTGGCGCAAAGCCATAATTATTTATGTTATCACAGAAATCAGAAAATGCTATCAATCTATTTATGTTAAATAGTATATTATCATGTATTATATGTTATCAGAACTCGGATGATAGTTCAGATCAATTTCAGGAGTACGATACCTTAGCTATACAGTTTAGTTCAGTTCAGACTTATGCTAACCGCCCCTACTAGTAGTGGGGTGGGGGATGGATATTTATATGGTTTTTAGTGTAGAATTGTAGACATCCACCTAGCAATCCGGACCAGGGTGTGGCGGGCCCATCATACTTACATACATTTTTGACTCGACAGTGATCGGCCAACCATTGTCGGGTCCCGCTTTTAGGCTGCACAACCCGTCATGGGGGGTAATACATGACATTAGCTAGTTATTCATTAGCTAGGCCACATGGACAACATTTTTATATAACCCTAAAATGAATTTTAATGAAAGAAATTCATTTTTACATTTCTTTCTCTCTCTCTTTCTCTATACACAGTTTCTCTGGCTTCTCTCTAGGTTTCTGGCTCCATCTCTCCTCGATTTGACGATCAGAACCTACCACGGTGATCCTGGGGAGATTCTTTACAACATAACCGTAGCAAAATGTTGATTTGAGAAGTTTGGGAACCATCCCAAAACTAGGGTGACTTGAGCATTTTTAGTATTACCCAGATCATTTGAGGTCGGATTTCATATTATATGCGAATATACTGGAGTTTTGTGAAGTAAAATTAGGGTATTATATTTTCAAAATAGGGTGTTTTGGGATCCTGTAGGCAAGGGTTGAGAACCCCAATGGGTGGTATTTCAGGAACTCAGGTAAAATGATATATGGATTGTAGTTTAGGAATTATGCATATGTTGATTTGAGGAAATATGTATGCGATAATTTTTAGGTGAATTCAATGATTTGATTGGGGAATTGTGTGTGTATATCTTAGGATGTTGAAATTATAAATGTTGCACGTGTGAGATTGTAAATAACAGTTAGTGTTCAGATAATCGGGTAAGAGAAATATGCTATGGCAGGAATTTTAGTATGATTATTAGCAGAAATTATACGTTTTACCAGATTATTATTACTCTTATTATAAAATATTTGTATAGCAGAAAATACAGATTTTAGAGTGTGTGAATTTATTTATTTAAATCGTGTGGCATGAGCTTATAGCAAATTAGCACAGTATTTATGCAGCTACAAATACGATGTTTTACAGTATACTAGTAGAAAATATCATGTGATATATATATATTTTATAGAATGATGAATTTTCAGTACATACAGATAGAAATTATAGAGTATATTTAGAAACATGATTTACAGTATATGTACAAAAAACATATATTTTCAGCAATTTCAGAACACCATGATTTCAGAACCATAACACCCAGATTATCAGATACACAGACAGATACACAGATATATAGAGATTAAATATTCAGTCGGTTACTTTGATTTTCAGATCAGTTTTGTAATGTTATGGTTATTTTAAAATCATGGAAAAACAGTAATATAGAAATATCAGTTATATATATAGTATCAGACCCTGATGGACCAGATTTAGTCAGTAGAGCACGATACTGTAGTTATATTCAGTTCAGAGTGCAACCACATAACTCAGATAGTATGTGGATATCAACATTCGATCATACCTATGTTGTAGACAGGCTCCCTATCAGTTAGGGTTGAGGAGGCCAATGTGACTTTCAGAGTTCAGTTCACTTGTCCTGGTTAGCCAACCAGGATAGATCCTGCCTTCGGGCTGCACAACCCTGTCATGAGGGGTTAAATCATGACTTTCAGCTATCCATCCTTGGAAATTTTCTCAATTATTATATATATATATATATATATCCAATTTTACCGAAACTGTTTACGTACCTATGAATATTAGAAGTATTATGAATAGAAAATTTAGAAAAACAGTTTATGATAAGTAATATAGGTATATGTTATGCTATATATTATCTATACATGTTTTCTTAGATTCAGTTATTTATGGTATTTCCAAATCAGGTTTTACAAATATGTAAACTCACCTGCCACACACTAGCAATAGCATATTTCATCTTATTGAGCGTTGTCTCATCCCAGTGATTTAATATTTTTCAGGTGATCCAACTAGGTAAGCAGATCAGGCTCGCAGGTAGAGAAGACTACATTATTTCCCTGACTGTAGGGTGAGTATTTTGGGTAGTCATCTTTGGAGTAGTCCCTGGGTTTAGATGAGGATATTTTGAAAATGGATGTGTATGCTTATTTTGGGAAATATTCTGACACTTTGGTATTATATATATTATTATGGTTGTAACGACCTTATTTTATAAAGATTTTTTTTCTTCCTTACATATAAACTGTGAAATATTATTGCCCTAGTACCTATTAATATAAATCAAACCATCAACATCTCAGTCCAGAAAGGACCCATGAAAACTATGCTACAACATACAACCTAAGCAGCGAGAAGCTGTATATATAAAAACAAATCCACACACACACACACACACACATATATATATATATATATATATATTTATTTACAATACCAGAGTTTCAGGATATTCCTCAAGCTGTACATACCCAACTATCCCCAAAATACCCTAACTGAACTAGGGTCAAACAACCATAATTTCCCTTATATACTCACCCTCAAATAGGGCAATACCGTAGCCCCCTCTATCTGCGAGCCTGATCTGCGAGCCTAGATGGATCACCTGAAAAATATTAAATCACTGGAATGAAACAACACTCAGTAAGACGAAATCTGTTATCGTTAGTGTGTAGCAAATGAGTTACATATTTATAGTAATCTGATTTAGAGATAACATGGATAACCGAATCTAAAAGAAACATGTATAAATATTGTATGGTATAGCTCACCCCTATGTCACTTAACATAACTATCTTTATAAATTTTCTATTCATAATACTTCTATTATTCATAGTTACATCTACTGTTTCTGTAAATTTGAGTATACGTATAATAACTGAGAAAACTTCCCTAGATGGATAACTGTATGTCATGATTTAACCCCTCATGACAGGGTTGTGTAACTCATAGGCGGGACCTACCCTGGCAGGCCGACCAGGATAAGTCAACTGAACTCCAACATGATCGGCCTCCTCAACCCTTATCTGAAGGGGATCCTGTCCACAACGTAGGCACGATCGACTACTGAATACCACATACTATCTCAGTAATGTGGTTGCACTCTGAACTGAATACAGCTATAGTACCGTGCTCTGTAAACTGATCTGTAATGGTCCATTAGGGTCTGATACAATATAATACATTTCTATATAAAATCTATCTATTTTATCATGATTTTGTATTAATTGTGTTAACCATGACACTATAGTAAACTGTATTTGTATATCAACTGTAATTCTGTATCAACTATATTTCTATGTTTCATGGTTTCTGTAAAACTGTATAATCGTGGTACTACAACAAAACTGTAAACATCCTCCTATCTACTGATACTGTAAATCATACTCCTGAAAATACTGTAAAGCATCCTTCTATATATATAATTGTAAAACATGATTATGTAATTACGATAAAACCATAACTTGTAATTAAAACTGTATAAATTGTATATCATGGTACTGTAGAAACACATAATCGTAATTTTGAAAATACTGTGTAAAACTCTGTACTATAAAAATATTCCCATGCCATATAACTAAAACTCATTAAACATAATTTATAAAATCATGTAAATTTCTGCTCTGGAAAGCCCATGAACATATACTATATTTTACTAGTAAGAATTTCTACTTTAACTAGCATAACATATTTCCCTTACCAGATTTCTGCGAAATCCCCCTACTATGATACACCCTCGGGGTTCCCCACTCAACACCCTCAAAACAACATCTACCAGAACAAAATATCATTATTCCTTCGTGTACAGTATTTTATATAAGTATGGGATAGGCAAATACTGAATAAAATGCCTTACCCTAAAATTAGGATGGAATTCAAATCACTTCCACCAACGATCCACTCTGGTAGGTTTGCAGATAACTTTTCCAGGAGCGTTGTGGTGGCCTCAGATCATCAATCCGAAGAGAAACGGGGCCAAAATAGATGAGAGAAGGGGAGAGGGATGTTTAGAGAGAGAAAGGGAAAACTCCTCTACCAAAATTTTGAAAAAAATCAGAATTTAAGAATACTTATAGCCTCGGATTCATCAATGAGACACGTCATCTTGTCGACGAGTGCTTGGAGAAAGTTCATCGATGAACCTAAACCCCTCATCGACGAATTTCAGACAGCCAAAACCCCCTCTTGGTATCTTCTCGTCGACTATACATGTCATCATCGACGAGACTCTTATGAATTTTCGTCGACGAATCTCCTGTGTTTGTCGACGAGGCCCTAATTAATTTCTCGAGTTATTACATTCTCCCCTCCTTATAAAATTTCATTCTCAAAATTTACTATTTGTGTTGAACACCATCCCTTAGAGACAAACGGTCTACTTATTTTATTATTTACCCTCACTTATGGCGGAGGAATACCATGGTTTCATTCAAAGTTCTGGGAGATTACAATTATAAAAGAAAATTCCCCCAAAACCAAAATACTACCTATCATATACTCTACATTACAATTACACTGTACTAAACAAAATAAAATTATCATTACTTTAACTTACACATCACTGTTGTAGCCCACTATACAAGTGGGGGTATTTCTGTCTAATTTCATCTTCAAGCTCCCAAGAAGCTTCTTCTACCGCGTGATTCCTCCACAGGACTTTTACTAGTGGTATCTTTTTACTGTGCAATTCCTGTTCTTTTCTATCCAAGATCAGCATTGGAGCTTCCTCATATGCAAGAGCATCACTAAATTCTAATTCTGCGTAACTAATAATTTGGGAAGGATATGGGATGTATTTCCTTAACATGGAAACATGAAATACGCCATGTATTTTGGATAGAGCTGGTGGTAAAGTTAGCCAATAGGCAACTGGCCCAATTTTCTCAAGTATCTCAAATTGGCCAATAAACCTAGGGCTCAACTTACCCTTCTTCCAAAATCTCATGACACCCTTTAGTGGTGCTATTTTCAAAAACACATGTCCCCCACTTCAAATTCTAATTCCCGACGGTGCGTATCCGCATAGCTTTTATGTTGACTCTGTGCTGCACTGATTCTATCTTGAATAAGTCGGACTTTATCATATGCTTGCTACACTATTTTTGGTCCCAAAACTTGTCTCTCACCAAGCTCACTCCAGTATAAAGGAGAACGGCACCTTCTACCATAAAGTGCTTCATAAGGTGCCATGCCTATGCTAGCCTTATAACTGTTGTTGTAGGTAAATTCCATTAATGGCAAATACTGGGTCCAGCTACCCCCAAAATCTAATACACATGCTCGTAACATATCCTTGAGTATTTGAATTGTTCTCTCTGTCAGACCATCTTTTCGAGGATGGAAAGTGGTGTTGAATGCTAATTGAGACCCCAAAGCATCCTGTAAACTCTTCCAGAATAATGATGTAAAGCGTGGATCACGATCTGAAACTATAGATACCGGTACTCCGTGGGTCGAACAATCTCCCGAATATAAATCTCTGCTAATCTGTGCATAGGGTAGCTAACTTTAATGGATAGAAAATGAGTTGTTTTCCTCACCCTATCCACAACTACCCAAATGGCTTTCTGACCATGTGGCGCCACTGGTAACCTAGTAACAAAATCCATGGATATGTGGTCCCACTTCCATTTAGGGAAGTAGAGTGGCTGCAACTGTCCTTCCGGCCTCTAGTGCTCAACCTTAACTTGCTAGCACATCAAGCACTACTGCACAAATTCTACAATCTCTCTTTTCATACCACTCCACTAGAAATACTCTCGCAGATCTCTATACATTTTCGTACCACTTGGATGAATCGTGTATAGAGATCTGTGAGCTTCCTCTAGAATCATTCTCCTAATGTCATCATCTGCAGGCATGCACAATCTGGTGTGAAATCTCAGAGCCCCATCATCAGAAATGCTGAATTCCTCTTCCTCACCATATTGTACTCGAGCTATTACCTCTGCTAATTCTAGATCATTCCCCTGAGCAGCTTTAATCTTTTCATATAAAGTAGGCTGAATAACAAGACTAGCAATAAATACCTGAGGATCAACCTCCACTATTTCCACGCTAAGCCTCTTCAAGTCCTTCTGAATCAGGTGCGGAATTGCTACTACTAACTGCACTGTATCCCCTGATTTACGGCTCAGTACATCAGCCACCACATTTGCTTTACCTGGGTGGTAGTTGATGGTGCAATCTTAATCCTTGATAAGTTCCAACCATCTTCTTTGCCGCATATTCAACTCTTTTTGCATAAAGAAGTATTTTAAGCTCTTATTATCATAAAATAATTCACATCTCTCACCATACAAGTAATGCCTCCAAATTTTCATTGCGTATACCACTGCAATCAATTCCAAATCGTGGGTAGGGTAATTCTTTTCATACTCTTTCAACTTCCTGGAAGCATACACTACCACCCTACCATGCTGCATCAACACACAACTGAGCCCTTTTAAAGACGCATCACTGTAAATTACATAACCATCACCTTCTAATAGAATCGTCAATACTGGTGCAGTGACAAGCCGCCACTTTAATTCTTGAAAACTCTGCTCACATTCTTCATCCCATGCAAATCTGGCATTTTTCCTGGTCAATGGCGTGAGGGGCCCTGATAAGGTTGAAAACCCCTCAACAAATCGACGGTAATAGCCTGCCAGTCCCAAGAAACTTCTGACTTCCTGAACGCTCTTCGACTTGGCCCAATTCACCACCGCGTCAATTTTACTGGGATCCACGGAAATACCATCCCCTGAGATCACGTGACCCAGAAATGACACTTTCTCTAGCCAAAATTCACATTTACTAAACTTGGCATACAACTTTTTCTCCCTGAGCGTCTGCAGTACCTGCCCCAAGTGCACCTTATGATCCTCAAAACTACTCGAGTAAACCAGTATATCAGCAATAAAAACCACTACAAACTGGTCTAAATACTGATGAAAAACTCTATTCATTAAGTCCATGAACACAACTGGGGCATTCGTCAGACCAAATAGTATAATGAGAAATTCATAGTGCCCATACTAGGTCCTAAAGGTTGTCTTCAAAACGTCCTCTGCTTTTACCCTCACTTGATGATAACCTGATCTGAGGTTGATCTTAGAATACACTCGTGTATCCTGGACCTGATCAAACAAATCATCTATACGGGGTAGAGGACATATGTTCTTAATAGTAACCTTGTTTATCTCCCTGTAATCTATGCACATCCTCATAGACCCATCTTTCTTCTTTACGAACAACATAAGAGCTCCCCACGGCGATACACTGGATCGTATAAATCCCTTTTCTAGCAAGTCTTGCAACTGATCCTTTAATTCTCCCATTTCAGCTGGAGTCATACGGTAAGAAACCTTAGAAATCGGCGTTGTCCTTGAAGGTAAATCTATCGCAAAATCTACCTCAAGTTCGGGAGGCAACCGAGGTAGCTCTTCTAGAAAAATACCTGAAAATTCCTTTACCACTGGTGTACTGTCAAGCTTTGATTCATTTTCTAACACCTCCTTTACAAAATTCATAAACCCCTGACTTCCATCTAGGAGCAGTCTGCTCGCCTGCATGGCTGACACTAACTGCGATGAAGCACGTAGATGTGAACCAACAAATCTAAATTCTTACTCGCTAAGGGGTTTAAAATTACTTCTTTCTAATGACAATCAATACTGACATTATTAACTACTAATCAATCCATATCCAGTATTACATCAAACCCATACATATCTAATACGATCAGGTCAGCTGGTAACACTCTCCCCTGAATTTCTATTGGATAACCCCTGAGCACTCTTCGAAACCGCACCACTGACCCTGACAGCGTAGCTACTAAAAATTCCACATCTAAATATTGGTCTCATTTCCAGACAATTTGACATAGGTTGTAGAGATAAAGGAATGAGCAGCACTTGAATAAAACAAAACACTAATTTGATATGATAGAACAGCAAAAGTACCAGACACTACATCTAGGGCAATCTCAGCACCACGCGGAGTCAAAGCATAAACCCTCATCGGGGCAACATTCCTTTGTTGGCCTCCGTGAGGCGCCTGATAACCTCCTCGATAGGGCCTAGGAGCTGGGACTTGGATTGGTTGTCTTGGGCATATTTGTGCCATGTGGTCGGGTCTCCCATAATGATAGCAAACATATCTCCCTGCCCATAACTCCCCCATATGTCATCTCACACACGTCTAATATATTGGGTAGGTCTGCATATCCTAATTTTCACGAGGTCCTGCCGTTTGCCTCTGGTCTCCCCTATCACAGCCTCCTCTCCATGGCCCTCGACTCGACCCTACCTGAAAACTCTGAGGTGTGGGTCTCTTTCTCTGACTCTGAGCTGCACTACCTCTCTGTATGCCACTCTCAATAAACACAGCTCTATCTACGACCTCCGCAAATGTCTAAGCCCGAAAGCCAATCACCTCCTCAAACAAGTTCTGCCTCAAACCTTCTTCAAACTTCCTTGCCTTTTTCTCTTTGTCTGGTGCCAAATACGGGGCAAATCATGAAATCTCAATAAATCGAGCTGCGTACTGAGATACTATCATCTGCCCTTGAACTAGGTTCATAAACTCTACGGCCTTCGTGCTTTGAACGATAGCAGGGAAGTATAGCTCGAAGAACAACTCCTTAAATCGATCCCACGTCACCGGCACTAGATCCGGCCTCTGTTCTTCAATCAATCGCGCTGATCTCCACCAGCGTTTTGCCTCTCCTGTCAGTTTAAATGCCGCAAATACTACCTTCTGTTCATCCATACATGGAAGCACTTCCAGCGTTTCCTCAATGTCCTTGACCCAATTTTTGGCCATAATCGAGTCAGCTCCACCAGCAAAAGATGGGGGCTTCATCCACGTAAACTGTAAAGACCCAAAAAATTAAAATGATTAAAATAATTAGGAAAAAAATAATAAATAAAATAAATTACTAATTAATTAATTAATTAATTATTATTTAATTGAATTAATAAATTAACTAAATGATTTTTAATTTAATTAATTAAATTAAATAATTAACTGAGTAATGTTAATCATTAGTTAAATTACATAACATAACATATTAATATATATTAATATAATATAATATATTATTATAATATATATATATATATATATATATATATATATAATAACCCTCCTGAAGCTTCTAAGCTTAAGGAGGTGGGTAGATTTTGAACAAAAGGAATAGAGAGGTTTACGCCCCGCCCCCCCTGAGATTCTCCTACACGCTCTAGCCACCTCCATCTCCGTCTCTCTCCTTCTCTCAATTTCTCGACGAGTTTGCATCGGATCAGGAAATGGAAGGTGCTGTTCCACTGCCAACATTCCTACTAGAGCAGATTTTTCATGGGAACGGCTTAGGCACTGCTCATGGGGAAAGGTAATTTTTTCCTATTTTCCCAATTTAGTTGTTAATACGTGGTTAAATCGACGATTGGGTATCACCACGTGGTCCTAATCACGGTTGTCGTCATTTTGGTGTAGGTAAACTTCAAATTGGGGTTTTCTAAGCCGTACTCCAAAGCGAGAGTGGGTTTTGGGAAATTTTGCAATTTGAGTATGTTTGCGGGTATTACTATTTATTTAAGAATTATGGCCTTAAGAAATATTTAAATAAGATTTTATTTAGGAATAATTTATTAGAGCTAGGAATTTAATTTTAGGGTCTCGGTGAGCGCCACAGGCATCTTTTCGGGGTCCCTATTGGCGTAGTGCAAGAAATCAAGTAAGGGAAAAAATATATATTAAATCAGAATTTTTATGAATTTAATGGAAAAATAGATTGTGTTATATGTACGTGTATATGTTTCGGTATGGGTAAAATGCCAACTATTTAAATTGTATTTTTTTCGAGTTTAGGGTTGTTTATTAGATGTGTATATGCGAAAATGAACTGATGAAAGTGGAAAAATATTTTTAGGGTAATTATGTAAGGAATGAAAGGTATTTTCAATATATAAACATTAAATGTTGGTTGGCTTATTTTATAGGCAATGTATGAATTTTATTACTAAACTGTGTGGCATGAGATTCTATACAAATATATGTTAAATGTATGAGATGCAGGTTAAGTAAGTAATGCATTGTGAATAAAACATGACATGGACTATGTTGCTTGTGTGTGTTAATGCAACCATGTAAATAGTTGAAATATGTTAGGTAAACAGCTGAAATATGCTGCGTAAAACAACTGAAATATGCTGGATAAAACAGCTAAAAGTGGCTGGGTAAATGTAGAACAGCTGAAATATGCTGGGTAAACAGCTGAAATATGTTAGGTACAACAACTGAAATTGGCTGGGTAAATGTATGATAGCTGAAAAATGCTGGGTAAAACAGCTGAAAGATGCTGGGTATGAAATGAAATTAAATGAAAAGGGAAAAGAATGAAATGGAAATGAAATATGAAATGTGAACAATGTAAAATGGGAAAGTCACTTAAAGTGAAATGTAATGCAATGTTAAGCCATGAATATGAATAGATGTGTATGATTGAATAATGATAGAAAGAATAATGTATTATGATATTAGAAGTATGTATGTACGTAAAACATATTACGATTAGGCGAGACGTACCTTTCACCCGAGGGCTTGCTGAGTAAGGCGAGTGCACTAGTCGCTACAAATGTGGCAGTAGCCGCATAACGTACTAGGGCAGAGGGAACCTACTTATATGGGCGGGTAGATTTCCTTATCCTAAGGGCCTTTGCTGATAAAATTTTGTATGAATTGTGTGAGTACGAGATCAATTTATCACTTGAGGGCTTACTGAGTAAGGTGAGTGCCCTGGTATGCTTTAGTTGCGACCTTTGGGTTGCCTAAATATTAGAGCAGAGAGGTGCTACTTGTATGGGCGGGTAATCACCCTTATCCTCGGGTAATCTTGTGGGTTAAACATTTGCATGTGTCTGATTAGGTTCAGGGAATGATTTTAAAAATTATGTTAATGATTTTTAAATGTTAAATATTATGTTATTATATAAACTTATGTTGGCCACACACTGTTTTAATATATTGTTTCTTCCTTTACTGAGATGTGTCTCACCCGAATATGAATTTATCTTTTCAGGATTTCCTCGAGATCGAGCTTTGAAAGCTTGCGGTTTTTATAGCATTATTGGGAAATAGAAAAAGAAAAGGGTATATTTCTATGTTAATTTTGAGATGTATATGTTATGTTTTATGTTTTGTATTTTAAGTCTTCTAGATATTATGAAAGGTTGTGAAACATATTGGTATTATGAATACTGAATAATGTTTGGAGATATGTATATATTTGAATACAGGTGGATGATTAATTTATTATGGTTGGTAGATGGATTTAGAAAACTCTGGTATTATATAATTAGGAGATTATATTTATATTTTCTGCTGCGTATATGTTGATTATGGATTATCAGGGATTTTATCAGGTATAATACGTCGGACCCGGGTTTAACGGTTTGGGGCGTTACATAAACTGCTTGATCGTGTAGCTACGCTCCCTTGAGCTCCTAGCCATCACTTGCTGGGTGACGCTGCGCAATACTGCATCAGTATCTCTGCCACCCATATTGGAGGGTCCTAGTCTGTCTCCCCTAGCATTCATACCACTACTTCTTGGGTCCATCCTGAAAAAACAAAAATGCACTATAAAGACCTCATCCCCTTGTGCAAGACTATTCTATTTCATTCAATTGGAGTTCCATATTCACACTTAACTATCTGACCCTGTTCTAAATTCAAAATCAGATGTTGTAACCCAGACACACGAATCGAAAATAGTTTACTATGGCTTCCCTAAAATTGTCACCCCAAGAAAGACACAGAAACCACCATGAAAATCCTATACCCAAATCACAGAACAAAACCTTATTCCTTTCCTATACTCTGGTATTGTTTCCGCTACACTCTAAAGTCTACAGAACCTAGCAACCTAGGCTCTGATACCAAACTGTAATGACCTTATTTAATAAAGACTTTTTTTTCTTCCTTACATATAAACTGTGAAATATTATTGCCCTGGTACCTATTAATATAAATCAAACCATTGACATCTCGTCCAGAAAGGACCCATGAAAACTGTGCTACAACAAACAACCTAAGCAGCGAGAAGCTATATATATAAAAAAAATCCACACACACACACAGATATATATATATATATTAATAGTACTAGAGTGTCAGAATATTCCTCAAACTGTACGTACACAACTATCCCCAAAATACCCCAACTGAACTAGGGTTAAACAACCATAATTTTCCTTATATACTCACCCTTAAATAGGGTAATACCGTAGCCCCCTCTATCTGTAAGCCTGATCTGCTCGCCTAATTGGATCACCTGAAAAATATTAAATCACTGGAATGAGACAACGCTCCGTAAGATGAAATATGCTATCGCTAGTGTGTGGCAAATAAGTTACATATTTATAATAATATGATTTAGAGATAACATGGATAACCGAATCTAAAAGAAACATGTATAAATATTGTATAGTATAGCTCACCCCTATGTTACTTAACATAACTTTCTTTATAAATTTTCTATTCATAATGCTTCTATTATTTATAGTTACATCTACTGTTTCTGTAAATTTGAGTATACGTATAATAACTGAGAAAACTTCCCTAGATGGATAACTGTATGTCATGATTTAACCCCCATGATAGGGTTGTGCGGCCCATAGGTGGAACCTACCCTAACTGACCGACCAGGATAAGTGAACTGAACTCTGACAGTCAAATTGGCCTCCTTAACCCTTATCTGAAGGGGAGCCTATCCATAACGTGGGCATGATCGACTACTGAATATGACATACTATCTCAGTAATGTGGCTGCACTCTAAACTGAATATAGCTACGGTACCGTGCTCTGTAAATTGATCTATAATGGTCCATTAGGGTTTGATACTATATAATACATTTCTATATAAAATGTATGTGTTTTACCATGATTCTGTATTAACTGTGTTAACCATGACGTTGCAGTAAACTGTATTTCTGTATCAACTATAATTTTGTATCAACTGTATTTTTGTATATGTCATGGTTTCCATAAAACTGTATAATCATGGTACTATAACAAAACTGTAAAACATCCTCCTGTCTACTGATACTGTAAACCATACTCCTAAAAATACTATAAAGCATCCTTCTATATATATAACTGTAAAACATGATTCTGTAATTACGATAAAACCATAACTTGTAATTAAAACTGTATAAAATGTATATAATGATACTGTAGAAACCACATAATCGTAATTCTGGAAATATTGTGTAAAACTCTGTACTATAACAATATTCCCATGCCACACAACTAAAACTCATTGAACATAATTTATTAAATCATGTAAATTCCTACTCTGAAAAGCCCATGAACATATACTATATTTTACTGGTAAGAATTTCTACTTTAACTAGCATAGCATATTTTTCCTACCTGATTTTTGCGAATGCCCCCTACTGTGATACACCCACAGGTTCCCCACTCAATACCTTGAAAACAACATCTCCAAGAACAAAAATCATTATTCCTTCATGTACAATATTTTATATAACTATGGAAAAGGCAAACACTGAATAAAAGGCCTTACCTTGAAATTGGGATGGAATTCAAATCACTTCCACCAACGATCCACTCATGTAGGTTTGCATAGAACTTTCCCAAGAGCATCTTGGTGGCCTCAGATTGTCGATTCGGTGAGAAACGGGGCCGAAATCGAAGAAAGAAGGGGAGAGGGACTTTTAGAGAGAGAAAGGGAAAACTCCTGCACCAAAATTCTGCAAAAAAACTGATTTTAAGAATAGTTATAGCCACAGATTCGTCGACGAGATAGGTCATCTCGTCGATGAGTCCCTGAAGAAAGTTCATCGATGAACCTGAACCCCTCATCGACGAATTTTAGACGGCCAAAAATCCCCTCTCGGTATCTTCTCGTCTACGATACGTGTCCTCATTGACGTATCTCTTGTGTTCATTGAAGAGGCCCTAATTAATTTCCTGGGTTATTACAATGGTTGTATGTATTCTTCTTCTCGCTGCTTAGGTAGTTTATTGTGTCTCAGTTTCCATGGGTCTAATATGGACTGTGATGTTGGTTTGATTTGAAATTAAAAGGTGTCACAGCAGTGGAATTTTACAGTTTTTTATTTATATGGAAAAAAATGGCATGAAAAAATGGTCCCTATAGTTTGGTATAAAAGCCAAGGTTGCTACGTTTTATAGACTTTACAATGTAGTGGAAGCAATGCAAGAGTATAGGAAGGGTTTGAGGTTTTGTTCTATGGTTTGGGTACAAGATTTTCGTGGTGATTTCTATGTCTTTCCTGGGGTGATGATTTCAAGAAAGTCATAGTAAACTATTGTTGGGTCATGTGTCTAGGTTACAGGATTTGATTTTGAATTATGAACAAGGAGGATAGTTAATAGTGAATATGAAATTTTAGTTGAATGAAATAAATTAGATCTGTATTGGAGATAGGGTCCATAAAATGTGTTCTTTGTCTTTTCAAGATGCACCCAGGGAGCAGTGTTACGAATGCTGGGGGTGACGGAGTAGGACCTTCCAGTGTGGAAGGTGAAGATACTGAGGTAGTATTGCATAGCGTCACCCAGTAGGTGACGGCTGAGATGGCCAGGAGCTCAGGGAAGCATAACTACACGATCAAGCAGTTTACGCAGATGAAGCCCTCGTCTTTTGCTGAAGGAGCTGACTCGATTATGGCTGAAAATTGGGTCCAAGACATTGAGGAGACGTTGGTAGTGCTTCTATGTACAGATGAACAGAAGGTAGTATTTGCGACGTTCAAGCTGACAGAAGAGCCAAAATGTTGGTGGAGATCAGCAAAGTTAATGAGGAGCAGAGACCGAATCCAGTGCCAGTGATATGGTGTCGATTCAAGGAGCTGTTCTTCGAGCGATATTTTCCTGCTATCATTTGGAGCGCCAAGGCTGCAGAGTTTATGCATTTATTGAGTTGTCTCGGTTTGCCCCACATTTGGCACCAGACAAGGAGAAAAAGGTGAGGAAGTTTGAAGAAGGCAGGAGGTAGAACTTGTTTGAGTAGGTTATCGGTTTTCAGGCTCAGACATTCGTAGAGGTCATGGATAGGGCTGCAGTTATTGAGAGTGGCATGCAGAGAGAGATCGTAGCTCAAAGTCAAAGAAAAAGGTCTAGGCCTCAAGGTTTTTAGAAGGGTTTCAGTCGGAGCCCATGGAGAGGAGACCGTTACAAAGGAGGTCAGAGGCAGATGATAGGACCTCATGAGAATCAAGGTCCCTGTGTGTCAGGCATGCGGGAGACGACATTTGGGAGAGTGCAGAGCTGGGAGAGACGTTTGTTATCATTGTGGGAGACTCAGCCACATGGCACAAGCATTCCTAGGACCGCTAATCTAGGTCCCAGCTCCTAGACCCTAATAGGGAGGTTATCAAGCACCTCAGGGAGGCCAGCAGAGGAATGTAGCCTCAGTGAGGGTTTATGCATTGACACCAAGAGACACTGAGGCATCTGGAGACATTGTTACAGGTATTTTTACTACTTTTCCCCTACCAAGCTGTTGTTTTATTTGACACAGGTGCCACTCATTCCTTTGTCTCAACGGGGTATGCTAAGTTAGCTGGGATTGAAGCACAGTTATTAGATGTTGAGTTGGGTGTAGCCATGCCGACTGGATCTACTGTGAGATGTAGGAAGGTACATAGGAATTTTCCAATAGACATGCAAGGGTTTGCTGTAATATTGGGCATGGATTGGATGGTAGCTAATCACGCCAGTATTGATTGTCATCAGAAAGAAGTAATTTTTAGACCCCATAGAAAACAAGAATATAGATTTGTTGGTTCACGTGTGTGTGCCTCGCTATAGTTGGTATCAGCCATGCAAGCAAGCAAACTGCTCCTGGATGGAGGTTGAGGGTTTATGGCTTTTGTAAAGGAAGTGTTAGAAAATGAATCGAAGCTTGATAGGAAACTAGTGGTGAGGGAATTACTAGATGTTTTTCCAAAAAAGCTACCTGGGTTGCCTCCCGATTGTGAGGTAGATTTTGCTATAGATTTACTTCCAGGAACAACGCCGATCTCTTAGGCTCCTTATCGTATAGCTCCAACTGAATTGGGAGAATTAAAGGACTAATTATAGGATCTATTGAATAAAGGATTTATCAGACCCAACATATTGCTCTGAGGAGCAGCAATGCTATTCGTAAAGAAGAAAAACGGGTCTATGAGGATGTGCATAGATTACAGGGAGATAAACACGGTAACCATTAAGAACAAATATCCTCTACCCCGTATAGATGATTTATTTGATCAGTTTTAGGGTACATAGATCAAGCTATCATTAGGTCAAGGTTAAGTTCGAGGACTAATCAAAGACAACATTTCGAACCAAATACGGGCACTACGAGTTTTTGGTGATGCCGTTCGGGCTGACTAATGCACCAGCAGTATTTATGGATTTAATGAATCGGTTATTTCATCAATATCTAAACCAGTTAGTTGTGGTTTTCATTGATGACATACTGGTCTACCCGCGGAGTTTTGAGGAGCATAAGGCACACCTATGGCTGGTACTTTAAACACTCAGAAAAAATGAATCATATGCCAAGTTTAGTAAATGTGAATTCTAGTTAGATAAAGTTGCATTTATGGGGCATGTTATATCAGAGGATGGAATTTCAGTGGATCTCAGTAAGACAAAGGCAGTGGTAAATTGGGAAAGGCGAAGAAATGCTCAAGAGATCAGGAATTTCTTGGGACTAGCAGGATATTACCTTCGATTTGTAGAGGGATTCTTAGGACTATTAGGGCCTTTGACGCGACTGACCAGGAAGAATGTCAGATTTGCATGGGATGTTGAATGCGAGCAAAGCTTCCAGGAATTAAAACAATGGCTCGTCACTACAACGGTACTAACGATTCCATCTGGAGGTGATGGTTATGTAATTTATAGTGACGTTTCTTTGAAAAGGCTTGGCTGTGTGTTGATGCAGCATGGTAGGGTTGTAGCTTATACCTCCCAATAGTTGAAAACGTATGAAAAGAACTAACCTACCCACGATCTGGAATTGGATGTAGTGATACACGCACTACAGATTTGGAGGCATTACCTATACGGTGAGAGATGCGAGATATTCTCTAATCATAAAAGTTTAAAGTACTTCTTCACACAAAGAGAGTTGAATATGTGGCAAAGGAGATGGTTAGAACTCATCAAGGATTATGATTTCACCATCAGCTACCACCTAGGTAAAGCAAATGTGGTGGCTAATGCACTGAGCCGTAAGTCAGAGGGTACAGCGCAGTTAGCAGTAGTAATTTAGCACCCAATTCAGATGGACTTGGAAAGGCTCGGCATGGAGTTAGTGGAAGATGATCCTCGGGCATTTATTGCCAGTCTAGTTGTGCAGTTTACACTATATAAAAAGGTTAAAGCCGTTCAGGGAGATGACTCAGAATTAGCAGAGGTAATAGGCAAAGTATAGGATGGTCAAGCAGGGGAGTTCAACATTTCTTATAACGGGGCTTTGAGGTTTTGTTTCAAGTTGTGTGTGCCTGCAGATGATGATATTAGAAGAACGATTTTAGAGGAGGCTCACAGATCTCTATCCACGGTTCATCCTGGTAGTAAAATGTATAGGGATCTACAAGAGTATTTCTGGTGGAGTGGCATGAAGAGGGAGATTTCCAAAATTTTACAACAGTGCTTGATGTGCCAGTAGGTTAAAGCTAAGCACTAGAGGCTGGCAAGGCAATTGCAGCCACTTTACATCCCTGAGTGGAAGTGGGACCACATATCCATAGATTTCGTCACTAGGCTACCACCGGCACTGCATGGTCAGAATGCCATCTGGGTAGTTGTTGATTAGATGATGATAATAGCTCACTTTTTACATATTAAAATTAGCTACCCTATGAACATATTGGCGGAGATCTATATTCAGGAGATTGTTCGACCCCACGGAGTGCCAGTATCAATAGTCTCATACCGTGACTTACGTTTTACATCACGATTTTGGAAGAGTTGGCAAAAGGCTTTGGGGTCTCAGTTAGCATTCAGCACCACTTTTCATCCTCAGACATATGGTCAGACAGAGAGGGTACTTAAGGTACTTGAGGATATGCTGCAAGCATGTGTGTTGGATTTTGGAGGTAGCTGAACCTAGTATTTGCCGCTAGTTGAATTTGCCTATAATAACAGTTATCAGGCCAGCATCGGCATGGCATCATTTGAGACGCTTTATGGTAGGAGGTGCCGCTTTCCTTTATACTAGGATAAGTTAGGTGAGAGGCAAATTTTGGGGCCAAAAATAATGCAGCAGGCATACGATAAATTCTAACTTATTCGAGATAGAATCAGTGCAGCACATAGTCAGTAGAAAAGTTATACAAACACTCACCGTTGGGAATTGGAATTTAAAGTGGGTGACCATGTGTTTTTGAAAATAGCACCACTGAAGGGAATCATGAGGTTTCGGAAGAAGGGTAAGTTGAACTTTAGGTTGTTGAACTCTAGGTTTATTGGCCCATTTGAGATATTTGAGAAGATTGGTTCAATTGCCTATCGGCTAGTTTTACCACTGGCACTGTTTAGAATACATGACATATTTCATGTTTCTATGTTAAGGAAATACGTCATAGATCCTTCCCATGTCATCAGTTATGTAGAATTAGAATTTCGTGATGCTCTAGCATATGAGGAAGCTCTAGTGCAAATCTTAGACTGAAAAGAACAAGAATTGCGCAATAAGAAAATACCACTAATAAAAGCGCTATGGAGGAATCATGCAGTGGAGGAAACTTCTTGGGAGCTTGAAGAGGAAATTAGGAAGAAATACCCACACCTATTTAGTGGGGTACAGTAGTGATTTGTAAGGTAAATAATAATGGTTTTATTTTGTTTAGTACAGAGTAATGAATGTGTAATTGTAATTTAGAATATAGGATAGTGTTTTGGTTTTGTGAGAATTTTCTTTTATAAGTATATTTGTAATCTCCTAGGACCTTGAATGTAACCACGGTATTCCTTCGCCATAAGTGAGGGTTAGTAATAAAATAAGTAGCCAATTTTCTGTTAAGAATGGTGTTCAATATAGATAGTGAATTTCGAGGATGAAATTTTTATAAGGAGAGGAGAATGTAGAAACCCAGAGAATTTATAGCAATTAAATAATAAAAGAAAAGAGAGAAACAGGAAAAATTCTAAAAAGGAATTTTAGGGTCTCGTCGACGAACACAGAGCATTCTTCGACGAGCATACTTCTTGGGTTCATCGACGAGAAGTTACCGAGAGGGCCGTTTTCTGGGCTTGAATCTCATCGACGAGGTGTAGGTGTTCATCGACGAGACTACTACTTGGACTCGTCAATGAGGTGACGTGGCTCATCGATGAGGCAACGTGGATAGCATTTTATATATAGCCCTAAAACTGATTTTAATGAAAGAAATTCATTTTTACATTTATCTCTCTCTCTCACTCTCTCTCTCTCTTTACACGATTCCTTTGGCTTCTCTTTAGGTTTTCGACTTCGTCTCTCCCCAATTCGATGATCAAAAGCTACCACAGTGATCTTGGGGAGATTCTCTACAACATAACCGGAGCAAAATGTTGATTTGAGAAGTTTGGGAAGCATCCCAAAACCAGGTGAGTGGATTATTTGAGCATTTTCAGTATTACCCAGTTTATTTGAGATCAGATTCTATATTATATGTGAATATACTAGAGTTTTGTTAAGTAAAATTAGGGTATTATATTTTCAGTAATAGGATGTTTAGGGACCTTGTAGGCAAGGGTTGAGGACTCCAGTGGGTGGTATTTCAGGAACCCAGGTAAAATGGTATATGGATTATAATTTAGGAATTGTGCATATGTGGATTTGGGGAAAGATGTATGCGATAATTTTTAGGTGAATTTAGTGGTTTGATTGGGGAATTATGTGTGTGTATCTCAGGATGTTGAAATTATAAATGCTGCATGTGTGAGACTATAAATAGCAGCTAGTGTTCAAATAGTTAGGTAAGGAAAATATGCTATACTAGGAATTTTAGTATGATTATCAGTAGAAATTATATGTTTTACCAGATTATTATTACTCAGATTATAAAATATTTGTATAATAGAAAATACAGATTTTAGAGTATGTGAATTTATTTATTTAAATCGTGTGGCATGAGCTTATAGCAAATTAGAACAGTATTTATGCAGCTACAAATACCATGTTTTACAGTATATTAGCAGAAAATATCATGGGATGTATATATATTTTATAGAATGATGAATTTTCAGTGCATATATAGATAGAAATTATAGAGTATATTTAGAAACATAATTTACAGTATATATATAGAAACATATATTTTCAGCAATTTCAGAACACCATGATTTCAGAACCGTAACACCCAAATTATCAAATACACAGATAGATACACAGATATGCAGACATTAAATATTCGGTCAGTTACTTAGATTTTCAAATCAGTTTCGTAATGTTATGGTTATTTCAAAATCATGGAAAAATAGTAATATAGAAATATTAGTTACACATATATATATATATAGTATCAGACCTGTTGGCCTTACAAGGCTTAATATCCTATTTTGATGCTAACAAACAAGGGGATTTTAACATATTTTGTTTAAGTGATGTATTTTCACGACTCAAGGATAGAGTATTAAAATTTGATGAAAGCATGTACTTCAAATAAGGATGATTACATCAAGCTTGAAGTATGGATTAAAGCTTTAAAAAGATCATGAAAGCATTAATATTAAAAAGCTTCAAGCATTGAAAGCTCAAAGATCAATGAAGCTCAAATAAGTTTTGAAAGATCAGAGATCAGCAAAAAAGAGAACTCGAAGCAAAAGAGGAGTCAAATGAGTCTTTAGGAAAATTCATGTAAGTACTTCAAAGAATTTCAATATGGATGCATGAAACTCTTAGGTAAATTTATTGGACCTAGATACCTTTGAACATACTTGGAAAATATTTTTATAAGGTCAAAAATTGTTTCAAAAAGGTTAGAATCATTTTTCGAATGAAAAACACCAAAAAAGAGGATTTCTTAAATGCTGTCAATTTTTCTACATCTGTATTGATGTACATTTTTCTCCATCAAAAAGTCTTTATTTTAAAATGTGTTCAATATGAAAGTTTTAGGATTTTATATTAGATTTCATTTGACACCAATATCATCAAATATGGAGTTATACAGAGAAAGTTATGAGCAAAAGACTAGAGGGTACTTGAAGTTGACAACTTGACAGTAGTTTGTTATAGAAGCTGGTGTTGCACTGTCAGACATCTGTGTGGGTTTGGACAAACGACTGCCACCCAGCTGCCTCTTTAATTTAAGTGGATAGATGACTACCACAAATGGACAGTCATTTGTCACAGCGGCAGATTTGAAATTTTCATAACGGGCAAATTTTTAAAAGAGGTTGCTTGGGGCTCAAAATTTATGGAAACTTGGGGGATACTTCAACACACTTGGGGACCAACTTACATACCTTTTAAAGTCTATAAATAAGCCTCAAATATCATTGAATCAATACAATCAAGAATTCAAATTCTGAAAAAATTCAAAGTCTCTATCAAATTGCTCTCAAATTCTCAAGGCTCTCTCATGCTTTCAAGCTCACATATTGTGCATGAATTCAACTGAGTTTTTGATCTTCTTCCACCCGAATTATGCTACAAATTCTAAATCTTTCAAAGAATTAATCGGTGATATACTTCCTTGAGCTTTAAGTTAATTTCCATATTGTTATTTATTTTGAAGTATATAGTGCTGTAATTGTTGTACTAATCAGCTCTTTGAGGAGCAAAATTTTTGTACACATATTGTGGCTGTATTTCTTGTAGAATGATGATTCCAAGGGTTGTTTGGATCATTGGCTAAGCAAAGAGATATTGCTTAGAGAGGCGGGCTCTAGCCTATGTAAGGAGTGACCGAACGAGGGGATATCGTTTGGAGAAGGCGGGCTTTAGCCTTAACCAAGGGGTGTTGTAATCGGTATTGTTCCACCTGTTAACCGAACTGAACTAGTGAATCCTTTGGTGGTTTCCCAAAGGCGAGGACGTAGGTTGGGTATAAGCCAAAATCAAGTATTTAAATTGCGTGGTTGGTTTATTTGATAATCATATATACTACATAATATAGAAATCAAGTAAACTTAAAGTTTAATTTTGATTTGGGTTGTGGAAACCGAAAAGGAGTACGTTGGTTATACCATATCTAGCGGAAACCATACAGGAGTAGGTTACTTGGTTAACAGCCCAAGGATAAATTAACTGAGAGTTTAGTTGAGTTCTGAATATTGAGAAGAGTGTTGCCTCTACAAGTCCAATCTTGTTTTGATAATGACAAATCACTTGATATTTGATATGTGCATTGAGTTTATGAACAGGACTTACACTAAGCATACACGGAAAGTTAACAAATCTTGGCAAGATCCATGGAACTCAAAGAGTACGGGAATCAAGATGCAAGCTGCAAAGTTCAAGAATATCTTGGGAAAGGGTATTTAGAGGTTATGTATTTACATTGTCATATGATTTATTCTAAAGCTCATTATAACTTAGAATGGTTTTAGGATTCATACATTTCATGTACATCATTAGGAAACTCTCATGGACCTTGAAATGTTTTCAAAATCATGAAAAATATATTTTATGAAAGATCCAAGAGAAGAAGCCAAGCAAATTTTTAGTTAGAAATAAAAGTTTGAGAGAATGGATAGTTCGATTGCCTGAACTCAAACCTCAGTAGCCTGAAGAATTTCTTCGGTTACCTGAAGATTAAGTTCAGTCGTCTGAAGAATTAAATGGAAAAGATAGAACCTGGCCGAGGCTCTTCGGTCGCCTGACCTTGGAACCTCAGGCACTTGAAGTTGACACTTCAGAAGCCTGAAGTCGAGTTTGGTTGCCCGAACTCACGGGAAAGCCTAAAAATTAGCTCTTTATTAAAAAGACACGCGAAGTATCTTATTGATCCAACGGCTGAAATTAATTCTAAGGATAATATAATATATATTATGAATATCTAAACCCTAGAACACAAGCTAAGACACACAACAAGAAAAATACACTTCTTTTTGCAAGACTTGAAGAAAACCCTAGAGCTGATTTTCCGAACTTCATCTCCTTCCATCTTCTTTGGGCAAATCAACTCAGAATATCAAAGAGATCTCTCTTATACTTTGTGTTTGTCAACTTGGTATTGAGGTTTGATCATTCAAGTCAATATTTTCACGATTTTCTCATCCCATCACTTGTTCTTGATTTTCATTGGAAAGGTTTGATCTTGCATATACATATACATATTTTTTCTTAACAAGATCATTACTTGATTTAAGTTGTGTGATTGATTGAAAGGGTTGTTTCAAGTGAGTGTTTTCCAAAGGATCTATATTTTAGATATATTACAAAGCATTTAATTAGATATCCTTGGAGTTCTTAAATACATATGTTGTTGAAGGATATTTTCTGAAATAGATTACTTTGATTCTTGATTCAAGTGTGTATAAAGATTCATATTTTAGACATATTGAAACACTTGAAAATATATCCTTGGTATTCATATATATATATATATATATATATATATATATTTATTAAGGGATATTTTTCTTGGATAATCTTATACTCAATATATTGATCTTTGAATTACATATCATATATCTATTTACATAGTACAAAGATCGGGTTGTGGTTAAATACTTTGAAAGAAAGCTTTTTGATATAGATTGATACAATATTCAAGATAAGGTTTTTATCAAGTTCATATTAGACATACTTGTGCATCTTTACAAAGTGAACTAGAACCCTAATATACTCCAAAATATTTCATATATTTCTTTACTTGGGAGTTTTGGTTAAAGAGGGATTTTCTGTGTTGAAGCATATCATACATAAACGATTGTATCGTTTTCATACATTCTTGAGCTTCAAGTTATATCATATGATAATGTACTAGGAAATTGAATTATACTCACAAGCTTTTGTTAGAAGCATTGTTTTGAGTGTTATTTTCATATTTCATTGTAAACACGGTTCGGGTTGTGAACCGGGTGTGAGAAGGAAGTTGTACCTCTTGTGAGCAGCGGATAAGGAGGGAGTTGTACCTCTTGTAAGCAGCGGTTTGTAAGGGAAGCTCCATCCCACTTTAAGGAGCAGGGTTATTAGTGAATCCTTGAGTGGTTGCTAAAGGCGAGGACGTAGGCTAAGTCGGCTGAACCTCGTAAAATCGCGTTTGTCTTCTCTTTTCCTTTTACTCTTTATTTTCCGCGTTGTATTTAAATTGAGTACATTGCATGCATAGATAGGATTGTCACACTCACACATAATTAAGCAACTAGAAGTAGTTGGTAAACTTATAAGAAGTGTGTAAAAGGAAATTAAGTGAATTTTTTTAAAATATCCAATTCACCCCCCTCCCCCCCTTCTTGGGATTACACCTTAATCAACAAAGAGTGTGAATGTGTTGTTGAAAACATATTGAAGAAGTAAATCTATATCAGCAAAGTATAAATTATAATTCAACTACAAGACTTACAAATTCATAATCACAGGGCTTATATAAACAAACAAACTATCTCAAGACCTTATATTACCAAAGTGCTGAATACTTTATGTAAAGACCCGGAAGTTTAAAAAAATTAAAATAATTTGGAAAAAAAATAATAAATAAAATAACAAATAAATAAATAAAAGGAATGGCGTGGGAAGGAAAAAATAATAATAATAATAATAATTAAAGAAATTAAATTAAATTAAGATAAATTAAATAATTAGCTATTAAATTAAATATTTTTTCATTGGATTTAAAAAAAAAAACTAATTAGAATGATATATATAAGTAAGTTATTATAATATATATATATATAATAAGATATATATGTATATATATATATATATATATATATATATATGATAAGTATAAGTTTAATATATATATATATATATAAAGTATCTGACAGAAAGAAGAAGAAAGAAGAAAGAAGAAAGAAGAAGAAGAAAGAAGAAGGAAGAAGAAGACAGGCTGCACGCAAACCACCCCCCCCTCTCTGAAATTTTTTTTAACTTTCCTGCGTCCGTCCGTCTCTCTCCTTTTCTCTCAATTACTCGGCGAGTTTGCGACGGATCGGGAAATGGAAGGTGCCATTGGAATCCTGATTCCGCTGCCGACATTTCTACTGAGCAGTTTTTTCATGGGAATGACTTAGGCACTGCTCTTGGGGAAAGGTAATTTTTTTCCATTTTCTCAATTTTGCCGTTAATATGTGGTTAAATCGACGAACGGACACCACCATGGGATCTTAGTCGTCGTCATCGTCATTTTGACGTAGGTAATTTTTCAATAGGGATTTACTAGGCCCTACTCCAAAGCGAGAGTGGGATTTTTGAATTTGGCTAATTTTAAGGATATTGTTATTTATTTAGGAATTATGGCCCTAGGAAATATTTAAATAATATTTTATTCAAGAATAATTTATTGAAACTAGGAATTTAATTTCAGGGTCCGGGTGAGTGCCGCAGGTATTTTTCGGAGTCCCTGTTGGTGTAGTTTAAGAAACCAAGTAAGGAAAAAAATATATATTAAATCAGAATTTTTATGAATTTAATAGAAAAATAAATTGTGTTATATGTACGTGTATATGTTTCGGTATGGGTAAAATGCCAACTGTTTAAATTATATATTTTTTTTAAGTTTAGGGTTGTTTATTAGATATGTATATGTGAAAATGAACTGATAAAAGTGGAAAATATTTTCAAGATAATTAAATAAGAAATGAAAGGTATTTTCAGTTTATAAACATTAAATGTTGGTTGGCTTATTTTACAAGCAATGTATGAATTTTACAATTAAATTGTGTGGCATGAGAATTTATGCAAATTATATGTTAAATGTATGAGATGCAGGTTAAATAAGTAAAGCAATGAAAATAAAATATGATATGGACAATGTTGCCTGTGTATGTTAAATGCAACCATGTAAACAGCTAAAATATGTTGGGTAAACAACTGAAATATGCTGAATAAAACAGCTAAAAGTGGCTGGGTAAATGTGTAACAGCTAAAAGTGGTTGGGTAAAAGTGTCACAGCTGAAAGTGGCTGGGTAAATGTGTCATAGCTGAAAGTGGCTGGGTAAGAGTGTCATAGCTGAAAGTGGCTGGGTAAATGTGTCACAGCTGAAAGTGGCTAGGTAAAAGTGTCACAGCTGAAAGTGGTTGGGTAAATGTGTCACAGCTGAAAGTGGCTAAGTAAAACGTGTTACAGTTGAAAGTCACTGGGTAAATGTGTCAGCTGAAAGTGGTTGGGTAAATGTGAAAAAGCTGAAAATGGCTGGGTAAATGTATGACAGCTGAAAAACGCTAGGTAAAACAGCTGAAAGATGCTGGATATGAAATGAAAAGGGAAATAAATGAAATGGAAATGAAATGTGAAATGTGAACAATGTAAAATGGGAAAGAGCCACTTAAAGTGAAACGCAATGCAATGCAATGTTAAGCCATGGATATGAACAAATGTGTATGATTGAATAATGATAGAAGGAATAATGTATTATGATATTAGAAGTATGTATGTACGTAGAACATGTTACGATTGGGCGAGGTGTACCTTTCACCTGAGGGCTTGTTGAGTAAGGTGAGTGCACTAGTAGCTACAGATGTGACAGTAGCCACATAACATACTAGGGTAGAGGGAACCTACTTGTATGGGCGGGTAGATTTCCCTATCCTTATGGCCTTTGCCGGTAAACTTTTGTATGAAATGTGTGAGTACGAGATCAATTTATCACTTGAGGGCTTACTGAGTAAGGTATGTGCCCTGGTATGCTTTAGTTTTGACCTTTGGGTTGCCAAATGTATCAGAGTAGAGGGGTGCTACTTGTATGGGCGGGTAATCACCCCTATCCTTGGTTAATCTCGTGGGTAAAATATTTTGCATGTGTTTGAATAGGATCAGAGAATGATTTCAAAGATTGTGTTAACAATTTTTAAATGTTAAATATTATGTTTATTATAAACTCATGTTGGCCACACACTGCTTTAATATATTGTTTCTTCCCTTACTGAGATGTGTCTCACCCGAATATGAATTTATCTTTTTTTCAGGATTTCCTCGAGATCGAGCTTTGAGAGCTCGAGGTTTTTATAGCATTATTGGGAGATATAAGAAAAAAGGGTATAAACATTTTAGTGATGTTTTTGTAGAAAGTAAATATTTAAGTTTAATGCCTTTATGTTTTAAGGCTATTGAGTAAGGAATGATTGTGAAAATACTGAATTGTTTTGGGAGTTATGTAAATTTATGGGAATGCAGGTGATGGATAATTTATTATGGTTGGTGGTTAGAATTAGTAAACTTTGGTATTATGTTATATGGAGATTATGATTATGTTTTCCGCTGCGTATGTTATGGAATATGATTTATGAGAATATGATCAGGTATAATGCACCGAGCCCGGGTTTAAGGGTTTGGGACGTTTCACTTCATATCTTGGTTTGGTTGTTTGTTGTTTAACTTGTACTTGGCAAATAAATTGATTGTTTGTCTTGAAGATTGTGTTTAATTGATTGGTTGTTTAATTATGTTATTAATTAGATAAAAGAGCTAAGTTCTTGATTGATTAAAGAATTAAACAAACAAGTCAAGAATTGGTTAAAAGAAATAAAAGAAGTTTAAGGTATCTTAAAAGGAATTAAAAGAAATTTTTTAAAATCCAATTCACCCCCCCCCCCCCGCCCCTCTTGAGAAGCTATTCCTAATTTCAAGACCCTAATGGACTAGATTCCGTCAGCAGAGCATGGTACCATACCTATATTCAATTCAGAGTGCAACCATATAACTCAAATAGTATGTGGATATTAGCAGTCAATCATGCCAATGTTGTGGAGAGGCTCCTCGTTAGTTAGGGTTGAGGAGGCCGATATGACTTTCGGAGTTCAGTTGACTAATCTTGGTCAGCCAGCCAAGATAGGTCCTGCCTTCGGGCTACACAACCCTATCATGAGGGGTTAAATCATGACTTTCAGTTATCCGTCCAGGGAAATTTTAACAGTTATTTTATATATATACAGAAACTGTAGACGTACCTATGAATATTAGAAGTATTATGAATAGAAAATTCATAAAAATAGTTTACGATAAGTAACATAGGTATAAGTTATACTATATATTATCTATACGTGTTCTCTCAGATTTTGTTATTTATGGTATTTCCAAATCAGGTTTTACAAATATGAAAACTCACCTATCACACACTAGCAATAGCATATTTCGTCTTATTGAGTGTCATCCCATCCCAGTGATTTAACATTTTTTAGGTGATCCAGTTAGGTGAGCAGATCAGGCTTGCAGGTAGAGGGGACTACATTACTGCCTTGACTGTAGGGTGAGTATTTTGGGTAGTCATCTTTGGAGTAGTCCTTGGGTTTAGATGAGGATATTTTGAAAATGGATATTTATGCTTATTTTGGGAAATATTCTGACACTCTGGTATTGTATATATTATTATGGTTGTAGATGAAGATATTTTGAAAATGGATACGTATGCTTATTTTGGGAAATATTCTGACACTTTGGTATTGTATATATTATTATGGTTGTATGTATTCTGCTTCTCGCTACTTAGGTAGTTTATTGTGTCTCAGTTTCCACGGGTCCTACCTGGATTGTGATGTTGGTTTGATTTGAAATTAAAAGGTGTCAGAGCAATGGAATTTTACAGTTTTATATTTATATGGAAAAAAATGGCATGAAAAATCTAGTCACTACAGCAGTATTATGGTATCAGAGGGTTTATATGTTTTACTACCACTCTGGACCCCATGTGGCTGGTCAGGGTGCTACAAGTGGTATCAGAGCATTTCTATATTTATAGCAATTTAAATTTTTAGGTCGTTACAGCAGTGGTGTATGCATTGAAAATCTGGAGGCATTATCTATATGGTGGGCAATGTGAAATATTTATAGATCATAAAAGTTTGAAATATTTCTTCATACAGAAGGAGTTAAATATAAGGCAGAGGAGATGGGTAGAATTGAGTAAGGATCATGACTATACCATTAGTTACCATCAAGGAAAGGCTAATGTGGTAGCTAATGCCTTGAGCCAAAAGTCAAGAAGTGCCTTAGTATCAATAGTGGTGGCGCAACATCAGGTCAAGATGGACATGGAAAGACTTAGTGTGGAGCTGGTAAAGGGAAATCACCAGGCTTTTATTAATAATTTGGCACTTCAGCTGGATTTTCTAGAGAGAATTAAGATTGCGAAAATGTAAGATGTAGAATTAGTAAGGATTAGAGATAGAATGCAAAGTGGACAAGGAGCCAATTTTAATATTTCAGATGACGAAACTCTAAGGCTTCGTAGTAGGTTGTGCGTACCCGATGATGCTGAAATTAAAAAGACTATTTTGGAAAAGGTGCTCCGTTCCCTATATACGGTACATTCAGGAAGTATAAAAATGTGCAGGGATTTATGGGTATCTTTCTAGTGGGGCAATATGAAAAGAGAAATTGCCTGATATGTGGGGTAGTGTTTGACATGTCAGTAGGTGAAGACTGAACATCAGAGACCGGCGGGATCATTGCAACCACTTCACATTCCCGAATGGATGTTGGAGCACTTTTCTATGGATTTTGTCATAAGGTTACCGCTAACATTCCATGGGCAAGATGCCATCTGGGTAGTCGTTGGCCAACTAACAAAGACTTCCCATTTTCTTCCAATCAGAGTTAACTACTCCATGGGTAGATTGGCAGAGTTGTATATATAGGAGATAGTCAAACTGCCTGGCGTGCCACTGTCCATCCTTTATGACTAGGACCCACAATTCACATCTCAATTTTGGAGGAGTTTACAAGGAGTCTTGGGTTCTCAGCTGACGTTTAGTACAACATTTCATCCTTAGATCGATGGATAGACAAAGAGGACCATATAAATATTGGAAGATATGCTGCAAGCTTGTGTGTTAGATTTTAGAGGCAGCTGGATTCAATATCTACCACTAGTGGAGTTTTCTTCTAATAATAACTATCAAACTAGTATTGAAATGGCACCGTATGAAGCATTATATGGTCGGAGGTTCCGAACTCCACTATATTGGGATGAAGTGGGTGAAAGACAAATTTTGGGTCTGGAGATTGTATAGTGGACTTCTAAGAAAGTCAAACTTATCCAAGAAAGAATTAAGACCACTCAGAGTCAAAAGAAAAGCTACACAGACACCCATCGACGAGTGCTAGAATTTGGTGTAGGAGATAATGTGTTTTTGAAAATCGCACCAATGTAAGGAGTGATGAGATTTGGGAAGAAGGGTAAGCTAAGCCCTAGGTACATTGGGTCATTTGAGATACTAGAAGGACTTGGTCCAATTGCCTATAGGTTAGCATTACCTCCAGCGTTATCCAGAATCCATGATGTATTTCATGTGTCTATGTTGAAGAAATACATCCTAGATCCGTCACATGTAATCATTTATGAGACACTAGAGTTTGGTGATACTCTATCGTATGACGAAATGCCTGTTCAAATCCTAGATTATAAAGAATAGGAACTATGCACCAAGAAAATCCCACTGGTAAAAGTACTCTAGAAAAATCACACAATCGAGGAAGCCTCATGGGAACTAGAGGAGGAAATGCGCCAGAGGTTCCCACATTTGTTTAGCATGACTCAGAATTAAACATATTTTATAATAGTCCAGATAAGAATTATGTGGTACGTAAGTATGCTATGTGTAAGTTTAGATGTATTCAATTGTAGATTTACATGTAATGGATTTTTATATTTTGAATAGGTTTTAGGAGAGTTTTGATTTGGTTTATGGTAATCTCCCATGGCCGTTTATGTAACCACAGTATTCATCTGTCATAAGTAAGGGTGATTAATAAAATTTTGGTGGTTTCTTTTAAATGAGGACAAAAGTAATGAATAGAAAATTTCGAGGATGAAATTTTTATAAGGAGCGGAGAATGTAGAGACCCGGGAAATAGTGATTAATGAAATAATAAAGAAAAGAGGAAAATTGGTTTGGTTTAGGCCAAACTGTTGATGATTTTGGGTGAGCTCAAAAAATCGTCGATGGTTTTAGTTTCTGAGGCTCAGTAAAGGATAAAATAGTAGAAATGGTTTGGTTAAAAGGGCAAGCCGTCGATGGTTTCCCCTGTGCTAGCAGCCTATAAATAGACTTTTAAGTCATTTTAATTGTAAAAAAAAAAATCCAAACTCTCTCCTCTCTCCCTCTCTAAGCTGTGGAGCTCTCTCTCTCGCTTCGATTTCTTGTTTAATTTCAGCCCGAATCGAAGGATAAACATCATTTCGGGATCCCAATGGCGATTCTCCACAGTTTAATCGAAGCAATTTCGCTATTGAGGCTTCCCAAACACTACTCCAAAACTAGGGTAAGGAAGTTGTTTTTCCAGTTTAATTAGTTATTGGAAAAGTATGGGCTTAGGAGTATTAAAATGGTAAACATTATGGGGTTGAGCTGATTGAGTTAGGGTTTATGGATACAAGCATTGTGCGAGTGCCACAAGCATAGTTTTGGGTTCCCTGTAGGCATAGCTCCAGGAAACAAGTAAGGAGAATAGATTATGTCAAGAGTTTCTAGAAATTTTGCAGATTAAATTATTACATGTGATTTCTGAGTAATATATGTATGTTTTGAGAAATTTGGATTATTGAGTTGAGTAAAACCCTAGAGATGGTTATACCAATATTTTTCAGTAGAATATTATAGTATAGTTTATCACTTAAAATGTGTGGCATGAGTTGAATATTATGCTCAATGATTTTCTTAGTTTTTATGGTAATGTGTATATAGAGACAGAGATATGGATTTATACAAACTTATAGTATGATGATATTTTATACTGAATTACAGTATTACAACGTCCTATTAAGGACTATAGTACAAAAATTATATAGTATGACAGCGTCCTATTAAGGACTACAGTACAAAAATTATACACTGTGATAGCGTCCTATTAAGGACTATAGTACAGAAATTATACAGTATGATAGTGTCCTATTAAGGACAATAGTATAGAAATTATATAGTATGAGAGCATCCTATTAAGGATTGCAGCACAAAAATTATAAAGTATGACAGCATCCAATTAAGGACTACAGTACAAAAATTATACAGTATGACAGCATCCTATTAAGGACTACAGTACATTATTTTATATAAAATTACAGTATTTCAGTTATTTTGTACAGATTTATAGTATAACAGATTATACTAATTTGTGGAAGGAAATTATGATATTATATTTTTTTTATAAATTGCATTATATGGTTTAAAAACCCTGATGGACCATAGCTAAGCACGGTACCGTAGCTTGATAGATACCAGTGCAGCCACACTTCTCAGATAGAATATTGGTGGTATACAGTCAATTATGCCATTGAAGTGCAGAGTTATCCCCTGAAGTTCGGACCAGCTAGGTAGGCCAATCGTACTCATAGTTACAGATACAAATACAGATATAGATATAGTTGACTTAGCCTGGTTAGGCCAACCATGGCTAGGTCCAGCCTACGAGCCGTACAACCCAGATCATGTGGGTTTAATACATGACGTTATTATTTATCCATCCAGGGTAGTTCTTCTATGCATATATGCGCATTTACTGATACAATTATTATTTTATACAGAGTATGATGTGGAATGAAAGTATGTATTTTGAAATAGAGTTATATAGATATGTGTTGATACAATTTTACATGATTTCACAATGAAAGGAAAGGTAAATAATAGTTGTATATTTGGAACACAAAAACGCATATTTCCATGCACTAATAATAACCTATTCCCAGTTACTATGAGGGGTCTCACCCCAAGAATTCAAACATTTCAGGAAATTCAGACAGACAGGCAGAGCGAGCTCCAAGGTAGAGGAGGTTATGGTACTATCCTAGATTTAGGGTAAGTGTTTGAGCTGGGAGACATGTTTTTGTATAATCCTAAGGATGTTTTATGGATTTTGGGGATGTACATGTATGATTATGGAGATAATAGAACTCTTGTATTGTATATGAGATTCAGGTACATTACATTTTCCGCTGCATAGATTGTATGTATTTATGGACAAGTATATCCCTGGTACCCCACTTTGGGTCCGGGTTGACTTTGTTGATATTTTGTGGTATCAGAGTTTATTATGTGAAAAAGAAAATATGTAGTAGAATTTTCGAGTCATGACATATCCCATCACCTAATATCTACATACATATATGCGTTATACTATTTATTTTATTATCTTATTTAATTAATCACCTAATTAATTAATTAATTAATTATTAATAGTTTTTTTTTTTTTTTGAATTGTCACATCCTCCCCTCTTTATAACAATTTCATCCTCGAAATTTTCTAATTTTAAACTTGATGGAAATCATTTATTTAAATGCGTACCTGACTTAGTGTCGAGCCTCGTTGAACAAATGCCAGTATTTTTGACGTATTTCTTCTTCTAATTGTCACGATGCTTCCTCAATTGCATGATTGCACCAATGTAGCTTTACTAATGGAATCTTCTTAGTACGTAACTTTTGATCCATCCAATCTAAAATCTGGACTGAGAATGCTTTATATGATAGGGTGTCACTGACTTCCAACGACTCATAGCTTATCACATGAGAAGGATTTGGAACGTACTTTTTCAACATTGAAACGTGGAATACATCATGCATCTTGGATAACGCTGGAGGTAAGGCTATCTTGTAGGCAATTGGACCAACCCTCTCCAGTATCTCAAATGGCCCAATATACCTGGGACTTAGCTTACCTTTCTTTACAAACCTCATGATTCCTTTCATTGAAGTAATCCTTAGAAATATATTATTCCCTACATCAAATTCTAACTCTCGTAAGCAAGTATCAGCATAACTCTTTTTTCGACTCTAAGTTATGTTTATTCTATCCTGTATGAGTTTAATCTTCTCTGAAGTTTGTTGTATAATCTCAGGCCCCAAAAGTCGTCGTTTACCAACCTCATCCCAATACAATGAAGATTAGTACCTCCAATCATATAACGCTTCATACGGTGTCATCTCAATATTGGCCTAATAACTGTTGTTGTAGGCTAATTCAATCAATAGCAGATACTAAATCCAACTTCCTCTGAAATCCAGCACACATGCTCGCAACATATCCTCTAATATTTGAATTGTCCTCTCTGATTGTCCATCAGTCTGGGGATGAAGTGCTATGCTAAAGGTAAGTTGAGATCCTGAGGCTTTTTGCAAACTTTCCCAAAACTAGGATGTGAACCATGGATCCCAATCCGATATGATGGACACTGGTACGCCATATAGTCTAACTATCTCCTGAACATACAACTCGACGAGTTTATTCATGGATGAGAAGTAAGGTGTACTCCCAAGAGGGGGCAAATTGGGATTATAAAATTTTTTTTGGAATCTTTAATCTAGAATAACCCTCTTCAAATTAACTTAATTACAATCACACAAGTATAATTTGTTTGCAATGACCAACACTCAATCCAAGATTTAATATTTATCAATTCAAGATGATAAAGATCAAAACTTCAATATTTAGAATTCAGTCTTTCAATACATCAATCCAATCAATAAGGTAAGTTTAATTTCTCAATGTAAAATAAAATAGAAATCTCAACAAGCTTCCAAAATTCACACTTTGATATCAAACAAGTTACTTGAGTTACTTAATAAATTTTTGATATTTATCAACGTACTTCCTTTAATCAAAATTTTCATAATCAATGTACTTTCTTTAATCAAGGTTTCTACAATTCCCAATGATTGTTTAATTTCCAACAATTAAGTAAACATCCACGCAATTTGTATATGCAGAAAATTAAAGAGATTAGGGAAGAAAGAGATGCCAAGATTTTACGAGGTTCATCTATATCCGCCTACATCCTTGCCTTAGGCAAACCACCCAAGGATTTCACTATGCCACTCCCTTAACCGAGCAGAGCAAACCATTTACACACACCTTCAAGTAGGATGGAGCTTTCCTCTCTAAGCAATACCCCATGCTCGGTAGTCCAACAATTCAACAAACCTAAACCGTCAAAAACAAGAAGAGAAACAAGAACAATTCTTGTGTACAAGAAGCACTCTCAGCTAGAGTAGAATAGTACAAGTGAATACCACAATATACTTCAATCAAAATCAATATAGAATAGATGAAGCTCAAGAATTTATCATCGAGGTTCTTTCTTAGATTGAGAAATTCAGTAAAAATGCAAAGAATCGTAGGCTTTAATAAGCAAATTCTCAGTAGAAAACTTCAGCAAAAGTGTTTTAGCAAGATGACTTTTGAAGAGTAGAAAGTATTTAGCTTGAATGCTGATTGTATGTATTGGTGTGTTTAATCCTTTGATATAACATGTATTTATAGATTAAAAAGTTTAATTTTCGTATTCCCCAAGTTACTTGGAGTGTTTCCCAAGTTTTCATAAAGTTTGGGGGTCAAGCAATCTAATTTGGAAACTTTTTTTCGCTGTTTAAATTTGAATTTTGTGAAGGTCAATCGACTAGACTATCGAGGTTAGTCACCTGATCTTAAAAATAAGCGAAAATTCAAAGTCATAATGGGGACTATCGGCTAATCTCAGAGAACCAGTCGACTAGGCCTGTTCTGTTTGCTCACTTAATTTAGCATAAAAATGTCAGTTGACTGATCTTACTTTGTCAATCAACTGAACTAGAAAATTTCCACAATGTTTTAATTTTCAAGACTTTGATCCTTCAATTTTTGAAATATTTCAATACATCTTTAAAAAAAAACATTTTCCTGGGGTTTCAATATATCTTTAAAAAAAACATTTTTCGGGGTTTTCAAAAATTGGTCCCTAAGTAAGTAAAGATTCCTAAAAGCTTCTTTCATTTATATTGAAATGTTTGAAGTACTTACATGAGACTTCTAAAAACTACAACTCTTCTAATCACTAAGTCATCATGTATCACTTCCATTCTTCACATTGAGCTCTTGGGTTTAAGCTTCGTCATTGACTTCATAATATCTTGTCTCATTAAGTTCAATCTTTTTGTCAAGCACTTTGATATTTGTCACTTGGGTCAATTGAGCTTGATACTTGAGTTACCTAAATCATCATCACTTAACCAAACATGTTAAGTTTCCTTGATTTTTAATCATCAAAATAATATTTGTAAGCCTTGTTAGGCCAGCAATGGAGTAGTTAACTTTGATTGGAATAAAATGGGCATTTTTTGTTAGACAATCAAAAACTGCCCAAATGACATTTTGCCGATGGGGTGCTGGTGGTAATATTATTATAAAATCCATAGAGATGGGTTCCCATTTCCACTCAGGAATGTGGAGTTGTTACAGTGGTCCTGTTGGTCTCTAATTTTTAGTTTTCACTTGCTGACACGTAAGGCACTGCTCTACGAATTGGGCAATTTCTCTTTTCATGTTGTTCCACCAGAAAGATTATCGCAAATCCCGATACATCTTGGTGCTTCCTTGATGCAACGTATGAAGAGAGTGATGAACTTCTTCCAGAATTTTTCTTTTAATCTCTCTATCATTAGGTACACAGAATCTAGTTTGAAACCTCAAAACCCCATCATTTGAGACGTTTAAATCTGCCCTCAGTCCCTTCTGTACCTTACCCATAATCTTCACCAACTTTGTATCTTTCATCTGTGCAACTTTAATATTTTCTAGTAAGGTCGGTTCGATTACTAGACAAGCAATGAAAGCCTAATAATTTCCTTCTCGTACTCCTTGAGTTGTCGAGAAGCATATGCAACAACCTTCCCCTGTTGCATTAATACACGCCTGATTCCTTTTTGAGATGCCTCACTGTAAATCACAAAACCACCCTCTTTTGAAGGAATTGTCAGTACTGGGGCAGTGATGAGCCGTTGTTTTAATTCTTGAAAGTTGTGCTCACATTCATCAGTCCACTCATACTTCACATTCTTTCTTTTCAACATCGTTATAGGACTTGATAATTTAGAAAACCCTTTCACGAATCGGCGATAATACCCTGCTAGACCTAAGAAACTCCTAATTTCATGAATATTCTTTGGTCTCGCCCAATCCGCTGCTGCATTTATTTTACTCGGGTCCACAGAAATACCATTCCTGGATATCACGTGTCCTAGGAATGCAACTTTTTCTAGCCAAAACTCACTTTTCTTAAGTTTGACATGGAGCTTCTTTCCTCAGCACTTGGAGTACCAACCTCAAATGGTTCTTATGCTCCTCAAGACTCTTTGAATAAATCAAAATATCATCAATAAATACCACCACAAATTGATCTAGATATTCATGAAAGACCATGTTCATAAGGTCCATAAATGCAGTAGGAGCATTAGTTAGTCCGATTGGCATGACTAAGAATTCATAGTGACCATATCTAGTTCGGAATGGAGTCTTTGGGACATCCACTGACTTGACTTTCACCTGATGATACCCTGATCGAAGATCGATCTTAAAGAAGACTTATGTTCCCTAAAGTTGGTCAAATAAGTCATCTATGTGGGGTAGTGGGTACTTATTCTTAATCGTTACCTTGTTTATTCCCCAGTAATCAATAAACATTCTCATCAATCCTTCTTTCTTTTTAACAAGTAGAACTGGTGCTCCCTATGGTGACACACTCGGTCTAATGAACCCTTTGTCCAGCAATTCTTGTAATTGCTCCTTTAGCTCTTTCAATTCTGCTGGAGCCATTTCGTATGAAGCCTTAGATATTGGTGCCGTTCCTGGAAAGAGGTCGATAGTGAACTCAATTTTTTGATCGGAAGGCAACCTAGATAAGTCCTCAAGAAATACATTCGAGAATTCCCTCAATATTGAGATATCCTCAAGCTTTAGTTCTTCCTTTGGTGCTTCCTTCACATATGCTAGGTACCCCTGACATCCATCCAAGAATAACCTTTCTTCTTGAATAGCTGACAATATTTGTGGTAAGGAGCACACACATGACCCAACAAATTTAAACTATTGCTCTTCAAAAGGTCTGAACACTACCTCTTTCTTGTGACAATCTATACTAGCATAGCTGGAAGCTAGCCAGTCCATCCCCAGAATTACATCAAACTCATGCATATCAAACACTACTAAATTAGCGGGTAACATTCTTTCCTGAACACAAATTGGATAACCTTTAAGCATCTTTCTACATACTACTGAGGTCCTTGTTGGTGTAACCACAAATAATTCAGCATTTAATGGTTGAGTTCCCACCCCACACATTTTAACATACTTCATAAATATAAAGGAATGTGTTGCTCCAAAATCAAATAATATCACTAATTTCTTTGAAAATATAGAAATATTACTTATCACCACATTAGTGACATTTTCTGCATAACCTGGAGTATAAGAGAATAAACTTGCACCTGGGCGGTGTTCTTCTGATAGTTGCCTCGGGGTGCCTGATTGTTTCCCTGATATTGATTAGGAGTGGGTGCATTATTCCATGGCATATGACAATTTTGTGCAATGTGGCCGAAATTACTACACCAATAGTAGACAATTACTCCAACCCGGCATTCAACCCAATGCCTTATATTACATTTAAGACAAGGGGGGCGTGGTGAATTATTTTGATAAGCTTGATTCTCCATTACTTGCCTCTAGCTCATATTATTATTATTTTTCTTCCAAGGACCTTGACTTGTACCAGAGTGAAAACTTGGAGGCATGGGCCTCTTTCTCTAGTTAAATATCTTTGCACTTCTTTGGAAACTTTTCTCCACTACTGTTGCTTTATCCACCAATTCGGAGAAGTCATTGACTTGAATTGCCATTACCTGTTCGTAAATCCTCATACTCAAGCCTTTTTCAAAATTTTGAGCCTTCCTTGATTAATCTAGAACTAAGTACGAGGCGAATCGAGACAAATCAATAAAGTTAGCCCCATATTGTTGAATTGTCAAGTTACCTTGGATTAAATCTGTAAAGTCCTCCGCCTTGGAATCTCTTATGGAAGTGGGGAAATATCGATCAAAGAAGATCTCCTTGACGCATTTCAATGTAAGGGTTGTTGGTTCTGGCTTTTGTTTCTTGAGTAACTTCATGGAAATCCACCAACGTTTGGCCTCACTGGTCATTTTTAACGTGGAATACAAAACCTTCTGCTCATTTGTACAACCAAGGACTTTCAGTAACTCCTCCATCTCCTAGATCCAATTTTCTGCAATAATTGGATCAGCTCCTCCTTCAAAAGTTGGGGGGTTCATGTAGGAGAACTGCTCAATGGTACAACCTTGGTCAGTGGGTGGACAATTCTGTTTCCTAGAGCTCTACGTAATTTCTGCCATAACCTACTGGCCTAACTCACGTAGCATTGAAGTAGAATTAATGCCTTCTTCATTGAAAGTCCTCATATTATTATTACTTCCTTAAGCATTCATGTTGTTATCTCTAGGGGTCCATTTTGAACAAACGGAGACAAAAGTTATTTAAGAATCATTAAATTATGACGTATCAAAATAATAGGCTAAAAATATCCTAGTCTACCCATTCCCACCCTCATCATAATTCATACCTATACTCTGGTAAAATTATTTGCTAAAGTCTACAGAACCTATCTCATAGGCTCTGATACCACAACTGTGACGCCCCAAACCTGGTGGGGTCCAGGTTGCTACTTTTCATAAATAAATTCAATGTAAGCAACATAAATAATTTAAAACCTTAAATATTATTAACTAGAGTAATAAACAACCATATTCATATGGGTATCTCCAAATAACAATATTTACATCACGTGGAATATAAAAACATCTTTAACTAGTATTACACAAATACTTATTCTAAACTACATTTTCTAACCCCACCCAGATGCTCGCTATGCCTGATTTCCTATGTCCTGAAATATGAAATAATTATTGGGGTGAGACTAAGTATAGATTAGATTATTATCAGTGTGTGGCTTAAATGAGCTTTCTAATGTAAAAATAACTCATTTAACAGTTTAACTGTTAAAAACTGCATTTAAATAATTATAAATTATTTTTATCCAAAAAGACGTATGCATATAAATATATATACATATATATACACTTTCATTTATACCTTTATTTCACAACATCATTTAGGCCTCGCTTCGTTCACAAACACGTGTATACTTTTTTTTTACTGAAAATCATCATGTAGGCTCTTTAAATATGGTCATGTACAACTATATATATGCATAATTTTCCTTCAAACCATTTGTTTAGGCCTAATAATGGCCTTGATCACATAAAAATATAAATACGTATAAAAAACTCTTTTTGGCCTATGCATGTCATGTCCCCATGACTAGGTTGTGCAGTTCGAAGACTGGACTTAACTTGGTTGGCTGACCAAAATAAATCAAACTGTAACATGTCTCTAAGTGCGAATTTCCTATCACATCCTGATCCGAAAGCAAGTGTGCACTCAGGACAAATCCACTATCCACCGCCAACATTTCCATAATAATGTGGCTGTACTCATACTCATATGTAGTTACGGTACCGAGCATCCACCACATTCAAGCCATTAGGGTTCTTAAAACATATAATTACAATTTATGTAATAAAAATAGTATAATAATCTCATCATTTTCTTAACATAAAATTTGTAATAAAATCTCATCATTATTTATAATAAAACACATAATAAATATAACATCGTAGAAATTTCATACTTGCTCATTTATGTAGTAAAATAAACTCATGCCACACAATTTGCATGTTAATTATAATTTAATAAATTTCCTGAGAGAATATAAAATAATATATTCAAGTTTATTTAAATAAAAACGCGGGTATGATCAATTCCATATATTTAATTTAACTCCAATATATTTAATAAAAAATAGATATGATCAAATCCACGTGATTTAATTTAACTCAGGTATATATTTGAATTAAACAGATATAATAATATTCACATACTTAAATTTAATCACGTATAATTTAAAATAAAATTTGACATAATCTAGCCCACTTACCTTGATTCGTTCCTCTAACACAATAAAATAACAAATTCCCAAAATGAGTTTGGAAATAGTGGGAGAGTAAGAATTTTAGTATACCAAAAATTCTTCGTCTGCCACTAAATCTTTTTCCTCACTTTCTCCTTAAATTTTCTCCTTAAAATTTTATATGAAAATGAACTGAATATCTGATCCTATTTATAGAGTACTGGCGAGGGTATTTTAGAAATTATAAATTATACTTGCAAGCTCGGATGCAGAGATGCATGCATGGGGTGGTGGACGAAAGGAAGTAAAATTGGAAGCAATTAAATTTTTTGTTAGCTTGTATTGAAACATTCAATTGGAATGCCGGCATCATTGAATCTATATATATATATATATATATAAATTAAGGAGAGAGAGTGGGATGGAAGGGAAAGAGATGAAGACGTGTGTGTGTGTGTTTGTGAAGTGGGAAAAGACAAAGGCAATTTGAATTGCCTGTAAGAATTGAGATTGAAATCTCAATTCACATATATCTGCCACATCCATTCATCATTACACATATATCTATATATTTATAATATTAGGTTTGGTTTGCATGGGAATAGAAGAAAGAATTTTACATTGTGAGGAGATTGGAAATATGAGTTTTTTACCAAAATATTAAAAAAAAACATAAAAATATAGAAAATGAGGAAAATTTACAAAAATATACCCAACCAACTTTCCAAAAGTCGGTTTGGGCTTGAAAATAAAAATATATATAAAAATTTCAACATCATGTCTTTGTCAACCACATGGGAACCAGGGAGAGAGGAGATAGAGGGGGGAGGGTGTAGAGACCCGGGAAAATATAATAATAAGAAAATAAATAAAAGGAGAGAATTTGGTTTGGGGAAACCCAAACCGTCGACAGTTTTTTTGGGGAGCACAAAAAATCATCGACGGTTTTCTTTTACTAAAAAATGGTAATGGGTAAAACAGTAAAACGGGGTGGGTTGAAAACCCAAACCGTCGACGGTTTTGTGTGGGGTACAAAAAACCGCTGACGGTTTTCTCTACAGAGGTGGCTATAAAGAAAGTCTTGCGAGCATTTTTCAAATGAAATCAAAATTTCTTCTTCTTCTCTCCAAAAACCCTACGATTCTTTCCTCTATTTTCTTTGATTCTCACTCCACAAAGGTCCGTTTTGACGATTTGGAACCATCACAAGGTTCATGGGATCATTCTCTGCAAGTTTATTGGAGTGGATCATTGAGTTGGGATTTCCAGACACCATCCCAAAATCAGGGTAAGTGAGATATTTTAGAGTTTTGTTGTTATATTGAAGTATTCAAAGCTTAGGAAGTATTAAATAAGATTTGTTTGAGTATTTGAGTTGATAAATTTGGGTTATTGAATCAGGGTTCGAGTGAGCGTCGCAGGCATTGCTTCAAGGTCCCAGTTAGCATAATTTAGGAAACCAGGTAAGGGGAATAGATTAAGCCAATAGTTTTTATGAACTTACCGGTTTAAATGGAAAATATATGTGTTTATAAATGTATATGATTATCATGCGAGTTTTAAAAGAAAAGCCAACCGTTTGAATTATAATTTTAAGCCTAGGGCTGTGTAGATATTAGTTGTGAAAATGAAATGTGGAAAGTAATGAATTTTCTAGATAATTGTGAAGGATATTAAAAGTGTATTTTCAGTAATCTGAACGATGAACATGGGTTGGGTTTTGTTATTTTAAATGATATGATTATGCATATTATTTAAATGGTGTGGCATGAGTATAATGAAAATACTATGATGAATTATGATATATTTATGAGATGTTGGGAATAATGAAATGTGATGAGAATATATACTGCATGTGTATTGTTAATCAGAGCAGGATGTGATTGTTAAATTTCAATATATTATTTGAGAACTCTGGTGGACCATAGTAAGGCACAGTACTGTTGCGTATGATTTTGACAAAGATTAGTACACACACACGTGTTAGAGAGTGTGTGGAGACGGGATGGTCGATTGTGTTGTGTAGGGTAGAGATTCCCCTTGAAGTCTAGACCAGTGTGGCAAAGCCAATCTAACTTATAGACTGAAGAGGTTGTTTTCAGATTTAGCTTTTAATGGGCCAACCAGGGTTAAGTCTAGCCTTCGGGCTACACAACCCATCATAACGGGAGGCATGATAGTGATTATCCATTCGATAGTGAGTTTTAAATGCATAATTGTTTAATTTAACCAGTGAATAATATGAGAACAGAACATGTGAATGCAGATGTGAATACAGAGTAGCATGAAATCAGAGTGATGTGAAATGTGAATATGAAATATGGAAGTGAGATTCACGTGATGTGAAATGTGAAAGTGTGAAATCAGAGTAGCACAAAATCAGGGTAATGAGAAATGTGAAAGTGTGAAACAAGAGTAGCACAAAGAAAGTGAATAATGTGATATAAAATACTGAGAACATGAAAAGATGAATGAAATAGAGATAATAGATACAGAGTAAAGTAAATATGTATTATATATTGTACTATAGGTATCATATGTAGCCATACCGGGCTGTATAACGTATTAGGGTAGAGGGAAGTTACTTGTATGGGCGGGTAATCTTCCTTATTCTCGGGAACTTTTGCCAGGTAAACATTTATGTGAATGTGTGAGTACAAGATAAACTATCCACCTGAGGGCTTACTGAGTAAGTTAAGTGCCCTAATATGCTTTAGTTGTAGCTATGGGTTGCATAAGGTATTTGAACAGAAGGGTGCTACTTGTATGGGCGGATAATCACCCCAGTTCTTAGGAACTCTCATTTTATTAAAATACTCTACATGTATGTGAGTAGAGATAGAGAATGTTTTTATAACTATGATAATTTTATAAATAATGATTATATATTTGTACACAAACCTCATGATAGCCACACACTTGTGCTAATCTATTCCGGCTTATTGAGATGTGTCTCACCCGATATGGAATTTTATCTTTTTCATGACCTTCATGTGATCGAGCTCAGTGAGTTCAGGGTTTGGCGTAGCATTTTTTAAAGCGAGAGGGTATAGACTTTTGGATGTATAATATTTTTGGGGTTGTATTATATTTAAGTTTTCTATGATGTATATATGTTTGTGAATACTGGTTGTTTGGAGGATACCTTTTGAGATTATAGATATGTAGAAACTCTAGTATTTTATTGAGGAGTTGTTATTATATCAATTGCGCAATTTGAGATTATGATATCGGATAGAGGTAATGGAACAAATGACACTCGGGCCCCACTTGGCGAGTTCAGGGTGTCTCAAGGTGGTTTTAGATACATATTTTAAATAATACTCTGAACCTTAGTTTCAGTTTTGGGGCATTACAGTTTGGTATCAGAGCATTAGGTTTTCGGTTCAACAGACATAAGGATGATTAATACCATAGTAAAGGAACAAATGACAATGAGGATAGGAAATGAGTAGGTTAGGTGTTGAGAGTTGTAAGATTTTGTCTTGTAGCCTGGAAACAGAAGTATACTGATGGCTTTCTGTGATATTTCTGAAGCAATCGATAGTTTCAGAAAAACCACTTCAAACCTTAAATGATTTCATTTCTAAGTTGTGGGACTGGTCCTTAAGTTGAGAATTTGGAAGTGCATTGGATTTTAGTTTAATAATTGTGTTGAGAAGGATATAATAATGGAATTTTTAACTCCTTTCTGTCCTATTTTCAGGATGGATCCTAGGGATGAGGATGTAGAGGTTGAAGAAGAGATGAATTAGAGACTTCGAGTAAGGAGGATATTAATACTTCCACAATGCTGAGGGGTATCGTCCGTTAGGTCAGGGCAAAAATGAGGAAGGATCCTAGAGAGAAGAACTGCCCAGCTGTAGATCAGGGTTGCAGCATCAAGGAGTTCATGAGATTGAACCCCCCAACTTTTTAGGGAGGACCTGATCCAGTGATTGTAAAGAACTGGGTTTAGGAAATTGAGGAGATAGTGGAAGTACTCAGATGCACAGAAAAGTAGAAGGTCTGCTATGCCGCGTTTAAGATGACTAGAGATGTGAAACATTGGTGGCTTTCTGCGAAGATGCTAAAGGGACAGAGGGTAGTGAAAATGGCACTGACTTGGGAATGATTCAAGGAGCTATTCTTTGACAAGTACTTTCCCTCATCCACTAAAGAAGAAAAGGTTGAGGAGTTTACCAACCTAACTTAGGGAAGTATGACTGTTAGGGAGTATGCAGCGAAATTTGTGGAGCTGTCTCGTTTCGCACCCTTTACGATTATGAATGAGGCAAGAAAGGCTGAAATGTTCAAAAAAGGTATGAGACATAAGATCGTTGAACTTGTGGTGGGGTTCTAGGTCCAGAATTTATTGAACTTGGTGGATAAGGTTTTAGCACTGGAGAAGAGTTTGCAGGGCAGTACAGAGCTGTCAGAGCAAAGAAAGAGGCATGTACCTTCCAGTTTTCAAGCTGAGGCTAGTCAGGGATCGTGGAAAAGAGGACATGCTGGGTCTGAGGCAGGAGACATGGGATTAGGGTTATTCTAGTAATCAGAATGATTCATCTTACCCTGTATGTCATAGATGTAACAAGAGGCATGGGGGTGAATGTCGAACTAGGGGTCCTAACTACTATAGGTGTGGTAAGTCAGGGCATATTGCGAGGAATTGTCATGTACTGCTGCCTAATGCATCTACACCAAATCAGATCCAGGGAAACCAGAAAGTACCCCAAGGTGAAGGTGGTCCATCACATGTGTACACGATGAACTCGACCAAGCCAGATATTGCCAAGGGGGCAGGTATGAGTTTATGTTTAAGATAATAATGGTTTTATTTAATTGTAATTAATGTAGAAATACAGATGGTGATATATACTAAACTATATGAGATATAGTGAGTTGATAATTGTAGAAATGTGAAAATGAACGGTTAGCAAAATTTCGAGGACGAAATTTCTTAAGGAGGGGAGAATGTAGAGACTTAAGAAAATATAATAATAAGAAAATAAATAAAAGCAGGGAATTTGGTTTGGGGAAACCAAAATCGTTGACGGTTTTTATAGGGAGCATAGAAAATCATTGACGGTTTTCTTTTACTGAGGAATGGTAATGGGTAAAACGATAAATGGGGTGGGTTAAAAACCCAAACCGTCAACGATTTTGTGTGGGGCACAGAAAATCATTGACAAATTTCTTTACAGAGGTGGCTATAAAGAAAGTCCTACAAGCATTTTTCAAATGAAATCAAGTTTTCTTCTTCTTCTCTCCGAAAACCCTATGGTTCGTCCCTCTATTTTCTTTGATTCTCACTCCAAAAATGTCTGTTTTGATTATCTGGAACCATCACGAGGCTCATGGGATCATTCTCTGCAAGTTTACCAGAGTGGATCATTGAGTTGGGATTTTGGGGCACCATCCCAAAATTAGGGTAAGTGGGATATTTTAGAGTTTTATTGTTAGATTGAAGTATTCGGAACTTAGGAAGTATTAAATAAGAGTTGTTTGAGGATTTGAGTTGATAAATTCAAGTTATTGAATCAAGGTTCGGGTAAGCACCACAAACATTGTTTTGGGATCCATGCTGACGTAATTCAGGAAACCAAGTAAGGGGAATAGATTAAGCCTGTAGTTTTTATGAATTTACCAGTTTAAATGGAAAATATGTGTGTTTATAAATGTATATGATTATCATGTGAGTTTTAAAAGAAAAGCCAACCGTTTGAATTATGATTTTGAACTTAGGGTTGTGTAGATATTATTTGTGAAAATAAAATGTGGAAAGCAATGAATTTTCTGGATAATTGTGGAGGATATTAAATGTGTATTTTTAGTAATTTGAACGATGAACATGGGTTGGGTTTTTTTATTTTAAATGATATGATTATGTGTATTATTAAAATGGTGTGGCATGAGTAAAATGAAAATACTATGATGAAATAAAATATATTTATGATGTTGGGAATACTGAATTGTGATGAGAATATATACCGCATGTGCATTGTTAATCAGAGTAGGATGTGATTGTTAAATTGCAATGTATGATTTGAGAACTCCGATGGACCATAGTAAGGCACAGTACTGTTGCGTATTATTTTTGCAGAGATTAGTGCACCCACACGTCTTAGAGAGAGTGTTGAAACTGGATGGTCGATTGTGCTGTGTAGGGTAGAGATTCTCACTAGAGTGTAGACCAGTGTTGGAAAACCAATCTGACTTACAGACTGAAGAGGTTGTTTTCTTATTTAGCTCTAGTGGACCAACCAGGGTTAAGTCCAGCCTTTGGGCCGTACAACTCATCATGGGGGAAGCATGACCGTGATTATCTATTCGGTAGTGAGTTCCAAATGCATAATTGTTTTATTTAACCAGTGAATAATATGAGAATTGAACATATGAATGCAGATGTGAATACAGAGTAACATGAAATTAGAATAATGCAAAATATGAATATGAAATGTGGAAGTGAGATTCATATGATGTGAAATGTGAAAGTGTGAAATCAGAGTAGCACAAAGAAAGTGAATAATGTGATATAAAATATTGAGAACATGAAAAAATGAATGAAACAGAGATAACAGATACAGAGTAAAGTAAATATGTATTATATATTCTAGTATATTTATTTTGGGGCGAAGTATAGACTCCGTCCGAGGGCATACTGAGAAAGGCGAGTGCCCTGATAGGTATCAGATGTAGTTATATCGGGCTGCATAATGTATTAGGGCAGAAGAAAACTACTTGTATGAGCGAGTAATCTTCCTTATCTTCAAGAACTTCTGCCACGTAAACATTTATGTGAATGTCTGAGTACAAGATAAACTATCCACCTGAGGGGTTACAAAGTAAGGTAAGTGCCTTAATATGCTTTAGTTGTAGTTATAGGTTGCATAAGGTATCAGAGCAGAGGAGTGCTACTTGTATGGGCAAGTACCCCAATCCTTAGGAACTCTTGTTTTATTAAAATACACTGCATGTATGTGAGTAGGGAAAAAGAATGTTTTCATAACTGTGATAATTTTATAAATGATGATTATATATTTGTACACAAACCTCTTGATAGCCACACACTGGTGTTAATCTATTTTGGCTTACTGAGATGTGTCTCACCCGATATGTAATTTTATCTTTTTCATGACCTTCATGTGATCGAGCTCATTGAGCTCAGGGTTTGGCACAGCGTTTTTGAGAGTGAGAGGATATAGACTTTTGGATGTATAATATTTTTCGGGTTGTATTATATTTAAGTTTTCTATGATGTATATATGTTTGTGAATACTGGTTGTTTGGAGGATACCTTTTGAGATTATAGATATATAGAAACTCTGGTATTTTATTGAAGAGTTGTTATTATATCTGCTGCGTAATTTGAGATTATAATATTAGATACAGGTAATGGAACACATGGTACCCGAGCCCCACTTGGTGGGTTCGGGGCTTCTCAAGGTGGTATCAGAGATATATTTTAAATAACACTCCAGACCCTTGTTTTGGGTTCGGGGCATTACAAAGGGCATTAATGGATGTTAGGGGGTATTAAAAGAAAAAAAACCGGGGGGGGGGGGGGGGGGGGGACACGCTACTCAGCAGTCGGAGCGCGGGGAGCACGCCAGGAGGGAAATAAAAATATATAAAAAAAAAAAAAAGGTTGCATAAATACAAAAATTGAAATTAAATTATAATAATTAATAAATTTAATTGTCGTTATTATTTTTATATAAAATTAGTTATTTTTTATTCAAAATTTGTAATACATAAATTTTCTTTTAACTTTTTATGGTAATTTTAATTTATTTAATAAATAAACATAAGTCAAAGTAATTTCACTATATTTCTATTCATTTTCTACAAAAATAGTAAAAACAACTTATGTTTATTTATTTATTAAATAAATTAAAACTACCAAAAAAATTAAAAGAAATTTTATTTATTAAAAGAAACGTCTCTAATATTTTCTTGAGATAGTTTCTAAGCAAAAAGTGGTTTCTCGCAATGGTTTGAGCGGGAAAGCTTGTTTTTAGTGATGAGTACTATACATCGAATCATACTTGACATCAAAAAACGTGAATCGTACTAGACATCGAAAAATGTGAACCGTACATCGAACCGTACCCAACATTGAAAAATCTGAACTAGACATCGAACCGTATTGGGCATCGGGAAACATGCATCGTACATCGAACTGTACACCAACATCACGAAAAGTGAACCATACAACAAACCATACCTCAACATCAGAAAAAGTGAATTGTACATCGAACCATACCTAACATCAGGAAGCGTGAACCGCACATTGAACCATATCCGATATCGGGAAAAATGCATCGTACATTGAACCGTATCCTAACATCGGGAAAAGTGAATCGCACATCAAACTGTACTCGACATCAAGGAGCATGCATTGTACATCAAACCATACTTGCATTGGGCAACGTGCACCGCAATTCAAATTGCATATCGCGAATGTGCTGAATCGTACCCAACATCGAGAAACAGGTACCGTACATCGAATTGAAATTGACATCAAGAAACGTGTGCCGTCATACATTGAACAGTACCTAGCATCGGGATACGTGCACTGTATATCGGGAAACGTGCACCATACATCGAATCGTATTTGACATCGAGAAATGCGCACTGACATTGAAAAATGTGAACTGAATATCAAATTGTACCTCAACATCGAGAAACGTGAACCGCATATTGAACCGTACCTGACATCGGGTTACTCGCATCGTACATCAAATCGTACTCGGGAAAATATTAGTGATGATTCTTTTAATACATAAATTTTCTTTTAATTTTTTATTGGTAGTTTTAATTTATTTAATAAATAAATAAACATAAGTTGTTTTTAATATTTTTGTAAAAAAATGAATAGAAATATAGCAAAATTACTTTAACTTATGTTTATTTATTTATTAAATAAATTAAAAATGCTAATAAAAAATTAAAAGAAAATTTATATATTATGAATTTTGAATAAAAAAAAAACTAATTTTATATAAAAAATAATAACAACAATTAAATTTATTAATTATTATAATTTAATTTTCAATTTTTGCATGTATGTAACCTTTCTATTTTTTTTTTTATTTCCCTCCTACCGTTCTCCCCTCTCTCCTCGCTCTCTGGTTGCTAAGCCCCCCCCCCCCCCCCCCTTTTTTTCCTTTAAATCCCACTGACAACCATTAATGCCCTTCCTCGTCTCTCCCCTCTTATCCTAGTTCCCGTGTACCTGACAAAGACATGATGCTGACATTTTTATTTTTTATTTTTATTTTAAAGCCCAAACCGACTTTTGAAAAGTTAGTTGGGTATATTTTTGTAAATTTTCCCCATTTTCTCTATTTTTGTGTTTTTTATTTTTATTTTTTAATATTTTGGTAAAAAAAATTCTCTCCCCTCTCTCCTCGGTTCCTATGTGGCTAACAAAGACATGATGTTGACATATTTATTTATTTATTATTTTAAAGTCCATGGAAAGTCGGTTGGGTATGTTTTTGTAAATTTTCCCCATTTTCTATATTTTTGTGTTTTTTTTTATATTTTTAATATTTTGGTAAAAAAACTCTTGAAAATCTCCTCACTACCGACAATACTAACTCATATTATATATATATCTTGCTTTATCCTTTTGTTATATATATATCCCATCACCTAATATCTACATACATATATGCATTATACTATTTATTTTATTATCTTATTTAATTAATCACCTAATTAATTAATTAATAATTTTTTTTTTGAATTCTCACAAAAGAACCGTAAGTCCTTAAAATTCATATTTATTTTATAAAAAAAAAAATTCACTCAATTGTACACACGTCATCCTTAAATCGTGTTGATTTGTTCCTAAAAATCAATATCGATGAAGATAAATTTTCATCCCCAAAAATTAATAGTCGAACACCTATTTTCATCACAAAAAAATGTACTAGTTTCATTTTTGAAACATATTATAATCAATAATTAACAAAATAGTTCAAAAATAATTCATCGCTACAAACTAAATTTGTTGTAGTGGAGTATGAAATAGAGGCCCCCCTCTTAGTACCACACCTAATGATCTCCTTGGTGAGAATATCCTGAATAAAACAAAACATTGGATAAATGAGCACAACACAATCTAGGTCTTTAGTAACTTGACTCATGGGTAATAACTTGTGCGAAAGAGAAGGCACGAGTAAAGTATTAGATAGTGATAAGGCTGGTGACAGCATCACACTCCCAGCCCCGGTCACCGAAAAGATGACTCCATTAGCATTGGTAGTGCTAGTTCACTGAGGAGGAGAGTGCTAAGAAATATTATTTGCATCAAACGTCATATGGTTCGTTGCTTTAGAATCAAGTGTCCAAGTTTTACAATTAGCTTCTCTATTAGAACCGGGGCAAGCATTACTTGGGTTAGAATTTGAACTATCAATTGGAATGAGAGAAAGATGTGGTTCAGTTGTAGCCACCACAGCCTTGCTCGTGCCTTCGTCATTCCCAATTGCATCACAGCGCTTCTGAGCCTGAAGGTCGTGCCACCAATCTAGATACCCGTGTAGCTTGAAGCATGTCTCAAGGGTATGCTTTGTATTCCCAAAGTGAGAGCACTTAGCTCCATGGGGGTGACTCGGGATTTGGAGTTGGAACCGGATTTTCCACCATGCAGAGGAGAGACCCAGAGGGTGCCGGAGGATGCGAGCCATGTTTGAAGCTCTTGGACACCAGAACCACTCCTGGTGTATCATCAGGACTACCAATCATCATCACCGCTTGACAAAGAGCTTCCCTACAGATGTGTGCATAGGCTTGCTCTAGTGTTGGGAATGGTTTTATCTGCAGGAAAAAACTTCGGATATGGTCTAGGCTGTCATCAAGACCATCCAATAATACATATACCCAATCTTCTTGAGCCAGAATATTGTAATGTTGAATATCAGTTGGGCATTCCATCGGATTTAGGCGGCAGAAGTCTATTTCACGTCAGAGGCCTTGAAGATCATTGTAGAATTTTTTAAGAGAGCTGTCAGCCGTTTAAGGTGGGTCACACATTGTCAGTGATCATACATGTAGAGACCTAGAAAATAATAATAATAATAATAATAATATTAATAATAATAATAATAATAATAATAATAATAATAATAATAATAATAAAGAAAATGGAGAATTTGGTTTGGTTTAGGTCCAAACCGTCAACGGTTTGGAGAGCCCCTCCAAATCGTCGACGGTTACAAATGGAGAAGGTTTAGGTAAGACCAAACCGTCGACAGTTTCATCAATCTCAGGAAAACCATCGACAGTTTTGAGCTACCAAAGCTTGGTGAAGGTAATATAGTAGGAAAAGGTTTGGTTAAAAGCCAAACCTGAAACCGTTGACGGTTTTGTTCGAGCCAGCATCTCTATAAATAGATCCGAAGTCATTTTTTTGGGTAAATTAAAACACACACACACACACACACACACACTCTCTCTCTCTCTCTCTCTCTCTCTCTCTCTCTCTCCTTGGCTACAAGAAACTCTCTCTCCCCTCTTCATTTTCTCTCCTGTTTTAAGCTCGAATTGAAGGATAAATGACATTTTGGGATCCCAGCATCGATTCTCGACAATTTAAACGGAGCAGATTCATAGTTTGGGGATTCTAGGCACCACTCCAAATTTAGGGTAAGGAAGATGAATTATATTAGTTGTTTTTAAAATTTAACCATTTATTAGGAGTATGTGGGCCTAGGAATGTTAATATGGTTATCATTCCGAGGTTGAGCTGATTAAACTAAGATATATGAATACAGAGTTTTGTGTGAACGCCGCAGGTACTGTTTTAGGATTCCTGCAGACATTTCTTAAGGAATCAGGTAAGGGCATAGATTATGTCAGGCATTTTTAGAAAATTTACTAATTAAAATGCAGTATTTGATTACAGAAACTATATATGATTTTCTAGATAATCAGGTATATGGAATTGTGTTTATAAATTAATGTTTATTTTTGGGAAATCAGGTGTTTGAGTTGAGTTAACCCTAGAAGTTAATTTAATATTATTTTTTAGCAAAATATGTTTCTCCCAAGTAGATAGTATATTATAGGGTAATGCTCACTTGTGCTACATGAGTATGAATATTTCACAGCATATATAAGCATGTCAAATTATTTTTATGATTACATAAAACAAGTATGATTTGATAATGACTTTTAGAAAATGTTATAAACATTACAGAAACTATGATATTTTTCAGTATAATGTGATAGTTTAGCCAGCCTAGCGCTGTGATAGTTCAGTCAGCCTAGCACCGTGATAGTTCAGCCGACTTAGTGTCGTGACAGTTCATTCGGCTTTATGCCATGATCAATTATGATATAACAATTTATTCAGGAATTATGATATAACAATTTATTCAGAAATTATGATATGACAGTTTATTTAGAAATTATGATATAATAGTTTTTACGCAAAAATATGAAAACGAGATATGTTACAGTTATATTATGTATTATATGGTAGCAGAACCCTAATGGATTAGTTTAGATTCAGAGCATAGTACCGTAGCTATTATTTCATATTAGTGTCACCACACGTCTCAGATAGAGTGTTGGTATATGGTAGAAAATTGGGCCATTGAAGAGTAGCATATCCCTTCTGGCAGTTCGGACCAAGTTGGGGTGGCGAATCGTGCTTACAAACGAGTCATTTTTGGTTTAGTGTGGTAGGCTAGCCATTGCCAAGTCCCGCCTACGGGTTGCACAACCCAATCATGTGGGGGTAATACATGATATCAGCTAGTTAAATCCATCCAGGGAAAAATTTCAATATTATACAGATATACCAGACTTAAATAAGTATGAGTACATATTTACATGATTTATTAGTTATAGTTAATTATGTTACAGTTAATTATTTACAAGATATATTTATAATACACTAAAACTCATGCTACCACACACTGATGATAATTTATCCCATCTTACTAAGAGGTGTCTCACCCAAGAATTTAAACATTTCAGGAAACCCAGACAGCCGTGTGGAGCAAACTCCGAGGTAGAGGAGGCCTTGATACTATAGTATGAGGGAAAGTGTTTTGAGTTAGGGGATATGTTTATGGAATCCCTAAGTGTGACACCCATATTTTTTTTCCACAATAATCAATCATCTGCCACATCACATATTCTAATACCATATCAATATAACCTAACTCGAAATAAGGTACCAGGTAATCAATCCATCATATATAAACATACCTAACAGCAGAGGTCAATAGTTACATATCATCCCGAATACTAATACTAGAGTACTATATATTTATACATACACATATACATCTCCATAACTCCACAAAACCCCAGTAGATTTCACAAAAACACACTCTCCAATTTAAAACACTTACCATGTCTATCAGGGTACCAGCTCTCCTCTATCTCAGAGCTCTATCTACTGGTCTGTCATGATTCCCTTAAATGTTTAGATATTTGGGTGACACCTCTCAGTAAGTCGGAATAAATTATTTACAGTGTGTGGAACACGAGTTCAATTACATCATAATACATTCCATTTTAATAAATATACTAGCTGGGAAAATATATACAGATATGTACTCATAATCATATACGTATGTAAATCATAGTTTCATAAGCTTTCATATCATTTTCATAGTCATATACGTATGCTTTCATTTCTCGATTCTTATTCATATGCTTTCACATCTCATATCATATACATACTCTTTCTTTCTCATATGATATACACACTTATTCATTCTCATACTATTTACGTACTTTCTCATTCCTCATAATCATATTCATATTTTTATTCTTTCTTTTCCCATATTCATTTTCACATTTCCTAGCCTGTGGGTGTCCACCAGCATATAGCACGTCGTGTCTATAACCCATAGCCTATCATTTCTTCTATCAATTTCACTTTCTTTCATTTCTCATATTCGTATTCACATTTTCTAGCCTATGGGTATCCTCTAGTATACAATACAATGTGTATGTAATCCATGGCTATTCATTTTCATGTCTGTAATGAGTAACCATCATCTAGCTCATGAGTTTCCACCAGTATAGAATCCATTACGTGTTTGTAACTTATGGCTACCTAAGGATATTCACCTCGTCATGTATCACCCCCATGATCGGATTGTGCAGCCCGAAGGCTGGATCTAATCGCAGTTGGCCTACCATATTAGATCAAAGGGGGAACATGTCTATAGTACGATTGGCCTGCCCACATCTGATCTGGACTCTAGGGGACAACACAACCCTCCACACTGGCCCAATCGAATGTCACGCCACATGCTGTGCAAGTCATGTGGTTGCATTAACACAATGCTAGCAACGGTACTGTGCTCTCTGTACTACTAAAATCCATTAGGGTTCTCATTTTCACATTTCCATATTCACATTTCATTATCCCAGTATATCTCAACATATCAATATAATTCACATCATTTCTGTATCATTCTATAATTTCTGTATAAATTCTCATCATTCCTATAGAGTTTTCATCTCATGCCTGTATATTTCATTTTAACATATCTGCACAACACATATCTCATCATTTCATTAAAACATCTATATATATATATATATATCCCATTTATCATTTCTCGATGAAAACATATCTGTATAGCACATCTATTTCTATTTCCCAGTAAAATACATCTCGATCTATATCACAATTCATCATTTCTCAGTAAAATACTCATTAGTATATCACTTTTCATCATTACTCAGTAAAAATACACATCCATATATATCATACTGAGTTCCTCATATACTCAACCAGTATTTTCCAAAAATGACTGTTATAATTTATTCCTCTTACCTAACTTACTGAGAGGCCTGCTAAAATCCCCAATTCGCACACCCGCAGCATTCGAAACTCAAAACCTTAAAATTCACATTTTTCCCAATTCAATCAACTCAAACCCAAAATTATATATCATTTAGAATTTCCTTAGTCCCCAAATACACCAAATAACCCATAAAATCAATATTTAACACCCTTACCTCAGTTTTGGAGTGGTGCCCCGGAACCCCAAATCACGATTCCACTCCAATTAAGTTATAAAGATTCTTCCCTAGATCCTCGTGGTGATTCCAGATCATTGATTCAGACTAAAATGGAGCTGAAATTGAAAAGAGAGAGAGAGAGAGAGAGAGAGAGAGAGAGAGAGAGAGAGAAAGAGGACCGAAGCCCTAGAGAGAGAGAGAGTGAGGGAGAGAAATTACGCTGAAAAAATGACCCGCAGCCTATTTATAGGCCGGTGCTCGTCGACGAATATAAGTGATTCGTCAATGAGCCAATGAAGAACACTCGTCAACGAGAGAATCTGGTTCATCAACGATTCTTAAATCCTTTGAAACTCCTTGGCTCTTGGTATTTCCTTGTCGATGAGTCGCGGTTGCTTGCCCTGCAAATTTTCCTTCTTTCTTCTTTTTTTTTCTTTCCCTCTCTCTTTTCCTTTATGATTTTCATAAATTTAATTTTTCAGGTCTCTACACTAATATATTTTATGGATTTTTGGGGAAGTGTATGTATAATTATGGAGACAGTAGAACTCTAGTATTGTATGTGAGGTTCAGGTACAGTATGTTTTCCACTGTATTTAAGAACGGGAATACCCTCGGTACCCCACTTTGGGTCCATGTTGACATTGTAGATACTATTATTTTTTGTATCAGAGCATTTTTATATTCATAGCAGTATAATTTATGGGTCGCTACAATACACATGGGAGGTGTCACTGCCATCAAAATACGTAGTAGAAATTGCATCCAAAACCATCTTGGTTGTCGGAAATCGAATGAAGTTATTGATAAGGGAGGAGTTCATGGAATTAATCAATCAACCTTTAATAATAGCATTGTCTAAATGTCATCATCTAAAGGTAGAGTCCATTTGAGGAGGTTGAGGGAGATTTCCGTTTATATACCCCAGTTTGTCTTTGCCTGAGATATACATCTTGACAACTTGGGACCAAAGAGGATAGTTGATTCCATCCAACTTGATACCGATTGGTGCAGTAGTAGTATCGGTGGTCTGGGTTGAGGCTGAATCTTTACTTAAAACTTCAGTCATTTTTGTGGTCAACTAGGCTAGGATGGAGGATGATGAAGATTCATTGGTATGGGAGTATGTATCGTCCATGGTGGGAGGGTGTGCAGTTGTTGAGGAACTGGTTGGAATAGGTTCGTCATGCACACATGCTCTTAGAATGAAGAGAAGATCAGCCCATGCCTACGAGAGTGGGTGTGTGGCTACTATGGAAGGAAGGGGAAAACAAGATAGGTAAAAAAATCAGGATGAACAACCAAAAAAGGATCGGGAGTAGGGAGCAGGATTTCTGTCATTATCGTCATTGTAGTGATCAAGAGCAAGGATCGTGATCGGATTCTGTCATTGTTGTGATCATGGTGGGTAGAAGGGTTTCTTTTGTTCTTAACAGTGAAGGATTGAATGACAATCTTGATTTTCATCAACAAGAAAGATGAGTCGAGTAGCCTCGGAGACTGATCTCGGAGACGTATCTGCAACTGTGAAGAAGAATCCGCCGTCTGCCATGAGGCATGATAGAGTCTCGAAGACATGGGGTGTGTCTAGGCGTGTCGCCATCATCATTGTCTAAGTAAGAGATGCCCATGCACAAGGCTCTCAATGGTGAACATAATTTTTTTTTTAATCACTAGATAATTGGAACAGAGGTCCTACGACCTTGCTCTAATACCACGACAGAATATAGAAAATTTTGTATATTCAATGTTTTCTTTTCAAGGATGAATGGGCATATATAATAGAGAAACTTATCTATATTTGGCTATACATATATCAAGGCTAAATTGAAGGTTGTCCCTATAATTGAGGGATGACCCTATAATTGAGGGATTTATATCCAAAATTCCCTCCTATAGTCTCTCGGAGGACAACGCAGGTCAACACAAGGCACAGCATAATATCCATAAACAATTCAAATGCATTTGTGAGAAAAGATTTAATTCAAATTTTATAAATTTGGCAGTTGAATTTCCATCTATGTCCAAACTCCTAAAGCCTCTAATCACATGGAGCATTAAGAATTAAATTAAACAATTATTTTTAACTTCCAAATTTTTTTGTCAAAATATTTGTAATAATTCATTCATAGGATTAGGGGCTTGCATATTAATAAAAACAATCTCAATTTCAAAAGTAATGTATAGTAATTCAACGAAAATAATTATCCTACATGTTAGTAAAAGAAATTAGAATTTCGAAGGTACATTTGTCTAAATTTGAATAAAAATGAAATATAATTCAAATTCATATAAATCTAAATTCATGCTCCAAAATTCATGCGCTAAAATATTGCCTTAATTTAATTTAGTGTATTGAAGAAAAATTGCATTTAAAATGAAATCGAATAATATAATAAGTAATCTCTTCCACAATGAATTCAACAATAAAAAAGTTGCATAACACCCATAAAATACACTAACATGTGATTTTTTTTTTTTTTTTGCAATGAAAATACTTCAAAGGCAAGTAAAAATTATTGAACTGTTGAATTTAGACTATTTGAAAGATTAAAACTATATATGTCAAACTATTAATTTCTTCTTCACAAGTTAAATTTCAAGTTAAACAAACCTTACAAAAATGTTAAAAACTTAGAAAAGGAAAAAGTTTCTAGACACATGGGCAGGAAAGTGTGTAGGTGCAACATATTCGCACTGAAGTGCACACTCTTTGCCACAAGTCATGGGTCATGTGCACCCTTTGACTAGTTTTTGTGCATAGACTAGTCCATAATTAGAAGATAAGGGAACAAGAACCCTAGTCAATATTTGATGTAAGATACACATTAATTTTGTTCAATTTGCATACTTCCTATAGTTGTGATTGAGATGATTTCTTAGAAGATTTTACCATATATAGGCTCATTATCTTCCCACACCTCGTCTTATTATTGTTTCGATTGAGGCGCTAGACCTTATCCACATGTTCAACGAGAGAAACCCTTCATGTTGCTAACAATAAAAACTTGTTCTTTAGAATAAAAATATAAACGAAAAAACAATAAAAAGTTATAAGATGACTCTCAAGGAAAATGTGGGAAAATAATTTTGTTAGTCAAGGACACTTAAGGGATATTATTTATAAAAGTAGTTTTTATTTTTATTTTTAACTTATAAAAAAAATTGCCTTATTTAGTTTGATTATATCTTATTAAAATATTGTCAATGACACTCAATACAATTTTGTATTATATCTTATTGAAAACTTGATATACCCTAAATATATGTTAGGGTCAAAATAGTCCTTCAGCCTTAAAGTAGCATTAAGGTGCAGTAGCAATCAGGGTCATTATTGCTCAAGGATAGCTGCTCTGAAGGGGTCAACCCCATGTAGGCCAGAGCGATCCACGCCTGTGCCATAGACAGCTGGTGTCAGCTCCTTAAAGATCAAAGCAATTCATGCCCACGCCATAACTTGCCAATAAATGACCATACACCCTCAGGTCAACTTCTACCACAATAAGTAGGGACTCGGGCAAGAGGTCAATGTAAGTCATTCTTAACCCACTTTACTATTGCATTCAACCTCTTTGAAACGTTCCCTTACTTAGGCATTGGAGTGATCCCTCGGAGTACACCCCAGGTCCTCCACGCCTACTTTGTTTTCACCCTTTTCAGGTTATTGAAGGTTGGAGAGCAACGTCGCAGGTCATCCCCATTTTTATCCTGCAATAGTTGGCGTCGTTTGTGGGAACCGCTTTTGAGAGGTGTTGGTAGAGAATCACACTAGTCCGTTCACTCCACACCTGGAGATTGTTCGGGGGGTCACTAGTGAGGAATTCCTCTCCTTACAAAGGAGAATGGAGGCCTCCCAAAAGAAGATGAAGGATATGTTCAACCTACTCTTGCAGTAAAAAAGTAAGGAAGAACATGTTCCCCACCAACAACAGGTCAGCCCCGACTCAAATAAGAAAATAGAGAACCCAAAAGAGAGTGGGGGAAAAACTAACCTCACTAAAAATGTAGAAGACACGAACAGAGTAGGAGTAAATGAGCAAAGATTGAATAAGTTAGAGGAGAGGATCAAAAAAATCGATTAAATAGAGAAAATGATAAAAGAGGGTCGAACTAATCCCTCTTATGGAGAAACCTCTTTAAAATCCTTAGAGCCGCCATTCACCAAAGAAGTGATGGAGGTCTCATTGCCATGCAAGTTCAAAATGCCGACTTTTGAAAGGTACGAGGATTTGACTTATCCAACGATCATTTGGACACCTTCAAGGTGTTGATGCAATTACAGGGTGCACCTAATGCCATCATGTGTCGGGCATTTTCAACCACGCTTAAAGGTAGTGCCAGGGATTGGTATCGAACCTTACGGCCTGGATCGATCGGCTCCTTCTCTGAGATGGAGCAGCAATTTACCGGCCATTTCATCAGCAGTCAAAGAATCATCAAAACTTTGGCTCATCTGATGAGCTTCGTTCAAGAAGAACAGAAGACGTTAAAAAAGTTCATGCACCGCTTCCTCATCGTGGCCCTGGAGATCCGCAACCTGGACATGGGAGTATCATTACCTACCCTGATCACGGCCCTTAGCTAGAGAATTTCCTGTACTCATTGGGGAAGAAGCCGCCTGTGGATATGGGAGAGCTAATGGCCAGAGCACAAATATATGTCAACCTGGAAGAGATGATGGATATAAAAGGAAGTCAAATTGAGTTGTAAAGAAAGGGTAATATAGAGATCGGCGAACCTTCCAGGCTTAGGAAGAGACAGGAGAACAGCATGTTGCAGGCCAGCTCTCAGGCTATGGGACACATCAATAAGTTCCAAAGTTATACCCCCTTAAACACACCGAGAACAGATGTGTTGATGCACATAAGAAAGGAGTATGTTTCATGGCCCGAACCTATGCGAACACCCTCATATAAACGGAACATGTCAAAATTCTGTCAGTTCCATAGGGAACACCCTCATACCGATGAGTGTATTCAACTGAAAAATGAAATTGAGACCTTGATAAAAAATTAAAAAAAAATAAAAATAAGAAAAAAGGTCATCTATTGAGGTTTGTTAAGAAAGGAGATCGTCAAGGGGAAGCTCGTGAGCAGAAAAGGCCAAACGAGAATAAGAAAGAAGAATAGATCATTCGAGAAATCGTTGTGATCTTTGGCTGCTCTACTAGTGGCAGTGACAGTGGAGGCACTCGAAAGAGGTATGCCAAGCAGGTGCTCTTAATGGAGAAAAGGGATTCAAACAAAAAAAGACCAAAATAGGAAAACGCTATCACCTTCAATAATGAAAATGAAGAAGGAGTACAATAGCCCCATGATGACGCTCCGGTAGTATCCCTTCTAGTGGCCAACTACAAAATGAGGCGCGTGTTGATAGACAATAGGAGCTCGGCCAACATAATGTTCTGGTCGGTGCTCAAAGGAATGAAAATTGGTAGTGAACGCCTCAAAAAGATCTCCGCCCCATTGGTCGGGTTTGGAGGAGACGTAGTACATCCCATGGGAACAATTACGCTACCAGTGACCATGGGGACATCGCCACAGCAAATCATCTCATTGATGGATTTCCTAGTGGTTAATCGACCATCAATATGCAACATCATACTGGCCCGCCCATCACTCAATGCAGCTCAAGCCATAACATCCACTTACCACCTAAAGATGAAATTCCCTACCCCACACAGGACAGGAATGATCAAGGGAGATCAAGTAGCAACTCGAAATTGCTACATGATGGCCTTAAAAGGCAAAACTGAAGTAAGGGAAACCTTGACCATTGAAGACTAGGAGGTGAGGGGAGAGTATCCACAAATTAGCACGTTGGATGATGACCTTACACACATACCAATAAACAGTAATCAGGAGAAGTGTATGCAAATCAAAAGTTACTTTTCCGACCCTTTGAAAACAGAACTAAGTAAACTACTAAATGAGTTCACGGATGTGTTTGCCTAGTTGGCCGATGATATACCGGGGATTGACCCTACAATCATGGAAGGTTGTAGGTAGACCCCAACCATAAGCCCGTAAAGCAGAAGAAGAGGAGCTTCGTGTTTGAGCGAATCAAGGTGATAGATGAGAAAGTAACAAAACTGGTGCAGGCCAAATTCGTTAGGGACGTCAACTATCCGGAGTGGCTAAGCAATGTGGTTTTGGTAAAGAAACCGAATGGAAAGTGGCAGACGTGTATCGATTTCATGGATTTGAACAAGGCATGTCCAAAAGATAGCTTCCCCTTCCTCGAATTGACCATCTGGTAGACTCAACGTCTATACATGAGCTCTTGAGCTTTATGGATGCGTATTCGAGATTTAACCAAATCCCAATGTACCAAGGGGACGAGGGGAAAACATAGTTCATCATAGAAAGAGGACTTTATTGTTACCAAGTGATGTCTTTTAGACTGAAGAATGCAGAGGCAACCCATCAGAGGCTAGTGAACAAGATATTCAAAAACCAGCTCGAAAAAAAGATGGAGGTGTATGTAGATGACATGCTGGTGAAAATCCTAAAAGCGGGAGAGCATTGCAATGATTTGAAGGAAACATTTGAACTACTGCGCAGGTATCAAATGAAATTAAATCCTTCCAAATGCGTGTTTGGTGTTTCTACAGGGAAGTTTTTAGGCTTCATGGTGACACACAAGGGGATAGAAGCCAACCCCGACAAGATAAGGGCGCTGTTGGAGATAAAAGCCCCTTAAACAAAGAAGGAGATCAAGGTCTTGATAGGAAGAATCGCCTCCCTCAATAGGTTTGTCTCCTGTTCAGGAGATAAAGGTCTACATTTCATCAAGGCATTGTGAAAGAAGGGAGGATTTGAATGGGGGGAGGAGAAAAATAGAGCCTTCGATCAGATCAAACATTTCCTTGGTTCCCCCCCCCCCCCCCGCCAACTGTTAAAAAAGGTGAAAGTAGGAGAATAACTCTACCTATACGTGGCCTTGACTCCATATGCGGTGAACTCAGTCTTGGTTAGAGAAGAATAAAGGCAGCACAAACCCATCTACTACACCAGTAAGGTGTTGAATAGAGCTGAGGTGAATTATAGCACAGCGAAAAAGGCAGCCTTCTCCATTATCTATGCAGCTCAAAAGCTGAGACCATATTTTCAGACGTACAAGATAATCGTTCTGGCAAACTTATAGCTAAGATAGATCCTTCAGCAGCCAAAGAGCTCTGGAAGAATAATGAGGTGGTCGATTAAGCTAGGGGAGTTCAACATACAATATCAGCCAAAGTCTCCCATCAAAGCTTTGGTATTGGCTAACTTAATGGCAAAACAATCCTACGAAACAAAAAAGAACTCAAAGGTGTGGACATTACTTGTAGACAGGTTTTCTAATGCAGCCGAGGGAGGAACGGGACTAATCCTCACAGCACCAGACGGTGCAGAGACATTATACGCACTGAATTTAGAGTTCACGATGACTAACAATGATACCGAGTATGAAGCCCTGTTAGCAGGGCTACGCTTGGCGGAGGCACTGGGGGTAGCACGAATTCATGTAGCGAGCGATTCCTAGCTAGTGGTGGAACAGGTGAAGAGAGAGTTCGAGGCTAAGGATCAGAAAATGAAGAAATACTTAGCCAAAGCCCAAGAACACATCAAAGCGTTCGCTCAGTTTGAGATAAAGCGTGTGCCACGAACGGAGAACGCAAAGGCTGATGCGCTGGTCAGACTAGCCTTAGCTACAAAGCCAGACTAGAAGGGTGCAGTCTACTTGGAGCGGGTCGGAAAACCCTTTTACAAGGAGGTTAGTGTCGACCTAATGGTACTTAAAGGTAATGAAGAGGATTGGAGGACCCCTTTGATGTAGTACCTTCGTGATGGATCCTTACCAAAAGACAAGAAACAATCTATAAAGGTAAGGAGGAGGGCGTAAAAGTACACGCTCATAGACAAAGAGTTGTATAGGTGGTCCCTGACACTGCCATACCTACGGTGCCTAAGTACCAAAGAGGGAGAATATGTGCTAAGGGAAATTCACGAAGGAGTATGCGAAAATCACCTCACTAGCATAATCTTAGCCCACAAGGCCCTACGACAAGGATTCTATTGGCCCACAATGAGGAAGGATGCAATTGAGATAGTCAAATGGTGCAATAAGGGCCAGCGGTGCGCAGGAACACCACATATGCCGTCTAACCTTCTCTCTCCCCTGACAAATCCTTGTACCTTTGCCTAATGGGGACTAGATATCTTTGGATCACTGCCTTAAGCGACTGGACAAAGGAAGTTTTGGTTGGTGGAGATCGATTACTTCACTAAGTGGGTAGAAGTTGAAGCCTTAGCTCACATAACCAAGTGAAACATCACCCAATTCGTGTGGGCTTCGGTTGTTTACCAGTTCGTAATCCCGTGGGCCATAGTCACGAACCACGGGAGACAATTTGACAATGAGTGCTTCAAGAAATTTTGTATCAATCTATCCATAAAACTTCTATTCGCATTAGTTGCATATCCTTAGAGCAATGGCCAGGTGGAGAACATGAACCGTACAATACTGCACAGTTTGAGGACGTGGCTTAAAACTTCATTGGGCGGATGGGTGGAAGAGTTCCCATCCATAATCTGTGCTTACCATACAACCTGAAGAGCAGCAACAGGTGCAACCCCATTCATGCTCACTTTCAAGGCAAAGGTAGTCATTCTTGCCGAGGTCGGGATCCCTTCCTGGCGAAGGCAACATTTTGAAGAAAAGTGTAATAATAAAGAACTAAGGGCGGAATTAGACCTCCTTAAGGAGATAAACGAGCAAGCACACATGAGAATCACCACGTACCAACAAAAAGTGGCCAGGTACTACAACACTTGTGTTAGTGTATGGAAATTCCACCCACGAGAACTAGTCCTCAGGAAGATGTGAACCAACTCGGCAGAGCTTGGACCCAACAAGCTGAAGCCGAATTGGGAGGGGCTTGGAACATACACCTTGGAGGACTTAGGGGGAGGGGAGATAAAAAAAAACACATGGAACTTTGATATGTTGAAAAAGTATTATTCATAAAATTTCGTTGCATAAGTTGTACAATCAGTTTAAAAAAGGCTTCAAAAGTCATAGTATAATTTCGAAAGCAATAAAATATCGAACCTATAATCTTTAAACACCAGCGTTGCTTCCTTCTCTGCCTTCCTCCACGTACTCTTCAGTCTCATCCATTTCATCCCCTGACTTTGGGCTCTCATTGCCGTAGCCATATGAGCATACCCCGACTAGAGAAACGTCAGGGTGCATTGTCTTCACCTGTTCTCAACATCTCCGAAAGCCTATGCGGCAAGACTTGGATGTGTCTAGGATGAATTTTTTGGAGTTTTGGTAGTCGAATATTGCAGCACTAGCAGCTGCAACAGCAGTAGCAGTGATCTCCTCATATCTCCTTTTGTAGAGTCTTCTCACGATGGTCAACAACAGTTTTAGCCTCAAATAGCCTATTTTGGGTAGCAACGTATTTTTCACGTGACTCTATGGAGAGCCAATACATCTTAGCCACCTTATCCTCAGTAGCCAGGGACATAGTAGCTAGCTGTAAGCAAAATCGAAATTAACACACAGCAATGAGCAGTAAAATCAAATCTCATGAACTAAGCTACCTGATAGGTGGTGTGCCGAATACTAGAGAGAAGGTTTTTGGGAAGGGTCAGCTTCACCTCCACAAGGTCTTCAACATGCACCGCATGACAAAGGGTAGGACCAAACATAGTAGGATCATAAAAGATAGGTCCTCTAGAAGAAGTGGCCACGGAAGGGGCCAACAGGATAGGGGGAGGCTCATTCTAGACAATAGGGGCGTCCTCGATCTGAGAAAACTCACCTTGTAAGTCTAGCCTCTTCTTCTTCTTCCTACTTGCTCTTTACTTTTGGGCCTCAGCCATTACGACCCCGTACTGATTGAAGTCCATAGCTATAAAAAGAAAAGAGGGAAAGGTAAGAAAAAGTTAAATAAAACACAATACACGCATAATAGGCATAAAGCTTGAGAAAAGTAGAGACCAGGAAAAACGTGAATCAGCCCCCACTACACAAGGAGTCGCTCCTTGAGTAGCTGCTCATGGGGAATAAGCCCCTACTGAGTATTGGCTTGCAGCTCTTGAAGGATAGTTTCCTCTAACCAAGACAAAGTGGGAGCCAAGTGTCACGAGCGGGTTGAAACAAAGGGTACTGTTATACAATAATATAACTTAGGCTTCTACAATATAAATAAAGCATAAAGGGAAGAAAATCACCATCCAAAGGATTGGACCACACACGGGGCTCATGATAATTTAGCTCCCTAGACGCAAAAAAAAAATCGAAACTTCCAATCATTAATGGAAGAGCTACTAGGGGTGAACAGCTTGTAGTTAGGAAGGGCATTGAAATAATACAAGTCCTTCTCTATAGTATGCCTCCTTATTTGATAATAGCTCCAAAACAAAGGCACAGGGGGCTAGTGACCATGTTTAAGGAGAAGGATGGCGAAACATGTCAACATCAAATAAGAATTGGGGCCCAACTACGAAAGGGCAACAATGTAGAAACGAAGCACATAGGAAAAGAAAGCTAAGAAGGGAAGCCTAAGACCTAGGTCAAGGTAATCAGTATATAGAGCAATCTCATTTGGACTGGGCTGCTGAGCTGACTCGGAGTTGGTGGGTAGCCTAAGGTGGATGGTGTTATGGATAACGAATAAATGGCGTACGATTTGCAGCTCTACTAGGGTAAGGTCAGACTGAGCATTCCTAATGGTTATGGGAGATCTAGACTGAGCCTTGGGAGAATTCATGGAGTCAAAACTTTAAAGTGTCAAAAGGACAAACAACTTACACAATACAAAGATTTGGATCAACAGTACATATTTCCAATAGTTTGTTAAGAACACATCCAAGGGAAATGAAGAATGTGAAGAACATTCAAACAAGATATGAAGAACTTTAAGAACATAGCAGAAAAATCAGCACACAGAGCCAAGAAAAAGAATGAAAAGGAACAAGGAAAAGGGTGGAGCGAGAGCATACCTAGCAACAAGGGAACCTCTCTCCACTAAGATAGAGAGCAAATGGGCCAGCAAGCACCTTTTATAGAGAAAAGTTGGCCCAAATCTCTACAAGAACATGAATCTAGAGGAGGCAAGATCATTGATTATCCCATATCTCGAGGAAAAAGCTATAAGTCCCCGTACAAATCTGCAGTCCGAAGAAGATATCATCTAATGCCCGCTTGCTGGCAAAGGCTCCTTACACGCACGCCTCCCAATCAAATGGTACACCTAAGAGATGTGTAATCCCGAGAAAAATCATGATACCCTAAATGTACGACTTACTTAACAAAAAATCTTGAAACTTGCAGGTGAAAGTGAAATTATGGAGACTCTTAGAACTTCAAAAGTATACCATTGCATGCATACCCGTCTTGAAACTGACCCATTTGATGAGCAATGCTTATGAGGCCCAAAGAATATTCCCAAAAATGAGTACTGCTCATTAGGCAAAGAAGACCGGCCCAACTGATGAGCTAAAGCTCATGAGGCCACAAAATATGCCCAAAAAATTAGTACGGCTCATTAGGCAAAGAAGATTGGCCCAACTGATGAGCAACGCTCATGAGGCCCAAAGAAGATGCCCAAGAAAATGAGTACGACTCATTAGGCAAAAATGACCGATCCAATTGATGAGCTAAGGCTCATGAGGCCATAATAAATGCTCAAAAAATAAGCACAACTCATTAGACAAAGTTCTTTAAGAGAAGCTGCTCAGAAAAATTCTTCAGATGAGCTGGCTGAAACAAAGTTCTCCAAGAAGTTGCTCGGCAAAATTCTCAAGAAGATCTAGTCAGAACAAAGCTCCCTAAAAAGCTGCTCGGCAAAATTCTCAAGAAGAGCTAGTTAGAACAAGGTTCCCCAAGAAGTTGCTCGACATAATTCTCGAGAAGAGTTGGTCGGAACAAAGTTCCTCGACAAAATTCTCGAGAAGAGCTAGTTGGAAAAAGGTTCCCCAAGAAGCTGCTTGGCAAAATTCTCAAGAAAAGCTGGTTGGAACAAAGTACCCTAAGAGAAGCGACTCAGCGAAATTCTCGAGAAGAGCTGGTCAGAACAAAGTTCCCAAAGAAGCTACTCGGTAAAATTCTCGAAAAGAGCTAGTCGGAACAAGGTTCCCCAAGAAGCTGCTCGACAAAAATCTCGAGAAGACCTAGTCGGAATAAAGTCCCCAAAGAGAAGTGGCTTGGCAAAATCTCAAGAAGAGCTGGTTGGAACAATGTTCCCCAAGAGGAGCTGCTTGGAAAAATTCTCGAGAGCTAGTCGGAACAAGGTTCCCCAAGAAGCTGGTCAGCAAAGTTCTCAAGAAGAGCTGCTCGGAACAAAGTTCCCTAAGGAAGCTGCTCGGCAAAGACGAACACATCCCAACATCGACTTGGATTAGCCAAATCCAGCTCGTCATTGGCTCTACGTCGGCTCAAATAAGCTGTCTCCCCCCAATCCGGCTTGACAAAGCCAAAAGCATCCTAATGGATTCGCTGAATCCGGCCCGGCATCTGTTTGGATCAGCAGTTTCCCCCAATCCGGCTCGGTATCGAATCGGCATCGGCTCGGATCACCCATATTCCTCCAATCCAGCTCGTCAAAGCCAAGTGCGTCTTAATATCGGCTCGGATCAACCGCCTCCCTCTACTCCAGCTCGGTAACCAAAAAAAAATTAGGACAACTCTCAAACTTTCAAAAATAAGTTCCGAAAAGTTGAAACTAAGGGGGGAAAACTGATATACCTTAAATATATATATCAGGGGCAAAACAGTCCATCGGCCATAAAGGATCATTAAGGTGCAACAGCAATCAGGGTCATTATCGCTCAAGGATAGCTGCTCTGAAGGGGTCAATCCCATGCCATGCAAACCAGAGCGATCCACAGCCGCACCACAGACAGCTGGTGTCAGCTTCTTAAAGGCCAAAGCGTATCATGTCCGTGCCATAACTCGCCAATAAATGGCCATATGCCATCGGGTCAAATTTTGCCACTATAAGTAGAGACTCGGGCAAGAGGCCAAGGTAAGTTATTCTTAACCCACTTTACTGTTACATTCAACCTCTTTGAAACGTTCCCTTACTTAGGCATCGGAGTGATCCCCCGAAGTACACCCTGGGTCCTCCAAATCTACTTTGTTTTCACCCTTTTCAGGTCATTGGAGGTCGGAGAGTAACGTCGCAGGTCATCCCCATTTTTATCCCGCAACAGTTTGATTATATCTTATAAAAATAATAAAAATATTGCCTTGTTTAGTTTGATTATATCTTATTAAAATATTGTCAACAAACTCAATACAATTTTGTATTATATCTTATTCAAAATTAATACAAATCCAAATTCAATACCTCCCCAAATATAGGGTAAGTGACTTTGTAATAATTTGGAGATCTAGAAATGAATATATATATATATATATATATATATATATATATAAAGAAATCCATTATTTGTTACCTTTGTAATACAAATTTTTAAAAATTAAAACAAAAATAAGTTGGCAAATATATAATTATTTAAGAAAATAAAAAATAGAAAATAAAAAAGATTTTCGTAACTAGACATGTTTTAAAATATAACCAAAAGATACTTTCAAATTTTTGTATAATTTTTAAAATAGAAAAATAAAATAATATTTTTTTTAATTACTCCAAAACTTCAACTAGAAAATAGAAGTGGTTTCTATAACCGAACAACATACACAGTATGCAAAAACAAATTCAAACACATGGATGAGAAAAAATATATATATTTTCTTAATTTTATATTTCTAGCGATCCTATCCAATCTCCTAAAATATTAAGAATTGAATTCTTTTAACTTTCATATTTTTTTGTCAAATTCTTTGCACTATTTTTAATTAATCATTTATATTTCTAACTTTTATGCACGGTGTTAGGATACTAAATATGCTTTCAATAGACACCACATAATAAAATTAATTAAGTGTGAACTAGGAAGAAAGGTCACACGCAAAATAAAATAAAATTATACAATAAATAACCTTTTTGGCAACAAATTCAAAAAAATAATAAATCGTGGAAATTGTATGACACTTCCATGTGATCAATAAAGAGTAAAAGCATATTAATTTTAAGATAATTACTTAAAGTACTTAAATTTAATTTAAGTTAGTCAAAAAGAATACAGCAATATATGGCACCAGTTTATTTTTAACTTGACAATGTAAAGTTAAGATGATCATTTTATTCAACGTTAAGATTTTGGATTAAAATTTTTATCTCTATTCCAGATATATTTGACGCGAGGTGGCTAAATTGAAACATTAAAATGTAGAAAGGGTAGGAAGAAAAACTTAAAGTTCAGAAATACAACGGCGGGAAAGTGGGCGGCTGCAACATTGCGGCACCAAGACACGCGGAAACTGTCCCCAAGTCATGTGCCATGCGTCACGGTTTACGGCACAGATTCGGCCACTGGTCCAGAAAACCATGTAGCCGTGAGGCGCATGGCAGTGAAGGTACCTTAGCGGTCCCTTCTCATGCCTATAAATTGGGCCACAACCGAAGTTGCCAAAGCCAAACGACCATCACATACTAGAAGGAGCTCTGATCAAACGCCATGGCACAGCCCACGGTCACCGTTTGCGGCGGCGCAGGTGCCCACGTCCTCCTCTGCCCTTTCCCGGCATCGGGTCACATCATACCCCTCCTCGACCTCGCCCGCCACCTCCTCATCCGCGGCTTAACCCTCACCATCTGGGTCACGCCCGCCAACCTCCCTCTCCTCCAGCCCCTCCTCTCTTCCCACCCTTCTTCCCTCCAGCCGTTAGTTCTCTCGCCCCCAGAAGTTCCGGCCACCGGCCTCGCAGCCAAAATTCGCGCCTTCGGCGAACTTTACGACCCCATCCTTGGGTGGTTCCGGTCCCACCCCTCGCCTCCGGCGGCCATCCTCTCCGATTTCTTTTTGGGCTGGACCCTCCACCTCGCACGCGAGGTCGGCGTGCCGCGCATCGTCTTCTCCCCGTCCAGCGCGTTTGCGATCGCGGTTTCTAATTCCATCTGGCGCGACCTGCCAAAGAACGGCGATCCCGAAAACGCCAATTTCGTCGTCTCGTTTCCGAAAGTCCCGAATTCCCCCAAGTACCCTTGGTGGCAGCTCTCTAAGATCTACCGCGACTCCAAGGAAGGAGACCCAGATTGGGAGTTTTTCAGGAATGGCATCTTGGCAAACATGGCAAGTTGGGGCGTCGTGTTCAACTCGTTCTACCAGCTGGAGAGTGTTTACATTGACCACCTTAAAGAGGAGTTGGGACACGATAGGGTGTGGACAGTTGGCCCACTTTTGCCGCCTGATCACGATCCAGTGAGGGCCACTAATCGAGGTGGGTCAAGCTCAGTACCATCTCACGATGTGTTCAGGTGGCTTGATAAATTGGCAGATCGGTCCGTTGTTTATGTTTGTTTCGGAAGCCGATGTGTGTTGACACAGGCGCAGATGAATGTTTTGGCAACAGGTCTGGAGCTCAGCGGCGTTCACTTCATTTGGTGCGCGAGGACATTAAATGAAGAACAAACGAGAAGTGATGGTGGCAAAATTCCCGATGGGTTCGAAGATCGGGTAGTTGAAAGAGGTTTTGTCATTAAGGGATGGGCTCCGCAAGTGGCAATACTGAGTCACAGAGCCGTGGGCGCTTTTTTGACTCATTGTGGATGGAACTCAACTTTAGAAGGACTCGTTGCAGGAGTCGTAATGTTAACTTGGCCGATGGATTCAGATCAATTTACAGATGCCAAGTTTTTGGTGGACCAATTGGGAGTGGGGATCCGAGTTGGGGAGAACACTCAAAACATTCCTGACTCCGCTCAGTTGGCTCAAATATTATCTGAGTCGGTGGACGGTTCTGGATCAAAAAGTTCTCGAGCCATGGAATTGAGCAAATTGGCATTGGAAGCAGTCAAAGGAGGTAGTAGCTCAGAAAGAGATTTGGACAAACTAGTGGAAACATTGTCTCAACTTTCAAGTACTTTTGAGTCGACGGTAGACTAAGCAATATTAAGAAAAAAGTTTGTCAATCACAAAAGAAAAGTTTGTATTTTTACATTATTGACTTCGGTCACTATTGCGTTACATTGGATATATGTATTTTTACATTGTTGGTTTATTAATTATATCTAATTAACTTAATTGAGTTATTGTTTTGTCTTTATAAATTTTTGTTTCATGATATTTTTTGTACTATTAAAATGAATGCAATCGTATTTAGGGGTGCATCAATATGCGGGTGGCTTTCACCTCCGGGTTTGGTGTCACACCATAGTGTATAAATTGTGCAATGGTGGCTGGCATATCCGGATTATTAAAAGAAAAAAAGTATAGCAATATAACATAAGCATAAATTATATGAAAAAGAAAAGAAAAATTAGTGCCATAGTACACTTCCAACCTTATCAAGTCATCTCACAAAGTCATGGGTATAACTTAATTGTTTATTTATCTAGATAAGTATTTTTTTTTCCTAATAGAGTATATTAATATGAGCTTAGTAAATTGTTAGAGAGAGAAAATTAAACAATAAAAAAGTCAATTATTTACCAAAAGGAATTAGCTGTCTATTAAGCAAATGTAAATTTAGTTGATGAAAAAATTATTAGTAGAAATTTATTAGCAATATTTGTTACAAGCACCTCATAGATTATTCTACATGTGCATGTATGGCGCAAGATAACATGAATTTTTTTGTCACATATTTTTAAAATTCTTTACTTGAATTTTGGTTTAAAAAATTTTAATTACTTTTAAAGAATTTCTATCTCGTTTTATATAATGTAAATATTAAATATAGAAGTCACCTTTTAGTTGATTAAATAAATAAATAAACAATTTAAAGAGTCCAAAGTATTTTTTTTTTTTTATGCAAACTACAAAAATTTCTATTGAACTTGTTAGTTTTTAAAATGGTATCATCTAGCCTTATAACTATTCCTAATCCCTGTATGTACTCTTAGTTTAGAAAAAACATACATGATCTATCTAAGATAAATACACAAAAGGTTGCATAGGATGTTAAAGAGCATACCTCATATGTGCTCTTTCCAAAGAATAAGAAAACCTTATGAATCTAAGCGGTTTTAAGGATCAATATGCAATAAACTCCCTCCTCGATTGTGTTACGCCAAAGCCCAAGAGATAAGTTTCTTGAGTCTGCAAAGATTCAAAGGATAGTATGGAACACTATCTTTCTTCGTACATCATTTCTCTAAGGATGAGCGTAGATTTCTTCCTTTATCCATCTCCTTCATGTAGTCTTTTCTCCCCATCATTTTTTATGTGTAAGCCATTGATTGTACATTCAAGGGTGCTCTCTCTCTCTCTCTCTCTCTCTCTCTCTCTCTCTCTCTCTCTCTCTCTCTCTCTCTCTCTCTCTCTCTCTCTCTCTCTCTCCCCCATCATTTTTTATGTGTAAGCCCTTGAATGTACGTTCAAGGGCACTCCCCCTTGTGTGTGTTATGTCTTTTTTCATCTATGTGATGCTCTCTACTCTAGCTTCCCTATTTATAAGCAAGGGGCTAAGGCTTTAAAAAAATGAAAATCACAAGAGTGTCCCTAGGGAGCAAGTAAAATCGCTTTCTTGCCCCTCAAGGTGAATAGAGACACCCAAAAAGCTAAATTAGCCCAAGCTCGGTTATTTAACCACAAATAAGGTCTTAAATCATCAAGCTGAGGCCCTAAGAGTGTAGATGTAACGACCCGAAAATTTTCTCTCAATTTCTCTGATACCACCTGTAATGACCTAAACATTTAATACAATAGAAAACCTTAATAATCAATTACCAGAGTACTAAATCATCTCAATATAATAATATCATCAATAACATCACAAATTACATCCCTACCGCTCAAAAATCATTAAGGCATAAAAAAATAATACAATTCTATGTAAGACCTTCTAGCCCACTCACGCTTCTACTGCGCTACTCTGATTACTCCTATCCTCCACATGAATCTGTAAAATGTTAAAATTTTCACGGGGTGAGACACCTCCAAGTAAGTGGGGATAAATTATTATCAGTGTGTAGCAGGTGAGTTGTCAAGTAAGCAAGATATAACGATTTATTAATGCACTTTTACTGTAATATCATTAATATTGTTCTCATACTTATATACATATATCTGAAAATACATATTTCTATTTCACAACATATTTTAGCTCACCAAATACTTTATTCTCATAAATCTATATGCATGCCTGCATAGCTATAACTTGGTATAGAATTATATTTCTGTATGTATTTCATAACCTAGTATAGATTCACATTTTTGTATAAATAATCATAACTCTATACAACACTATTGCACCGTATTATAGCATAATATTATTGTAACATAATTTTATAATAATTTGTCATAACATAATACTAAATAGAACTGTCGTATCATAATTCTATAATAATTTGTTATACTCATCCTCATGCTAACCTATATACGAGGAGGGTAACCTCATGTTGGCCCGTATACAAGGAGGCACTTTACTATACACATCCTCATGCTGACCTGTATATGAGGAGGGTAATCTCATGCTAGCCCGTAGACAACGAGGGACTCTGCTATACTCATCCTCATGCTGACCTGTATACGAGGAGGGTAACCTCATGTTGGCCCGTATACAAGGAGGGACTTTACTATACTCATCCTCATACTGACCTGTATACAAGGAGGGTAATCTCATGCTGGCCCATATACAAGGAGGGACTCTATCATACTCATCCTCATGCTGACTTGTATACGAGGAGGGTAACCTCATGTTGGCCCATATACAAGGAGAGACTCTGTTATACTTATCCTCATATTGACCTGTATACGAGGAGGGTAACCTCATGTTGGCCCGTATACAAGGAGGGACTTTGTTATACTCATCCTCATACTGACATGTATACGAGGAGGGTAACCTCATGCTGGCTCATATAAAATGAGGGACTATACTCTATACTCATCCTCATGCTGACTCGTATACGAGGAGGATACAACCTCATGCTGGCCCGTATACGAGGAGGGACTATACCTATACTTATCTACATATCTTTGTGTATAACAGTCATTCATAACTAATCACGGCCTCTACACGAACATAATTCACGACATCTACGCTAACCATATCCTAATATACTAAAACATGAAATTCCGGTACTGCTTTTAATGTTACATTCTAAACCATAGTTCCTGTACTACTTTTATAGTTTTTCTGAAAACTATTATAACATGCTTATTCTAGAAAAATCATAATATTTTATTATAACATAATTTTCACGAAATTTATACTCATGCCACACAAATATGAGTAACATTCTAAACTCATAATCTATTCTGAAATCATATGTAACATTCTAAACCCATAATCTATTCTGAAATCATACTTTCTAATAAAATGTATTAAATATATTTTCCTGTTCAACAGCAGTATTCCCAAAACATACATATAATAATTAATTCAAACTTTCTATTACCATAAGCTTGTTAATTCAACAAAATCATATTTAATAATTCTGTACTCCCATGCTTTATTTTAATTAGCTAAATTTTTGAAAATACTTGACATAATTTATTTCCCTTGCCTGGCTTGTTGAGAGCTTACAATTAAACCCAAATCTACACCTGTGGTGATCCCAGCTCAGCACCCTAAAATTTACATTTTTCACAACAAAACTTCAGCATTATTCCATCTACTACACTTTCCTCAGTCCAAAAATGTCAAATACCTTATAAAACTCAAAATAACCAACCTACCTAGATTTTGGGATGGTGCCCAAGTTGGCCTAACCAACAAACTACTCCAGCAGACTTGTAGAGAATCTTCCCAAGAGTAGCGTGGCGGCTTCTGATCGCTGAACCGGCGAAGAATAAAGCCTAAACTCTAGAGAGAAGGAGGAGAGACAAAACTTAGAGAGAGAGAGAGAGAGAGAGAGAGAGAGAGAGGGATTTTTGCATGCAGGTTCTCGCTAAAACTCGAATTTGGTATATTTGTAAAGTGCATATTTGTCAACGAGACACATCACCTCATCGACGAGTCCTTGAAGGGGGTTCGTCGATGAACACTTACCTCTCATCGACGAACTTTAGGCCCTAAAATCAACCCTCTCGGTAATGTCTTGCCGAGAATCCTGTTCGTCGACGAACACGCTACGCTCGTCGACGAGACCCTTCTAAAAATTCTTTTTGAAATTCCCTTTTTCTCCTTCCTTTAATTGTTTAATTGTAATAATTCTTCAGGTCTTTACATTCTCTCCTCCTTATAAAATTTCGTCATCGAAATTTACTATCTATATTGAACACCATCCTTTGAGGAAAAATCGACTGCGTATTTTATTACTCACCCTCACTTGTGGCGGAGAGATTACAAATATACACATAAAAGAAAAATTCTTCCAAAACCAAAACACTACCTACTAACAGGTAATTATTACATGTACAGACTACCCTGCATAACTAACCATGTGTAAGGTATCTGGGACGTATTTCCTCAGCATAGAAACATGAAATACGTCATGTATTCTGGATAAAACTGGTGGTAAAGCTAACCAGTAGGCAACTGACCTCACTCTCTTAAGTATCTCGAAAGGGCCAATAAACGTAAGGCTCAGCTTACTCTTCCTTCCAAACCTCATAATTCCTTTTAGTGGCGCTATTTTTAAAAATACATGGTCTCCCACTTCAAATTCCAACTTTCGGTGGCCAGTATCTGCGTAGCTTTTCTACTAACTCTGAGCTATACTGATTCTTTCTTTAATAATTCGGACTTTATCGTATGCCTGTTACACTATTTCTGGCCCCCAAAACTCGCCTCTTATCTATAATCCCAATATAGAGGAGAATGACATCTCCTACCATAAAGCGCCTCGTAAGGTGTCATGCCGATACTGGTCTAATAGTTGTTATTGTATGCAAACTCTACCAGCGACAGATATTTGGTCCAACTACCTCCGAAATTTAGCACACATACCCGTAGCATATCCTCTAATATCTGAAGCATCCTCTTTGACTGCCCGTCTATCTGAGGATGAAACGTTGTGCTAAATGATAACTGAGACCCTATAACTTCCTACAAGCTCTTCCAAAACCATGACATGAAACATGGGTCTCAGTCCATACTATAGACATTGGCACACCATGTGATCATACTATCTCTTGAATATATATTTCTGCCAGTTTGTCCATAAAGTAGTTGACTTTGATAGGGATAAAGTCAGCGGTCTTCGTCAATCAATCTACGACCGCCCAAATAGTGTTCTGTTCATGCCGCGCAGAGGGTAAACCCGTCACTATGTACATAGAAATGTGATCCCACTTCCACTTTGGGATGCAAAATGGCTACAACTGTCCTGCCGGTCTCTAGTTCTCAGCCTTGACCTGCTGGTACGTCAAACACTATTTGCACTAATTCTGCAACGTCCCTCTTCATGCCGCTCCACCAAAGAAACTTCTAAAAATCCCTATACATTTTAGTGCTGCCTAGATGTACCATGTACAGGGACCTATAAGACTCTTCTAGGATTGTCCTTCTGATATCAACTTTTGCAGACATACACAGCCTAGTACGAAAACTCAGAGCTTCATCATCTAAAATATTAAATTCCTCTCCCTATCCATCCTGCACTTTAGCTATCAGCTCTACTAATTCTACGTCGTGCATCTGTGCAGCCTTAATTTTCTTTAGCAAAGTTAGCTGAAGTGCTAGACTAGTAATAAATGCCTGGTGATCTTCCATTACTAGCTATATCCCAAGTTTTTCTGATTCCATTTGGATCTGTTGCTGCATCACCCCTACTAACATAGAGGCAACCCCCTAATTTCTAACTCAACACATCAGCTATCACATTAGTTTTTCCTGAGTGGTAACTGATGGTACAGTCATAATCTTTTATCAACCCCAGCCAGCCTCTCTTCCTCATAAAACCTTCATAACTTACCATCCACCTTTTGAACCATATGTTTGCAAAGTTATTCTTTATATTGTTATTCCTGCAAAAATTTATCCACTACTTATGGAAGCAAGAATAGGCCTTGCCAAAACTACTTATACTATATTACTAGATTTCCACAAAATATACAAGTACATCCAAGTATCATTATTACATCACCCAAAACCAATATATATGTACATATACACACCACTGAGTTATGCAAGCACTCACTTGCAACTATACTTTCTCAGTCTTGCCCTATAATGCTAAGTTCGATCCTCTAAAGGTTCTGAACATTAAAATGTTTATTGGGGTGCATTATTCATCGGCCCATGGCATTCTCATGTGATGTGGTCGGGTCTACTACACCGATAACAGGTATTTGTTCCAACTCGACATTCCCCCCTATGCCTCTTGTTACATTTAATACAAATAGGGCGTAATGGATTACCCTATTTAGCTTGGTTTCCTATCTCCTATCTCTGACCTTCACTATATCTGAACGACCTGCCTAATTACCCTTTTTTTAAATAATAAAATTTAATATAATAATTCTGATATCCTGTTCAAGTGAATAACATAAATCAACCTAGACCCATGGGTACTGGGGATATACCCAAAATACAACTTTGATACCTAAATAGTAGGAAACATAATTTACAACATACCATACAACCAATCACAATATCAGAGCCCTACGAAAACTATTGCATATATATATATATATATATACAATCATCCACAAAAGATCAAAAGTAGCCTAGGGCTACTTCCCAAAAATACATCCAACCCTGGCTCTACAACTCACCCTTCTGACAAGGTAGCTCAGTCAGACCTTACTATTGCAGAACTTTTTATGCTCCTCTACCTGGATTTCCTGAAATATTTATGTAGCTGGGGTGAGACACCTCTCAGTAAGGGAAATAAACTAATATCAATGTGTGGCATTATGAGCATTATCGTGTTATACATATAAACAATATAATAAGCATATTTCGTAAAATCTGTTTGTAGCGGAACTGAGTAAAAAATGACTAACGTATCATAATAAAGCATACTAGATTTCTACACATGAAAATCATCTTATATAACTGTACAATACTGAAATAACACTCAGGATGGATAGCTAGTTGATGTCATGTCTTACCCCCACATGACTAAGTTGTGGAGCCTAAAGGCGGGACCTAGCAATGGCTGGCCGACCATGCTAGATCAATCATAAGTCTGTAAGTATGATGGGCCTGCCCCACCTAGTCTCGAACTTCTAGGGGAACAACTCCACTCTACACTAAAGTCATATCGACTACCATCTCCAACACTCCTGGTCGTGTGGTAGCACTATCATAATTATGAACATATAGCTACAGTACCGTGCTCCTAAAACTGAACTAAACCATACCATCCTATACTATATTTCATATACTGAACATAGCTGTTTCGTATTTCATTTGTATACCTGACATGATAATATTTCATGAATTCTGTCTTATCATACATGATTATGCCATCTGCACCAACATGAATCACGACATCTGCAACGACATAACATAACATGAACCACAGCATCTACGCCGGCATATCATAATATATTGAACATAATTTCTCTATACTGTTTAATATTTTAATCATAAAATCATGGTTCCTGTATTATTTTATAATTGCTCTAAAAACTATCATATCATGCTTAATATGGGAAAACATAATATTCCGACATACATAATTATATGAAAATTTAAACTCATGCCACACAGAAATGGGTAACCTCCTGAGTGTAAAATTTGTTCCCAAAATCTTTTTTTTTGGTAAAGCATGTTTAAATCATATCCCTATTCATAACAGTATTTTCCAAACAAAATTATATAATATACGTATTTTCTTGAAATTCAATACTGTAAAATAATAAATAATTTTGTGAAAAATTCTGATTTAGTTTATCCCCTTACCTGGCTTATTGAGAAGCCCCCAAAACACTCAATCCTACACTTGCAGTGTTCCCAGCACAATACCCTAAAATTAATATTTTTCCTAACAAAACTTCAGTATTTTATTTCCTAACATATTCTCCTCAATCCAAAAACACCAAATACCCAAAAAAATTGAAAACTAACTTATCCAAATTTTGGGATGGTTCCCAAGTAGGCCTAACCAACGATCCACTCTAGCAGATATGGAGAGAATCTTCCCAAGAGTAGCATGGCAGCTTCAGATCATCAAACCGAGAGAAGGGGTTGAGGACGCAATGTATAGAGAGAGAGAGAGAGAGAGAGAGAGAGAGAGGAGGGTTGCACGCAACATTTCACGCTGGAAATCCGAGTTTGAACTATTTATACACATGCCTTCATCGATGAGACACGTCACTTTGTCTACAAATTCAAGTAAGGAGTTTGTCGATGAACACTTATTTATCACCGAGGAATTTCAGACCCTGCAACAACCCTCTTGGTAATTTCTCGTCGATGAGATATGTGGTGTGTGACGAATTTAATAGTGAGTTCCTCGACAAAACTGAAGGATTCGTCGACAAACCCTTCAATATCCCCTTTCTTGAATTTCCTTTTCCTCCCATCTTGTATTATTTAAATACTATAATTCTTTGGGTCTTTATAATTTATGTTCCTTGGACCCTAGCTAGAACCCTCCTGAAGGCTTGGAGGCATGGGCTTCTTCCTCTGGCTCTGCATTCGAACTCCCCTCGGCCTGCTCTCCTCTACTACAATGACCCAGTCTACTAGTTTTGAGAAATCCTGTACCTTTAAGACTGCCACTTGTTCATAGATTTCTTGCATCAATCCTCTCTCAAACTTCTTTGCCTTCTTAGTCTCATCTAGGACAATATAGGGGGCAAAGTGTGACAACTCAATAAATTTTTCTGTATACTGTTGCACTATAAAATGCCCCTGGGTCAAATTCAAGAATTCTTCCACCTTAGCTTCTCTAATGGTGGCAAGAAAGTAACAATCAAAGAAAATTTCTTTAAATCGGCACCAGGTCATGACTTCTGGAGTAGGCCTCTGTCCGTCCAGCAATCTCACAGCTATCCATCACCTCTCAGCCTCTCCTGATAACCTATACGTGGCATAGAGGACCCTCTGTTCATCAGTGCACCGCAGTACTATTAAGATCTTTTCAATCTCCTGCATCCAATTTTTTGCCATAATTAGGTCGACACTACCTGAAAAGGCCGGAGGATTCATCCAGATGAACTGCTTTATAGTGCAGCCCTGGTCCACTGACGGACAATCCTGCTCTCTAGAACTCTATGTTATCTCAGCCATAACCTGCTGAGCAACACTGCGCAGGACTGCGTCAGAATCATGGTCGTCCATACTAGAAGGCCTTGCATCATCACCACTAGCATGAGCATTGCTGTTCCCAGGGTCCATCCTGAAAAATAGAACAAAACAATCTTAGAATCTCATTATCATAACGTGATCGATACAACCGTTTAACCAAGAAACAATAAAATGTATTATTTCCTCATACTCAAATAATTAAGCTTTCTCTTAGAAACTTTCCTCACACAACCAACCAACTCACCGCCTATGCTCCTACTTTGTGGTTCAGTCTTACTGCTCAGAAACAAAACCGTCAATGGTTTGTCGTGGCTTTTTTCTAATTGTTGACTGTTACAGAAAAATCACAGAAAGTCGTCGATGGATTTCTACTTCCAGGCTACGAAACCAAAACCCAAAATTCCAACTTGTCCTCCAATAATGACATACTATAAACTTGCTTTACCGATTTCCTATCCTTATCATAACTCATTCCTATACTCTGGTAAGATCAGTTACTTAAGTCTATAGAACCGCTAGGCTCTAATACCAACGGTAACGACTCGAAAAATTTCTCTCAATTTCTCTGATACCACCTGCATGATCTGAACATTTCATACAACGAAAGATCTTAATAATCAATTTCCAGAGTACTAAATCATCTCAATATAATAATATCATCAATGACATCAAAAATTACATCCCTACCACTCAAAAATCATTAAGACATAATAAAATAATACAATTCTAGGTAAGACCTTTTATCCCACCCGCGCTTCTGCTACGCTACTCTGAATACTCCTATCCTCCCCGTGAATCTGTAAAATGTTAAAGTTTTCATGGGGTTAAACACCTCTCAGTAAGTGGGGATAAATTATAATCAATGTGTGGCAGGTGAGTTGTCGAGTAAGCAAGATATAACAATTTATTAATGCACTTTTACTATAATATCATTAATACTGTTCTCACACTTATATACATATATCTGAAAAATACATATTTCTATTTCACAACGTATTTTAGCTCACCAAATACTTTATTCTCATAAATCTATATGTATGCCTGTATAACTATAACTTGGTATAGAATCATATTTCTGTATGTATTCATAACCTAGGATAGATTCACTTTTTTGTATAAATAATCATAACTCTGTACAACACTGTTGCACCCTATTACTGCATAAAATTATCATAACATAATTCTATAATAATTTGTCATAACATAATACTAAATAGAATTGTCGTATCATAATTCTATAATAATTTGCTATATACATCCTCATGCTGACCTATATACGAGGAGGGCAACCTTATGCTAGCTCGTATACATTGAGGGACTCTACTATACACATCCTCATGCTGACCTATATACGAGGGTAATCTCATTTTGGCTCGTATACAAGGAGGGACTCTGTTATACTCATCCTCATACTGACCTGTATACGAGGAGGGTAACCTCATGCTGGCCTATATACAAAGAGGGACTCTACTATACTCATCCTCATACTAACCTATATACGAGGAGGGTAACCTCATGTTGGCCTGTATACAAGAAGGGACTCTGCTATACTCATCCTCATAATGACCTGTGTACGAGAAGGGTAACCTTGTGCTGGCCCATATACAAGGAGGGACTATACTCTATACTCATCCTCATGCCGACCCGTGTACGAGGAGGATACAACCTCATGCTGGCCCATATACGAGGAGGGACTATACTCTATACTCATCCTCATGCTGACCCGTATACGAGGAGGATACAACCTCATGTTCGCCCATATACGAGGAGGGACTATACTTATACTTATCTACATATCTCAGTGTATAACAGTCATTCATAACTAATCACGACCTCTACGCCAACATAACTCATGGCATCAACACCAGCCATATCCTAATATACCAAAACATGAAATTCTGGTACTGCTTTTAACATTACATTCTAAACCATAGTCCCTGTACTGCTTTTATAGTTTTTCTGAAACCTATTATAACATGCGTATTCTAGAAAAATCATAATATTTTATTATAACATAATTTTCATGGAATTTATACTCATGCCACACAAGCATGAGTAACATTCTAAACTCATAATCTATTCTGAAATCATATTCTCTAATAAAATGTATTAAATATATTTTCCTGTTCAACAACAGTATTCCTAAAACATACATATAATAATTAAATCAAACTTTCTATTACCATAAGCCTGATAATTCAAAAAAAATCATATTTAATAATTCTATACTCCCATGCATTATTTTAATTAGCTAAATTTCTGAAAATACCTGATATAATTTATTCCCCTTACCTGACTTATTGAGAGCTCACAATTAAACCCAAATCTACACCCGTGGTCATTCTAACTCAACACCCTAAAATTTACATTTTTCCCAACAAAACTTCAACATTATTCCATCTACTACACTTTCCGCGGTCCAAAAATACCATATACCTTATAAAACTCAAAATAACCAACCTACCAAGACTTTGGGATGGTGCCCGAGTTGGCCTAACCAACAAACTACTCCAGCAAACTTGTAGAGAATCTTCCCAGAAGTAGCGTGGCGGCTTCCGATCGTCGAACCAGTGAAGAACAAATCCGAAAATCTAGAGAGAAGGAAGGGAAGACGAAACTTAGAGAGAGAGAGAGAGAGAGAGAGAGAGAGAGAGAGAAAGAGAGAGGATTTTTGCATGCAAGTTCTCACTGAAATCCGAATTTGGCAGATTTATAAAGTGCAGATTCGTCGATGAGACACATCACCTCGTCAACAAGTCCTTGAAGGGGGTTCGTCGACGAACACTTACCCCTCGTCGACGAACTTCAGGCCCCGAAATCAGCCTTCTTGATAATGTCTCGTCAACGAGAAAAGTGTCCACGTCGACGAGCCCAGAAGCCTGTTTATCGATGAACGCGCTACGCTCGTCAACGAGACCTTGCTTAAATTTCTTTTTGAAATTCCCTTTTTCTCCTTCCTTTAATTATTTAATTACTATAAGTCTTCGGGTCTCTACAGTAGAGACCTAGAAAATAGTAAGTAATGAAATAATAAAGGAAAAGAGGAAATTTGGTTTGGCACAGGCCAAACCGTTGACTTTTTTGGTGGAATTCAGAAAATCGTTGACGGTTTTGAGTTACTGTGGCTCAATAAAGGTAAAACAGTAAAAAGGGTTTGGTTAAAAACCAAACCATCAATGATTTACCATCAATGGTTTTAGGAAATCTGTTGACGGTTTCATCTGGCAGTAGCTTCTATATAAGGATCCTGCAGCTCATTTTCTTAAAGAAATTTAAACTCTCTTCCTCTCTCTCTCTCTCTCTCTCTCTCTCTGATTTTCAGCCCAATTTCAGCCTAAATTGAAGAAGGAATGTCATTTTGGGAACCTTACGACATTTCTCTGTAGTTTAATCGAGGCGGATTAGCTAGTTGAGAATTCGAGGCACCACTCCAAAACTAGGGGTAAGGAAGTCATTTTTCAGGTCTAATTAGTTATTAGAGGAGTATGGGCTTAGAAGTATTAGAATGGTAAATATTATGGGGTTGAGCTAATTAAGTTAGGATATATGGATACAGTATTTGTGTGAGTGCCGCAGGCACAGTTTTGGGATCCCTGCAGGCATGGCCAGGAAATAGGTAAAGGGAATAGATTATGTCAGGCATTTTTATTAAGTTAACTAATTAAATTGTAGTATATGATTTCAAAAATAATATATGAGTTTCTTGGGTATACAGACATTTGGAAATGATATATATATATATATATATATTTCTTTTGAGCAAGTTGGGTTATTGGGTTGAGTAAAACCCTAGAGATAGTCACAGCAATATTTTCAGCAGAAAAGTATAGTATAAAGTATCACTCAATCTGTGTGGCATGAGTTTGAATGTATGTATAAATAATTTTGTCAGTTTTTATGGAGAAGTATATATATACAGAGATATGATTTCATACAATGCATATTTTATACAAAATTATAGCATCCTACAAAGGACTACAACGGTCTATATAGAACTATAGTATAGTTTTTATACAGAAATTTAGTGTCCTATAAAGGATTACAGCATTCTATATAGAACTATAATATAGTTTTTATACAGAAATTTAGCATCTTTTAAAGGACTACAGCATTCTATATAGAACTACAGTACAATTTTTATACAGAATTTTAGCGTCCTATAAAGGACTACAGCATTCTATATAGAACTACAGTACAATTTTTATACAGAAATTTTAGCGTCCTATAAAGGACTACAGCATTCTATATAGAACTACAGTACATTTTTTATACAGAATTTTAGCATCCTATAAAGGACTACAACGTCCTATATAGAACTATAGTACATTATTTAATACAAAATTACAAAATGATATCATTCTATATATAACTATAGTATGATAATATTTTTATACAGAGTTACAGTATTTTCAGAGATTTCATACAAATTTATAGTATGTCAATTTATACTGAGTTGTAAATGAAATTATGTTATTATATTGTTTTGAAAATCGCATTATATGGTTTTAGAACCTTGATGGACCATAGCTAAGCATGGTACCGTAACTTCATAAATACCAGTGCAGCCACACTTCTCAGATAGAGTGTTGGTGGTATACAGACGATTGTGCCATAGAAGTGTAGAGTTACTCCCTCGAGTCCAAACCAGTTAGGTAGGCCATTCGTACTCATAGTTATGGATACAGTTACAAATACAGATACAATTGACTTAGTCTGGTTAGGCCAACCATGACTAGGTCTAGCCTACGGGCCGCACAACTCGAATCATGCAGGGTTAATACATAATGTTATTGTTTATCCACCGAGGGCAGTTCTTTTATGCATATATGCGCATTTACTTATACAGAGTTATGATCATATATAGAGTATGATGTGAAATGAAAGTATGTATTTTGAAATATAGTTATATATATGTTGATACAGTTTTACATGATTTCACAGTGAAAGAAAAAGGTAAATGATGGTTGTATATTTGGAACACTAAAACTCATATTATCACACACTGATAATAACCTATTCCCACTTATTGAGAGGTGTCTCACCCCAAGAATTCAAACATTTCAAGAGATCCAAACAGACAGGTGAAGCAAGCTCCGAGGTAGAGGAGGTTGTGGTACTACCCTAGTTTCAAGGAATTGTTTGAGCTGAGAGATATGTTTTTGTGTAATCCTAAGGATGTTTTATGGATTTTGGAGATGTACATGCATAATTATGGAGTAAGTAGAACTCTGGTATTGTATATGAGATTCAGGTACATTACGTTTTTCGCTGCATAAATAGTATGTATTTATGGATAGGTATATCCCCGATACCCCACTTTGGGTTTGGGTTGACTTTGTTGATATTTTGTGGTAATAGAGTTTATTATGTGGAAAAAAAATATAACGGAATTTTTGGATAGTGACAAAGAGGGCCCCATAATGCAATTAAGACTACAAAAATCACGAAGGGAAGCCTAAAACCTTTCTTATACATGCAAATAAATGTAAATAAGATCTAGTCAAAATGGGCATCGACAACAGCCCCTTTTTCATTGATGTCTTCGTATGAAGGAATTAGGTAAATAAAGAGATACCTAATCTTGACCAAGCATCAAATGCCAGATAAGTCTTTGATTACTCATCAAAACTACGTAATTAGGCACTGTTATCCAGTCTTTACGACTTATATTTTTAATTAAATGTCCAAATTTGTCCAATATTTTAATAAAGTGCCAAAGTTATCATTCTTGAGTTTATTGTGCAATTTATGAATTTTTGGTAATTTTTTATCACAAGAAAAGTCTCGATAACCAAAACCAACACCTGTTTGAATTTCATGCATAACTTTTCCGTCTTAACTCTGATTAAGATGATTCAAATTTTTGGAGAAAGAGGAAAGGATTATCTACAATGTTTGTGTTTTGAGTTTTGAGTGAAACGGGCTCCACAAAGGTCAAACATAGTTGTGATCACGGAGAGCAAAGATGAAAAAAAAGAAAAGAAAAAAAAAAACAAAATGGAGTCTTGATATGACCCGGCCATGCAGGTCGGGTCGGGTTAACTTCAGCTGTGGGTCTCTCTAGGGCTACCTTCCTCCTCTCCCTTTAAATTTTTTTTTTTTCCTCTTCTCGTTCTTCCATGTTGGGCGGTGCCAAGCCACACTCTCTCCTCCCTTTCTCTTTCACTCCTCTGTTCTCTTTTCTTACTCTGTTTTATTTTTCCTACCTTGCTTCCCCTCCGTTTCCCTTAGTTTTCTTCCCTTATTCTTGCTCTTTCTTGTTTCCCTCTATCTCTCTCACTCTTTTGCTCCTTCTCGCTTAATCCTTTTCCTCCTCTGCCCTTCCAGCAACCACCTGACAGCCATAGAAGACTACAACCGAGAGCTTCACCACAGATCACAGCAAACCAGCAGCTCCTTGGCCTCCTTGTTCCACTCTCTATTCTAGAAGCACAGCTCCCTCTCGGTCTCCTCTAGTTTCAACAGTTCCCTCCAGCATCCGAGAATCATCTCAGCCATAGCAGGAAACGGCAGCATAGCAGCTCTTGGCCAACTTTCTCCAGCCACACAACAAGCCATTACCAAACCCGAGAGCAACCTCCAACTCCAGCAGCTTCTCTCTCTCTCTCTCTCCCTTATGTTTCTTTTATTTATTTACTTGGCTTTTTGGAGTTATTAATTAGTGGGGATATAATCAAAGTTTGGTTTTTTTTTTGTTTTGTTTATTTGAATTTTTTTAATTGTTGACTATTGTTGAAATCTTTAATTTTTATTAATGTTATTTTTTATTTATTTTATTTAAATCAACGATAGATTTAATTTTATTAAATAGATTAAGTCCGATTTGATTCAAAAAAAAAAAGAGAAATTTTTTTTATTATTTTATTAGATTAGTTGTTTGGTTAAAGTTTGCTTTAGTTAGGATTGGGTTTACCCAAGTTCGTATTTTTATTTTTCGTTATCGTTCAAAGTTTAGATTTTTGATGTGTTTGCATTTTGGTTCGAGTTCTTGATTGTGTTAAAGTTCCGGTCTTTATTGTGTATTTTGAATTTGGTTAAGTTTCCATTGTGCGTTTTTAATTCCATGTTCTAGGTTGCCATTCTAATTAACACGTGTCCCAATATTTCCTTGAGTAGACTAAGGTTTCCATTGTTTGCTCCTTAGTTCCATGCATGTTAGTTTTAGGGTTGCACTTTGCATGTTATTTTAATTAGTTTGAATAAATCTCAACAATTTTGAAAATCCTGAATCTGAACTGAGTTCAATGCATTTTAATTTCGATTGGGAGAACATAAAATCTGAGATTAAAACGAATTCCCTGAGGAGACGATCTAGCCCTTGGGCTGAATATTACACGACGTAACTCCTATACTTGGGATAGATTTCGAGCTGCTCATTTTTCGAGTGAGTCAAGTTTTTGGCCTCGTTGCTGAGGATTGCCAGTTTTAATTTCGAATTTTGTATTTTCCCAATTATTTTCTGATTTTTTTTCTTCAAATAAATAGAAAAACAAAAAAAATTTTGAAAATTGAAAATTTGAAAAAAAAAAAAAATTTGTTTGTTGCCGTGTTAGTGGATTTCTACTGGCCATTATGATGTTTGATGCTCTGGGTTCAAGATAGTTCGAATCGATTGTGTAGACTTTCACCTAGCACCAGTAAGGATACATATAGCACCAAATCTGACTGTTCACCTGTTAGTCCTGAGAGTGATTCTGAATTTGAGCTGAATAATCTGTTTGGCCACTATTTCGAAGAAGCTATGGCTGCACATGCACCACGTACACTTAAAGATTTTCTACAGCCTACACGCACATCTACACCTTCATGCCTTGTGTTGCCACAAAATACACCAAATTTCACTCTTAAGCATGGCATGTTATTTGTCATTCCCCAGTTTCAAGGGATGGACTTTGAGAGTCCGTACCAACATTTGACAGATTTTGAGATGGTTTGCACCACTTTCAATAATAGGGCTGGGACTGATGAATACATTAAATTGCGTTTTTTTTCCTTTTCTCTGAAAGACAAGGCAAAAATCTAGTTTAATTCTTTGCGCCCTAACTTTATGACTAGCTGGGCTGAAATGCAGCGTGAGTTCTTACATAAGTTCTTTCCTTTTCAGAGAACTCAGTACCTGCATGAGAAGATCAGTCAGTTCATGCAAAAAGATGGTAAGACGTTCCAAGCATGTTAGAAGAGATTCAAGGACCTGATGAACATATGTCTGCATCACGGATTCGAATCTTGGAGGTTAGTGAACTATTTTTTTACTGCTTTAACCCCTATGTGCAAACAATTTGTCAAGACTATGTGCAAAGGGATGTTCTTCCGTAAGGAACCAGATTAGGGCTTATCATTTTTAAACTATCTAGCTGAGAGTGCCCAGCAATGGAACACGCGTCCTGAACGGGCACCGATAAAAGCACAACCTCTTCAAGCAATCAGTGGTGGAGGCCGATACGAGGTCAAAGAGGAGACTAGCTTACAAGCTCTGGTTGCTGCGTTGTCTAAGAAAGTGGAATTTATGGAATCAGAGAAATAGAAATCTGAGGTTTGCATTATTTGTGAGACTTCAGACCACAGGTCTCAGGACTGTCAATTCCTACCAGTATAGCAAGAGAGTAGACCTAATCGGGTACCATCAGCAAATTGGGTCAACACAACGCAGAATCAGCCCCTGCTCTCGAACACTTATAACCCAGGATGGCGGAATCATCCGAACCTCCCATGGAAAAATGATTAGCCAGATCCATCATCCTCGCGGTATCAGCAAGTTCCTCAATTGTATGCACCGCCTCCGCAACAGACATATCAGCCAGTTGCCGCTCCTCCACCACATTATCAGCCACAATAGATTTCTTAGAGTTACGCACCACCAGGATTTCAACCAACTCTAGTTCCTATCCCAGCGAAGAAGTCTCTTGATGATAGCATGGCACAAATGGCAAACATGTTTCAGCAATTCATGCAAATTCACGTAACGACCAACAATTAGAGTAGTCAATCATTTAGTGAATTGAAAGATGCCATGAATAAGATAAGTACACAGTTGAACACCATGGAAAAAGGAAAATTCCCTGCACAGCCTCAGTCGAATCCCCAGGTATATAGACAGCAACAACAATCGGTGCACCATGTTTCAGGGGATACATTTGAGTCAGTAAAGGCAGTTCTTACCTTGCAAAGCGGAAAAGAAGTTACCCGTCCTGAAATGCCCACTGAACAACAAACAGCCGTGCCAGCACTTGAGGTGACAAATGAGACAGATAAAGGAAAAGAAAAATTAGATGAGGCCAGCTCAAGTTTAACAAAGTCAGATAATAAAAAGGATGAGCCAGTCAAGGAATACCAACCTGTGGTACCGCACCCTCAGCGGTTGACATCTAGTCAAAAGAATAAGTATCATACAGAGATCCAGGAGATATTCAAACAGGCGGAGATCAATATTCCACTTCTAGAGGCCATACAGCAAATCCCAGCATATGCAAAATTTCTGAATGACCTATGCACAGTAAAAAGGAAATTAAATGTGAAGAAACTTAGACTCCACAGAAACTTAGAGACCCTGGGTCTCCCACGATTTCAATCTTGATTGGTGAATCTCGCATCGGGAGAGCTTTACTTGACTTGGGGAGTAGTGTGAATCTGTTCTCGTTCTCGATATATAAACTACTAGGTTTAGGTGAACTGAAGAAGACCAATATGACACTACAGTTAGCACACAAATTCGTAAAAACTCCACAAGGCATCATTGAGGATGTATTGATTCATATCGACAAATTCTACTACCTAGTGGATTTTGTTGTTCTGAAAATGCAGCAGCCTGTGTCCACCATCTATTAGACCCCTGTTATCCTTGGCCGACCATTCCTTGCAACTTCTAACGCTTTAATCAACTGTCGAAGCGCAGTACTCAAGCTTACGTTCAGGAACACGACACAGGAAATGAACGTGTTTAATAAAACATTGATTGGGCGTGAGGAATCAGAGGTACACATAGTAGACATGGTGGATGACTTGGATGCATTGGAGCTGTTTTCAGCAGTTGGTCTGGATGGTACATGTGAAAATGAAGCTCCTAGACAACTTAAGGTAATTGATGAGCTGTCCACAAGGATAGATGAAATACCGATCCGTGATGAGCAATGGAGACCGCTGGAATTGACTATGTTAAACATCACCTATCCAATCACCGACATGTCATACGACCCTCGAGTTGATGATATTGTGAACTACTTTGCTACCAATCGAACATTACTACAGGACAAGTGACAGTTCTTTTCAGAAGTCAAGATTATATTTGAGAAGATGGGTTTTCCTAACCGCAAAGCATGGCTCAAGGAATTGGATGATGCGCGCAGGGCTTACCGAGCCGCAATCAAGAGAATTTCAAGAATGACTCCATACAGGTTGATTTACGGTCAGGCATGTGATGTACCTATTAAAAATCAGCATTACATATTTTGGATCATAAAAAAAATTAACTTTTTACTTGATAATGCCATAGGATTGAGAAAATTGTAGGTGCATGTGCCCAAAAAATATAAAAGGAAAGCCTATGACAAGGACCGCTTAGAGAAGAGGCAAATGAAGGTGCTACATAAACTCAAGGAAAAACAACCCTTCCCAAGTCAGCAAGACTTTCTGCAACTCTAAATACCGTCCGTTTCCGTGGAAGCTGAGACCCCGCTGTGTCTCGTATATCGTTGAACATGCTCGTTCCCACAGCACAGTAGAACTGGTGGGTCCAATGAATGAAAATAATGTTAAGGTCAAGAAGCAGCAGCTCAAGCCTCCCACGATTCCATTCGATCCTAATAAGGAGGTCTTACTTCTGCAAGACCCTAGGGGAGTCTTCAGACCTTCCTATGTACTACTTTCTTTTTCATTTTTTTTCTTTCTTTTCATTTTATTTGTTTTATTTTTGTTTGTATCTAATTTCCCATTAGCTGTTCACTGTGCACAATTTCTATTTCCCCTATGCTTTCACATTGAGCATAATGTTTCACTTTTGTTGGGGGGGGGGGAGGGGTGAGCATTTGCATGTGACACTGTGCACGTATACGTACCGAGTTTCGCATGTGACACTGTGCACGTATACGTATCGATTTTTATATAAAAAAAAAATCAAAAAAAATTGTTGACTCTATGAGTCCAATCTGGTTTTGTTAATGACAAATCACTTGATATTTAATCTGTGCATTGAGCTTGTGAATAGGAACTATATTAAGCATGTAAAGAAGGATAACGAGTCATGGAAGTCACAAAGTAAAGCTAACAAATCTTGGCAAGCTCCATGGAAATCAAAGAGCACAAGAATCAAGATGCAAGCAGCAAAGTTTAAGAACAACTTGGGAATGGGTATTTAGAACTCATGTACTTACATTTTCATATGATTTAATTTAAGGTTCAACATAACTTAGAAAGGCTTTAGGATTCATGCATTTCATATATATATATATATATATATATATATATATATATATCTTTAGGGGACATTCATGGACTTAGAAATGTTTTTAAATCATAGAAAATATGTTTTATAAAAGACCCAAGAAAAGAAGCAAAGCAAAATTTAAAACTAGAGAAGAAAAATTGGGAAAAAGGGGACTTTGGTAACCTGAACTTCACCTCAGTCACCTGAAGAATTTCTTTAGGAGTTGAAGATTAAGTTTGGTAGCTTGAAGAATTAATGGGAATCACCATAAGTTGGCGGAGGCTCTTCGGTCACCTGACCTTGGAACCCCAGGGGCCTGAACCCACTTCAGGAGCCTGAACTTCCCTCTTTAGGCACCTGACCCTGTATTCCAAGCTAATTTTTTCAAAGGGTTAAGAACTTCGGTCGCCTGGGCTTTCGACCTCAGACGCTTGAACTTGCGGGAAACTTAAAAACTTGTTTTTTATCAAAAGAACTCACGAGCTTTTTCTTTGATCCAACAGTTGAGATCAATCCTAAGGGTAAGATACTATATATACTGAATATCTAAACCCTAGAACAAGGCTAAGACACATAACAAGGGAAGAACACATTGTATTGCAAGATTGTAGAGAAACTTGAGCTGATTGTCTGCACTTCATTCTACTTTCATCGTCTTTGGGCTAATCTATTCCGAATATCAAAAGGCATTCATTCATTCAACTGTGCTTCAATCTAGTATTGAGGTTTGATCTTTCAAGTTATTATTCTTAAGAACTTCTTATCTCATTACGTATTCTTGAACATCATTAGAAAAGTTTTGATCTTGAGTGTGCATATTCGTATAAAAATTGATTTTTGAAAAGATCATTACTTGAGAAAGTGTATTTAACTTGGTTGATTGATTTTTGATTCAAAAGTATATAAATATACATATATATCATTTATTGAGCTTATTATTGAAAAACCTATTTTTATTAAAAGGTTAATCTTGAAAGTGCCTATACGTATACATAGTTATTCTAAACAAGATCATTACTTGATTTAAGTTGTGTGATTGATTGAAAGGTTTGTGTTAAGTGTGTGTTTTCTAAAGGATCTATATTTTAAATATATTTTAACGCTTGATTAAATATCCTTGGTACTTATAACTATATATTTTTAAGGGATAATTTCTGAAAAGCAATATACTCAGTTTGTGATTGAATACTTGAAAGAAAAACTTTTTGATTTTGATTGATTTAATATTCAAGACAAAGTTTTTTTGTTAACAAGTTCACTTCAAATATATTTGTGCCTTTTTTCAAAGTGAACCAAGAACCCTAGTATACTCTAAAACATTTTAAATATATCTTTACTTGGGAGTTTTCGTTAAATAGGAATTTGTGTGTTGAAGCATATCATACATTAAAACGATTGCATCGTTTTTTCATACATTCATGAGTTTCAAGTTATATCATATGTTAATGTATTAGGAATTTGATTTGTACTCACACGCTTTTGTTAGAAGCATCTTTGAGTGTTATTTTTTCAAATTATATTGTATACACGGTTCGGTGTGTGAACCGGTGTGTGAGGAGAGAGTTGTATCTCTTGTAAGTAGTGGAGTAGGAGGGAGTTGTGCCTCTTGTAAGCAGCGGATTATAAGGGAAGCTCCATCCCAATTTAAGGAGCGGAGATTTATTGAATCCTTGAGTATTTGCTCAAGGCGAGGATGTAAGCCAAGTCAGCTGAACCTCGTAAAACTGCATTTGTCTTCTCTCTTCCCTTTACTCTTTATTTTTAGCACTACATTTAAATTGTGTATATTGCATGCATAGGTTGGATAGCCTTACACATAAGTAATGGAGTTACAAGAATTCATTGGTAAATATATAAGAAGGGTTTAAGCGGTAAATAAGTGTCAAAGAATTTTTAAATACCCAATTCACCCCTCCCCCTCTTAGGATTACACCTGATTCAGCAAAAAAAAAAATCAAAAAGAGAGAGAAAAGAAAGGAAGAGCACTGAGGAACTACACTGCATTATGCCATGCTTAACACTGCATATACCCTGCACATACTTGCGTATAACTTAAGAACGACACACTTGAGTCAATCATGCGTAGTTTCTCTTTATCTAATCTTATGACTCCATGAAGAATTGGTTGGTAGTAAAATTGTGTTAATTTGGCTATATAATTTCCTGCATTTACACGGCATTTCACGAGGCTGAATAAACACTTTCACGTGATTCATTGCAATTAGGGTTTCCTGTGAGCACTGAGAGAACACCCGTGATGACTATGACACCTTGTGAGGTATTGTTGAGCCAATTATCATTTTTTTGAGTTTTTGACGTCAGCTCAGAGTTCATGAAACTCAACTTTCCTTTTCTTTTTTTTTTTTTCTGGATATCCTTTGTACACTAGTCTATGTTTTGATTTTCTAGCCTAGAGGTGACACCTAGTGGGGAGATAGAAACGTACCTTGGTCTTGTAGCCTACTTAAAATGTGAAGGCTGAGCCACCCCTTGAGATAGACTTAGTTCATGGACCACTATTCAAGCTCAATTCTCATTGATTGTTTGAAGATTACAAAAGAAGTGTTAAGATTGTCCTAACTGATCAAGAAAAGACAGAAAATGAAGAATGAGTAGAAGAAAGAACAAGAAATACACATGCGCATAAGATGAAACACTAATGCTTGATCCATATACATATCATAAAGAATCAAGGACACGACACATGTTTTCCACGTATGAAGATTCTTCAACCGGTTAATGCCTTAGATGTATTCACGAAAAGTTTGTGAATAAGTTGATCTAGGGTGGTGTTGGGTTGATGTGGCGAGTAGGTGAGAAGATGCTAGGGCGAAGGACTTGACACCTCACAGATAGGCTAGATCCTTTCGAGACTAGTCCACTCCACGTACTTAGTGTTGTTCCTTTTAATATGTGGGATGTTTGATCGTGACACTCCTCATATATGATGAGTGAACCCATTCCTTTTGAGTGTTCTTGAGGGTATACCAGTTAGGCCGAGTCAAAGCGACCATTCTGTAGGTGTCCACTGGTATCCTAGGTGTACTGAGTCACACACATCACACATACCTCAAGAGTTCACCTATTATACTCGAACTTATATGACTGCATTAACTCTGAATTGTGCCACCGGTTAACTTCATGTGAGTATTCTGTTCTTAAATGACATTTAAACGGTGAAACTTGCATGAGTGACGTGCTTTGGAGAATGTGCATCGAATATGAACGATCCTGTGTGAAATTTAGTTATGTTCTTGTATTTGAAACAATATACTTGTGTCACATGTGCATTGATTTTATGTTCACCAGAGTTCGTAGTTTTGGGTACTACCCTAAAATTCATTCACGTCATTTTCTAGAAACTAGCAAAACGTTAGTTGGGGGGTGTAATTACGCGTCAAAACTGCATAAATGGGCACTGTTATCCGGTCTTTACGACTTATATTTTTAATTAAATGTCTAAAATTGTCCAATATTTTAATAAAGTGCCAAAATTATCATTCTTGAGTTTTACTGTGCAATTTATGAATTTTTGGTAATTTTTTATCGCAGGAAAAGTCCCGAGAACCAAAACCAACACCTGTTCGTATTTTGTGTATAACTTTTCTGTCTTAACTTTAATCAATACGATTCAAATTTCTATAGAAAGAGGAAATGATTATCTACAATGTTTGTGTTTTGAGTTTTAAGCGAAACAGGCTCCATGAAGGTCAAATATAGCCGTGATCATGGAAAGCAAACATGGAAAAGAAAAGAAAAGAAAGAAAAAAACAAAATGGAGTCTTGATGTGACCCAGTCGGGTTAACTCCAGCTGTGGGTCTCGCTAGGGCTACCTTCCTCCTCTCCCTTTAAATTTTTTTTTCCTCTTCTCCTTCTTCCCTGTTGGGCGGTGCCCGCCACACTCTCTGCTCCCTTTCTCTTTCACTTCTCTGTTCTCTTTTCTTACTCTGTTTTATTTTTCCTACCTTGCTTCCCCACCATTTCCTTTAGTTTTCTTCCCTTATTCTATCTCTTTCTTGTTTCCCTCTATCTCTCTCACTCTTTTGCTCCTTCTCGCTTAATCCTTTTCCTCCTCTGCCCTTCTAGCAACCACCCGACAACCATAGAAGACTACAACCGAGAGCTTCACCACAGATCACAGCAAACCAGCAGCTCCTCGGCCTCCTTGTTCCACTCTCTGTTCTAGTAGCACAGCTCCCTCTCGGCCTCCTCCAGTTTCAACAGTTCCCTCCAGCATTTGAGAATTATCTCAGCCACAGTAAGAAATGGCAGCATAGTAGCTCTTGGCCAACTTTCTCGAGCCACACAGCAGGCCATTACCAGACCCGAGAGCAACCTCCAACTCCAGCAGCTCCTCTCTCTCTCTCTCTCTCCCTTATGTTTCTTTTATTTATTTACTTGTCTTTTTGGAGTTATTAATTAGTGGGGATATAATCAAAGTTTGGTTTTTTTTTTTTTTTGTTTTGTTTATTTTAATTTTTTTAATTGTTGAAATCTTTAATTTTTATTAAGGTTATTTATTTATTTATTTTCTTTAAATCAACGATAGATTTAATTTTATTAAATAGATTAAGTCCGATTTGATTCAAAAAAAAAAAGAGAAAATTTTTTTATTATTTTATTAGATCAGTTGTTTGGTTAAAGTTTGCTTTAGTTAGGATCGAGTTTACCCAAGCTCGTATTTTTATTTTTCGTTATCGTTCAAAGTTTAGATTTTTTATGTGTTTGCAGTTTGGTTCGAGTTCTTGATTGTGTTAAAGTTCCGGTCTTTATTGTGTATTTTGAATTTGGTTAAGTTTCCATTGTGCGTTTTTAATTCCATGTTCTAGGTTGCCATTTTTAATTAACGTGTGTCCCAATGTTTCCTTGAGTAGATTAGGGTTTCCATTGTTTGCTCCTTAGTTCCATGTATGTTAGTTTTAGGGTTTCACTTTGCGTGTTATTTTGATTAGTTTGAATAAATCTCAACAATTTTGAAAATCCTAAATCTGAACTGAGTTCAGTGCATTTTTAATTTCGATTGGGAGAACGTAAAATCTTAGATTAAAACGCATTCCCTGAGGAGACGATCTAGCCCTTGGGCTGGATATTACACGACGTAACTCCTATACTTGGGATAGCTTTTGAGCTACTCATTTTTCGAGTGAGTCAATCTGCAACCAAGAAAGGTCGAGTCACTCATAGGGATTAGTACCCTATTTCAAATGAAACCTATGAAAATGTGACTACAATGACTATGGCATCTATAGGGATTTTTCACTTACGCTACCTCAGATGTACTTAAAGACTGGAATTCGAGGACTGTGAGCATGCTTTTAATATGCATAACCTATTTTTAATATGAATGCAACCAGGTGCCATTACGTGCCAAAAAGGGCCTAGAGTGAAAAAAAGTGTTTAAAACTAGTAGCCATTATATACGCTAAGGCAAGACCCATATATAGTGAAAAAAAAAATGTTTGGAACTAGGATCCATTACAAATGCTAATACAATACTCAAAATTGTTGGCCTAACAATGCTTAATCTCGTTTTGATAATGACAAGTTAAGGCATCTAATTGTACTATCAAGTGTAATCTACAAGTATTATAGATTAAAAGCACAATGAAAGATGATTGATGGAAAAGCCATGAAGAACACAAGTAAATGAAGAATGACTATTGAAGAAAAGCTTGGATGAAGATCAAGCTTAAGGAGATGAAGACTTAGATAGTATTCCATATGTATTGTAAAATAAGTCTCATGTAAGTACTTCTCAATTCAACGTTTGTTATGAAGCACTTAGGATAATCACTTGGACTTAGATACCTTTTTCAACTCTTCAAAAATATTTTTACAAAGTCCAAATATCGTTTCAAAACGATACAAATAAGTTTTGGAATAAAAAAGATAAAAAAAAAAAACATTGAATTTCAGGGTGTTCGGGAGCCTGAGGCTTATGCTTAGTCAATTGAATGTAGGAGTTTGAACAAACTAGTTTGGCATGAGAGAGTTCAGGCGTCCAAACCTATAGTTCTATTAACCGAATGGCTACTACAATTATAAACTTCCAGACAGTGTTGGTTCGGGCGACCAAACTTAGGGTTCAGTCAACCGAACGTAAAATTCATTCGTCCGAAAGGCTACTGCCTACTTGGAAATTCATAATTTTAATTGGTTTGGATGACCGAACTACCAGTTTAGTCAGCCGAAGCGTGCGATAACTTTTGCGAACAATAAGATATCTTTCCGATTTTGAAATATATTGTTACCAAAACTTGCACAAATGATCAAAATTCAAAGCTAGGTATAAAAAGCTAACCCTAATTGTGTTAGGGCAAAATAACACATTGATTTTAGGATTGAAAATAAGTTGTGCGCTGTTCCCCTTGCCAAAAATATCATTCTAGTTTATACTTCAAGTTCTAAGCTTTGGAACCAAGACACCCAAGCCAATATCTTGAGCTTCATAGACAATATTCTTTTGAGAGTATTATAGTGATTATTCATGTACAAATCTGCTATGTTAAAAGAATTTTTCATTGTACAAAATCAGTTATTGATTCCCTTGTAAACTGATGGTTGTGGTTGTGAATCGTTGACAAGCGAGAGGATTGTTCTTACTTGAGGGGTGTCTCCTACTAAAGGAGAGAGGTGTCTCCACCTACTAAATGAGAGAAGTGTCTCCACCTATTTAACGGAGGGATTAATGAAATCCTCATAACAAGTTGCTTGAGGTAAGGACGTAAGCACGGTTGCCAAACCTTGTAAAAAATACTGGTGTCACCTATTATAAATGTGTTGTATTGATTTATGAATGATTTAAATATTTATATTGATCAAAATCTATTGTAGTAACAACTATAGGTTTGATTTAATCTGCTGAAACTTTTTGTATTGGTTCAATCATTCATTCAAGTCATTGTATAAACTATTTTGTGTGGCTAGAAATATTTTTATCAATATTAATCTATTGCAAGCTTTGTCAATAGTGTGTGGTTGATTATATATTAAAATCTCAATTTAGTCCTTTTCATATTTAGGATTATCAAAATTGGTATGGTTGTTTGCTGAAAATATTTATGTGATGATTAGATTATTTAGATCACTTGTGAATAAAAAATTAAGATAGATTAAACTTCTACATTAAATTTTAAAATACCCAATTCACCCTCCCCCTCTTGTGATTACACTGTAACTTTCAAGAGTGAAAAAGTTTTAAAACTAGGAGCCATTAAATGTGCAAGGGCAAGACTCGTAGTGAAAAAGTGTTTAAAACCAAGAGTCATTACATGCGCTAAGGCTAGACCCGGAGTGAAAAAATATTTGAAAATAGGAGCCATTACATGCACTAGGCTTTGACTTGGAGTAGAAATGTTTGAAACCAAGATTTACGACATACGCTAAGGCAAGACCCTGAGTGAAAATATGTTTGAAACTTGGAGCCATTACCTGTGTTATGGCAAGTTCGGAGTGATAAAATGTTTGAAACCAAAAGCCATTACATGCGCTAAGGCAAGACTCGGAGTGAAAAATGTTTGAAACTAGAAGCCATTGCATGCACTAAGGCAATACCCAGAGTGAAAAAATTTTGAAACCATGAGCCATTACATGCACTAAGGCAAGACCTGAAGTGAAAATATGTTTGAAGCCAAAAGCCATTACATGCCCTAAGGAAAAACCCAGAGTGAGAAAACATTTGAAATCAGGAACCATTATGTGCGCCAAGGCAAGACTTAGAGTGAAAAATGTTTGAAATCAAGAGCCATTACATATGCTAAGGCAAGACTCGGTGTGAGAAATGTTTGAAACTAGGAGCCATTACATGGGCTAAGGTAAGATCTAATGTAGAGACCCGGAAGAATAATAATAATAATAATAATAATAATAATAATAATAATAATAATAATAATAATAATAATAATAATAATAATAATAAGGGAAAATTGGTTTGGTGCAGGACAAAATCGTTGACAGTTTTGAGTTATCATGGCTCAGTAAGGTAAATAGTAAAAAGAGGTTAGGTTGAATACCAAACCATTGACGGTTTCAAGGAAACCATCGATGGTTTCCACCAAGGTAGCAGCCTATAAATATGTTGCAAGGGTAAAATTTTTATAAAAAAATCAAATTCTGACTCTCTCTCTCTCTCTCTCTCTCTCAACTGTGTCTCACTGTAAAGACCAAGAAAATGATAATAATAATAATAATAATAATAATAATAATAATAATAATAATGATAATAATAATAATAATAATAATAATAATAATAATAATAATAATAATAATAACAAAGAAAAAGGAGAAATTGGTTTGGTGTAAGGCCAAACCGACGACCATTTTGGTGGAGCTGAGAAAACCATCAACGGTTTTAAGTTACCGTGGCTGGGTAAGGGAAAAATAGTAGAAATGGTTTAGTTAAAAATGCCAAACCTTTGACGGTTTCCCCTGTGCCAGCATGCCTATATAAAGGTTTTAGTTTGTTTTATTTGTTAAAAATCAAATTCTCTCTCCCTCTCTCTCTCTAGGGCTATGGCCAGCTCTCTCTCTCTCTCTCTCTTTCTCTCTCTCTCTCTCTCTCTCTCTCTCTCTTTCTTCAATTTTTGGCTCGATTTTAGCCTAACTCAAAGGATAATCATGATTTTAAGATCCCGATGACGATTCTCTGCAATTTAATCAGAGCAATTTCAAAAATCAAGCATTCCAGGAACCACTCCAAAACTAGGGTAAGAAAGTTGTTTTTAAAGTTTAGTTAGTTGTTGGAAGTATGTGGACCTATGAATGTTAAATGGTTGTTATTCTGTGGTTGAGTTGATTAAATCAGGGTTTATGGATACAAGGCTTTGTGTGCACGCTGCAAGCACGATTTTAGGATCCCTGCAGGCTTTTCTCCAAGAAACGAGTAAGGGGATAGATTATGTCAGGTATTTTTAGAAAATCTACTAGTTCAAAATACCGTATTTAATTATAGAAAATATTTGTATGATTTTCTGGATATTTAGGTATATGGGAATGGAATTTATGAATTAATGTATATTTTGGGAAATCTGATGTTTGGACTAAGTAAACTCTAAAAACATAATTAATATCATTTTTCATCAAAAATATGTTTTCCCCAGATAGTTAGTATATTATAGGGCAACACTTACTTGTGTGGTATGAGTGTGATTATTTTACAGTATGTATAAACAGATCAGAATATTTTATGATTATAGAGTATACTATTATAGTTCAGTCGGCCCAGTTCTGTGATATTTCAGCCGGTCCAGTGACGTGATAGTTCAACTGGCCCAATGCCATGATTAGATATATATAACAATTTATTCAGAATTTTTAATATGACAAATTTTTTATTACGCGCTTAAGTTGGGTAATTAGACATTTTAATCCAAGCATTAAAGCTTATATTTTAAATTAAATGCCTAATTAATCTCAATATTCTAACAAAGTGCCCTATTTATAATTCCTGAGTCCTATTGAGTAATTTATGAATTTTTGGTATTTTTTTCTCACAGGAAAATTTTCGGGAGTTAAATCGGAATCAGTTCGTAATTCGAGCATAGCTTTTCCGTTCGAGTTTCGATCGAGACAATTTAAAATTTTAGAGAAATATGATAAGATTATCTAAAACTTTCGTGTTTTGAGCTTCAAGAGAAATGAGCTCCAAGAAGATCAAAATTGACATTGTTCGTAAAGGAATAAAAAGAAGAAAGAAAAAGAAAAAAGAATACACAAACCTTGATGTGACCTAGCCATGCAAGCCAGATCGAGTCCTCCAGTTAGGTCCTCTAGTTGGGTCATAAGGCAGCCCCCTCCCCTCTTATTTATTTTCTTCCATCCCTCCTCCCACACCCCATCTTCCTCTTCTTTGCCTTTACTCTCCCTTGCTCATTCTCCTTGCTCTCTCTCTCGTTCTTTTTCTCCCCTTCCCTCTCTCTTTCAGCCTCTCTCTTCCCCTACCCTTTCTTAACTCACTCCCTCTCTCGGCACCCCTCACGCTCTTACTTTCCTCTCCTCCCTCAGTTCCTTTCTCTTTCTCCCCCTTAGTTTCTCTCTCCCTCTCCCTACTTCTCCTTTTCCTCTCGGCTGCTCCACTGCTGCCATGAGCCACCTGCTACCATCTGAGAAGAATAACTGAGAAGACCAATCCCTGCTAAACTCTCTACTTCGGCTAGTGATGCTCTTTGTTGTTGCAACACCAGCCAACCACGAACCAGCAACTCGAGCACCACAACAGCCACCTGAGCACCACCAGTCGAGACCTTCCACCTGCTCCAAGCACTGCTCCAGCCTCAGCCATGGCTACAGCCTCCTACAGAAGCTTCCAAGCCCCATAGTCACAGCCCATTCTCTCTCTCTCTCTCTCTCTCTCTCTCTCTCTCTCTCTCTCTCTCACTTTTATTTATTTTTGTTTAGTCTTTAAATACTGAATAAAGTTTAGTTTTTTTTAAATGTTATTTGAAATTTCTTTTTAAGTTTTACATTGTCAAGTGTTTAATTCTTGTTAAAATTATTTATTTGTTTATCAAATTAGTGGGAGTTTTAATTTAGTTTTTTTTTTTTATTTAGTCTGGTTTGATTTCTCGTGTTTTTATTTTTTATTTTTTGTTATCGTTTCTGTGTTAAATTTTTGTTTGTTTCTTGTTTAAATTGTGATTGTGGTTTGAATTATTGCCTTGGTTAAAGATCCAATTTTGTGTGTGTGTGTGTTAAATCCGATTAAGTTTCAATTGCGTATTTTTAATTCCATGTTTAAAGTTTCCATTTTTAGTTAATGTGCTCTGGTGTTTCCTTGAGTAGACTAGGGTTTCCATTCTTGTCTTTTTTAATTTAGTGAATGCTGGTCTTTGGAGTTTAGATTGCGTGTCGTTTAATTGATTAAATTGAATCTCAACAATCTTGAAAATCTGAATATGAACCGAGTTCAGTAACTTTTATTTTTTCGATTGGGCGAACGTGAAATTTGAGATTAAAACGCATTCCCTGAGGAGACAATCTAGCCTTTGGGCTGAATATTACACGACATAACTCCTATACTTGGGATAGCTTCCGAGCTGCTCATTTTTCGAGTGAGTCAAGTTTTTGGCGCCGTTGCCGGGGAATGTCGTTCTTAGTCTCAATTTTTTGTTTTTCCCGTCATTTTTATTAGTTTTATGAAAAAGAAAAGAAAACGCAAAAAACAAAAAACAAAAAAAAAATTTTGAGTTTTAAAAAATGGCTGCACTTGCACCGCACACGATAATGGACTTTTTGCAGCTTGAATATGTCATTGCATCCTCTTCCACTATTTTGCCTCCGCAACTGACATATCATCCAGTTGCAGCTCCTCAACCGTAGTATTAGTCGCAACAGATTTCTTAGAGCTACACACCACCGGGATTCCAACCAACTCTAGCTTCGATTGCAGCAAAGAAATCTCCTGATGATAGCATAGCGTAGATGGCAAACATGCTCCAGCAATTCATGCAACTTAAGGTTGCAACTAACAGAGAATTAAGAGATGCCATGAACAAGATGAGTACATAGGCGAATACCCTGGAAAAAGGGAAATTCCCTGCACAGCCTCAACTAAATCCCTAGGTATATAGACAACAACAGCAACCGATGCACAATGTTTTAAGGGATGCTTTTGAGTCAACAAAGGCAGTTATTACCTTGCAAAGCGGAAAAGAAGTGGCCTGTCCTAAAATTCCCACTGATCAACATACAGTTGCACCAACACCTAAGGTGACAGATGAGATAGATGAGGGAAAATAAAAATCAGATGAAGCCAGCTCCAGTTTAACAAAGTCAAATACAAAGGAGGATAAGCCGGTTAAGGAATATCAACCTATGGTACTGTATCCTCAATGGTTGACGACTGGTCAAAAGAATAAGTATCACATGGAGATCCAAGAAATATTCAACCAAATGAAGATCAATATTCCACTTCTAGAGGCCATACAGAAAATCCTTGCATATGCAAAATTTCTGAAACCTATACACAGTAAAAAGGAAATTGAATGTGAAGAAAAAAACTTTCTTGACTGAGCCGGTTAGCGTGTTGATACTAAGTCAGACTCCGCAGAAACTTAGAGACCCTAGGTCTCCCACAATTTCGATCATGATTGGCGAATCTCGTATCGGGAGAGCTCTACTCGATCTGGGGAGTAGTGTGAACCTGCTCCCATTCTCAATATATGAACAGTTGGATTTAGGTGAGCTAAAGAAGACCACTATGATACTACAGTTAGCAAACAGATCCGTCAAAGCTTCGTGAGGCATTGTTGAGGATGTATTGGTTCAAGTTGACAAATTTTACTACCCCATGGATTTCATTGTTCTGGATAAACAACAGCCCGTTTCCACCATATATCAGGCTCCTGTCATTCTTGGGCAACCATTCTTTGCTACTTCTAATGCCCTGATTAATTGTCAAAGCGGAGTACTTAAGCTCACATTTGGGAATATGACATTGGAAATGAACGTATTCAATGCTCATAGGGTGTGATGACGCAGAAACACATGCAGTCGATGTAATAGATAATTTGAATATTTCAGAGCTACTGTCAGTACTTGATGTTGATGATGCGTTTGAAAATGACTCTTCTACATAGTTTGACGAATTTGATGAAAAATTTTCAGGATCGGAGGGGCAGATTCTTGAAATAGATGATACCCTCACGTGTTGGATGCAACTTACACAAGTAGTTGGCGTAAGCCTACATTTGAGGCCATTGATCTGCCAGAAATTATGAAGTCGTCAGAAGAAGAAACTCCAACATTCGAATTGAAACCATTGCCTGAAGAGATGAAATATGCTTTCCTGGGTCTAGCAGATGGCACATTCCCTGTGGTAATTTCTTCTCACCTTACTCTTGAACAAGAAACTAAGCAATTGTAGGTACTCACTACAAAAAATCAGGGTATTAGTGACGGTTCTAAAATAGTTGCTATATGTGCCGTTACTACTAACTTTTAGTGACGAATTTAACTTTCGTCACTAATAATGGAGTATCAGTGACGAATTTAATTCGTCACTAAAACCCTAACACCGTCACTATATAGTATATAACGGCTCAACTCAAATTCGTCACTAATAGTAGGGATATTAGTGACGTCTTAGATATTCGTCACTACTAGTAGGGTATTAGTGACGAATTAAAAATTTGTCACTACTAGTATGACATTATTGACGAATTTGAAATTCGTGACTACTAGTAGGGTATTAGTGACGAATTAGAAATTCGTCACTACTAGTGTGGTATTATTGCCAAATCAGAGATTCGTCACTAATAGGAGCGGTATTAGTGACGAATTAGAAATTCGTCACTAATAGTAGGGTATTAGTGACGAATTTGAATCCTTCACTAATAATTAAAAAAGTTAAACAACCTTTTATACTAATTTTATTTAATCATGAATTCTTATATAAAAATCTATAATTACATTTTCGAATATATAAACTGAAACCATAATTACTACAAAATTCGTAAATCATTCAAAATTTTGAATTTAAATACAAATTCAATTAAAATGAAGAAATAGCATATGTTCAGATAACAAAAATTATTTTAAAATATTTAAAATTCAAATACAAATTCAAATTAAAATACAAAACTCCATTTGTTCAAATAACAATAAAAATTATAAAGAAATAGTCAAAAGTTGCATCTGACGACTGTAGTGCATGCATGCATGGCATCATGTTGATGTTATGACAGCCGCGAATCCTACAAATTAAGAGTCATTAAAAAAAATTTAATATACCAAATTGAGGACAGCTGACACTAAGTATAATCAGGGAAAATAATTATATGATATAACAAATTGGCAAAGATTTCATAATCATGCATATTACATAATTTGTACGGTAGTAATATCAATAATGAAAAATGTAACGCTGCATTCGAGAGCATAGATTTCGAACATTTGAATGGTTTTGGAAAAATTTTAATACAATTTAATATTACATTTTATTTAAATTCAATGTAAATTCAACTCCAAAGTGTCTCGAAACACGAGGAGCATAAAATTATATTGAAATTTATTAAAGTCTATTTAAATCTAAATTTAAGATGTAAAATGCATGCTCTGGAACGCGGCATAAGATTAGTTTATTGGGGATTTGCACAATGACTCAATGAGGTAATGCATTGCGTGGGGAAGGAAATGCAGCGAATAAATCCAACTAGGGACACGTGTCCAATTAGCATGTTTTATTATTTCGTAGACAAGCATTATTGCTCAACTTGAAATAAAACTCTAAATAGTGATTGTGGGGTTTGCAGAGGAGGGAAATGAGAAGATTGATGGAGAAAAAGGTCATGAATTGACATGAGCAAGTGTGTATCTTTTCAAGTCTTAATGAGAAAATATTATAACTAAGTAAAATATGTCAGTCAAATGGACATGAAATTGGTCATTTGTTTGGTAGCTGAGAAAATTATGAAAAATAAAATATGCCCTAGGCGCTTTCATGGGTGATCTCGTGCATTGACCATTCTTTTCCACTTTTTTTTGTTCTTTTCTACAATGACATTGCAACCCATATGTCCAGACGAATCCTTAATTATGTATTTTTCAAATAATTATGAAAATGATGCTCCCTGTGAGTTATGTATATATTCAACTTATGAGTTTTTCAAATTTTCAAATCCTCAGCCAAGTGTATATAATATTTTCAATGATTTCGGCACAGTAATGAATGCTTTAAGCTTATCGGACCAAAAAATATATATAAATGAATGTCCGTTCTAAATGAACTAAGTCTACATTGCCTCATTTATTATGATTCCTAAGTTTCACTCATCCTTTCAAAAATATTTTAACATTCAACTAAGCCTATCTTTTCTTTTTGTTTGGGAAAATGTTAACGCAATTTCGGCAGCATGCCATTTGTAAATTGGACATTTTCCCATAAAACTTGCACCTGATAGGTTCAAATAGATCATTTATAAGGAGTTGAAGGCACACGAGAACCTATATCCACTACCAGCATGCAATACACATCAACTGCATCCGCCATGCAAAAGGCATCCTAGACTAGCATGCAATCATGTAGCATATTCACGATAGTAATACATGTAACCATATCTTGAATTCTAAATATAAATAGTAGAGAATAGTGGATAGTATTGGGTTTAGTGTAGTATTAATGTTATTCATCCAGGAATTTGGACAGCAACGTTATGAGATGATGAGAGCATTTAATTTAAATAATTATGAAAATGATGCTCCCTGTGAGTTATGTATATATATAACTTTTGCGTTTTTCAAATTTTCAAATCCTTAGCAAAGTGTATATAATATTTTTAATGATTTCGGCACGACAATGAATGTTTTAAGCTTACCGGACCAAAAACATATAAATGAAAGTCCATTCTAAATTAACTAAGTCTACATTACCTCATTTATTATGATTCCTAAGTTTCACTCATCCTTTCAAAAATATTTTAACCTTAAACTAAGCCTATCTTTTCTTTTTGTTTGGGAAAATGTTAACGCAATTTCGGCAGCATGTCGTTTGTAAATTGGACGTTTTCCCATAAAACCTACACTTGATAGGTCCAAATAGATCATTTATAAGGAGTTGAACGCACACAAGCATCTATATCCACTACCAGCATGCAATACACATTAACTGCATCCGTCATGCAGGAGGCATCATAGACTAGCATGCAATCATTTAGCATATTCACGACAGTAATACATATAACCATATCTTAAATTCAGAATATAAATAGCAGAGAACAGTGGATAGTATTGGGTTCAGTGTAATATTAATGTTATTCATCTAGGCATTTGGATACGAACGTTATGAGATAATGAGAGCATTTAATTTAAATAATTATGAAAATGATACACCCTGTGAGTTATGTATATATTCAACTTATGCATTTTTCAAATTTTTAAATCCTCAGCCTAGTATATATAATATTTTCAATGATTTCGACACGGCAATGAATGCTTTAAGTTTACCGAACCAAATACATATAAATGAATGTCCGTTCTAAATGAACCAAGTCTACATTGCCTCATTTATTATGATTACTAAGTTTCACTCATCCTTTCAAAAATATTTTAGCATTAAACTAAGCCTATCTTTTCTTTTTGTTTGGGAAAATGTTAACGCAATTTTGGCAACATGCCATCTGTAAATTGGACATTTTCCCATAAAACATGCACCTGATAGGTTCAAATAGATCATTTATAAGGAGTTAAAGGCACACAAGAACCTATACCCACTATCAGCATGCAATACACAAACTGCATCCGCCATGCAGGAGGCATCCTAGACTTGCATGCAATCATGTAGCATATTCATGACAGTAATACATATAATCATATCTTAAATTCAGAATAAAAAAAATGATTATCTCGAGTCATCCGATAATATGCTCGTTAAAAAGCTTTTAAATGACCTAAACATATCCTGAAAATCGATGTGAGACCCAAATAGAGCATGACAAGAACACATATCATGTCAATCTCAACCACAAAAGACATGAATTTGCTTTGCCACTATCGTGCTATATACAAAATAATATGCCTCCGAATCATCTGATTCACTTTTCTCATATCATGTAACATCTATACCCATATAAGTATAAAAACATAATTTAACATGAAACTCAATTTGTGATATACCTTATAATTAATCAAAGGAGCCACCCACATCATCTGGTCCAAATTGGCGCATACTTTCCTCTAACCGCGTTTGCCTATCCATCATGGCTTGCATTTGGGCTCGAAAGCTGGAGACCTCCGTTCTCAATTGCGCATTCTCTATTTCCATTATCTGCATCCGTTGAGCCATCTCCTGCTTATCATACTCGGCCTCTCGACATTGTCATTCCATCTCTACAAGAGCCACCGCACCCATGGATGATGATGCTATTGGGGCAATGTATCCACTTCCAAGACCTTTCACCCAGCCCCCCGTTCGTTGCCTAAGCACCTGGGAAGTGATCTCGAAATTTGTCATGTGCTGACTCTCCTCTGAAACAGGTGCATCCCTCAGCTCGACCATCCGTGCCTAATTTCAATCATGAAAATGATAAAAAGGAATAAGTAAGACTACAAATTTGATGTTTTGAATAAAGTAATAAACTAAATCTTTTACTTCACTTACATGTTTGTCCTGCGCACCCTCGCACCACTCCCCTGATCGTTGTTGGTGTGTTCTCTGATACAGATCTAGTCGCGGCTCCTCTGCGCCAGTCTCAGGATCACGCTACATTATCATATAAGACATCATTAGTATTATGTCATATAATGGTAAGATAATTTTATATATTGTAATTACCTGGAGATGATTTACAAATAGCCTCGATCCACCGCAATGCGTCGTAAGGAGTTCACTGCGGTTCACAGCATTTGTTTCACATATGGACTACAAGGAAGATGTAATGACGACTTATTAGTGACATCATTGTGAAAAATTGGTGATTATAATACAAACACATCGCCTGATAGCGTGGGTCGCAGAAATGGCGACACACCACCTCCTAATCTTCTTGGGCTATCTTACCGTATGGTCGCGCTCGTGCTTTATCTCACATTGCTCGAAAATGAGAGCACATTTTTTAGCGATAGCTCTTAAATTTATTACACAATTGGACATCGACCGCCCTCCTCACATGGTCATTCGTGAGGATGTCCATTTCAAACTCCTCCTGCATATATAGGTAATACTATTACAATGTTAGAAAGTTGTTAACTGGCTAGTATATCAAAAGTAAAAAAACATTTAAATTAAAAACAACTTTATAGGGTTTGGGAACTTACCAAAATGCGCATGTAAAGAACCATGCGCTGCTCCTGAGTCACCTGCGGCCAACTGAATGCGGTGACTGGAGCATACTGTCTGCATATAATGTCGAGCTCCCTTGTCCACGCGGTGCACCAATCATTCAACGGGGCGGTGTATCCTGGAGGAATGTCAATCTGAATCCGCTGTTTTGTCCCAACCAGGTGCTTCTTCAGTGACATGTTCTTCACTGCACCACGGCTTGACCTGACCATGGATGTAGATGCTGAAAGTAGAGTTAGTTTAAGAACAACATTATAATCATACACGTGAATAACTATCATCAACAGTTGACATGTAAATAAAGTAATCGTATCCATACCAACACTGCTCATCATAGTCGGCAACTCACCCTGCGTGTCAGTCACATAAGTGGTATCCATGTCTGGCCAAGGTGTCGATGGCACAAACAATGGTGCCACCACATCAAGACTGACGGGGTCTGCCGGTCTGGAGGATATCAAATCATCCTTATACGATGTACTAGCGTGTCTGAAAGGATTTCTCCAACATCGGTCTCCTGGTGCCATATCTGCAAATTAATAGACAAGTAAATATAAGAAATGCAAATATTAGATGGATGCAGCATGCATCTATTTTTAAGTTATTTACACATGTCAGATACATAGTGACAAAAATAACATGCTTACCGCCCCTATACGTCCTCAGTATCGGTATCATCCTCACTTTCTAAAGTGTCTTCCTCTTCACTATAGTACTCGACCCCTATTTCATCTTCCTCATCAATTTCCTCATTGTCGATGAAGTGAACGTCTACAGAAGGTTCAATTGTAATGTTAGTAGTCCCTACGTGTTCTACCATGCCACCATCCCTATGCAATGGTATAGGATCGGTGCCTTCTTCGACAACATTTGCAGTAGATTGTGCTGCAGCACGGACAGATGGCTCATCTTCTTGGAATGCAGTCTCACTGGCACTCGTCTCACTATCTACAACTTCTACAATAGCGTACAAACTTCGGGGAGGAATCTTTTGGGCCACATGTCATTCACCCTTCAATTTGGTGTCTTTAAGGTAAAACACTTGTTCTGCCTGCGTTGCAAGCACGAAAGGGTCATTTTGATACTAGGTCTTGCTAAACTTGACACTGGTGAAGTAGGCATCGGTGTTTATCCTAGTCCTTTTATTGCCAATGTCCCACCAGGTACACTTGAACAGGTGGACAACTCTCTTTGCTCCATAGCTAAGCTCTATAATGTCATCCAACACACCAAAGTAGTCAATTTCTTCATCTCCTTCTGTGCCTAGCACCACAACCCCACAATTTTGGGTTCTTCTATGCAGTTCGAGGGAGTTTGTATGAAATCGTAACCCGTTGACAATGCAACCGCTATAGCGATTAACTTGTTGTTTGGGGCCACATGCCAACAGGTACAAATCTTTACTTGCCATTGGTTCCTTATTGTAATACATTACTTTCATCTATTAAATAAACAGGAGTTTAGAAGAATAAATAGTCAATAGTGAAAACATACATTGCTTCTCACTCAAGCAGTTTTTGTTACTTACACGAGTCGTAAACCAATTGATAAACTCCTTCTTATGTCTTTCGTCAACATTTCGTTCATTTTGGGCCAGGAGTTCAGCTTTATGTTCGCTATATGCAACAGTAGTACATGTTAATGTCAAGTAAGTATATAATTATGCATATGTAAATACAATGCAAAGTAAGGAGTTTGGAACCACGTACTCGATATATGGAACAGTTTCATCACAATTGTTGAGGATGTAAAAATGAGCCTTTTCTAGGTTGTCCATATCAATGAAATCGTAAACTCGTGCACCGAGAGGCCGAACATTTTCTCGAAATATAGAGCTCCTAGGTTCTTCATCTTCGGCATTAATAGCATGAACGTTTGCATTTCGCTCATCACGAGTGAACATTGTGTCAATATCATGTAGATACATTGAGAAAAATGCAAGACATTCACTATCAATGTACGCCTTAATGATTGAACTTTACGGCCCTACCTTATTGCGCATGTACCCCTTCAAAGTGCACAAGAACCTGTGCATTTTACGTAGCATTATAGACTTGTAGACACAATAAAGAAAAAAAAAATAAAAACAAGGAAATCACGTGACCATTATACAAGGACTTTATACTTTACCTCTCAATAGGATTCATCCAACGATATTAAACCGGTCCTCCAATTATGGCCTCCCTTGGTAAATGGACAGCTAGGTGGACCATCACATCGAAGAATACTGGCAAAAAAATTTTCTCCAGCTTGCATAGTATGATCACGATGTCATCCTCTAACCATTCAAGTATGTTTACGTTAAATTTTTTTTAGCACAACTATCGAAAAAAGAATCCCAGCTCAATTAGCACTGAACAAACATCTTCAGTCAAGTGTCCACGAAGGAAAATGGGTAGAACCTATTGTAGAAGGACGTGATAGTCATGACTTTTCATTCCTAGCATCTTCCCTTCCTTCGTCTTTATGCATCGAGCTATGTTCGATGCATATCCATGGGGAAACTTCACTGATTTCAACCATTCGAAAAATTTATTCTTCTCATCCTTCGAAAATGTGTAACAAGCTGATGGCATGAGAATTTTGTCCCCATCACGAAACAGGTGCAGCTCAGGTCATATTCTCATATCTTCCATATCTCGGCAAGCATTTGCGATGTCCTTTGTCTTCCCATTTATATCAAGCAATGTACTAATGACATTCTCACAAATGTTCTTTTCGATGTGCATGACATCCAAGTTGTGGCATACTAGAAGATCTTTCCAGTATGGTAACTCGAACAAGATGCTTCTTTTTGTCCAATTCAACTCCCACTTAGCGTGTTTTCTTTTTCTATTGGTTGGTGGTTTCCCAAATTTTACATCTCCGATCAACCTTAGCTGGTCTAATATCTCTTCCCCACTTAGCCACTTTGGCGGTGAACTTCGTTCAGGTTTTCCATTGAAGCTTCTGACGCCACGAGTCCTCCAAGGACGTCCAGTTCATAGAAAACGGAGATGACACATAAAGTATAACTTGCGGCCATGCTTCAAGGATAAGGACCCAACATCCTTATTACATACTGGGCATGCTAAGTAACCTTTTGTGCTCCAACCTGACAGGTTGTCGTATGCAGGAAGATCATTAATTGTCCACAAGACTGCAGCATGCATCCGAAATGTTGTCCCGATTTCCACATCGAATGTCTCCACTCATTTTTCCTATAATTCTTTCAACTCATCAATTAACGAACACAGGTAAACATCAATATCATTACCAGGTGCTCTCGGTCCGGGAATCAATAAAGACATATAAATGAAAGGTTCTTTCATAGATCACCATGGCGGCATATTGTATGGCATCATCATAACTAGCCACATGCTATATGGGTTGGGCATGTTACTGAAAGGATTGAACCCATCTGAAGCAAGGCCAAGTCTGATGTTGCGAGGATCACTAGCAAACCACGGATGCATTTTATCAAATTCGGCCCAAGCTTCGGAGTCCACTGGATGGCTAAGGGTGTTTCCATCTTGAAGATGTTTCTCTTGATGTCATCTCATATCTGTAGTAGTCTTTTTGCATATATACAATCGTTGCAGCCGCGGGATTAATGGAAAAAATATCGCAAAACTTTTTTGGGGATATTTTTACCCTTCTTCTAATTAGTTATATACCTCGGTTCACCACATTCTGGGCACTCGTTTGCATTTTCATGTTCACCATAAAAGAGTGCACAATCATACCTACACACATGTATTAGAGTGTAACCGAGACCCAATTCATGCATGTATGTCTTCGCCTCATAAAAAGACTTGGGAAGTGTTTCACCATCAAGCAGTGCTGCCTTAATGAGGCTTAAATGCATGTCAAATGTGCTCTGAGATAACCCATGCTTTGTCCTTGCATGAAGCAACTTTATAAAAAACTCTAATTTTGAGAACTTTTTACAGTTTGGATATAAGGGCACCCGTGCATCCCTCGTGAGATTAGCAAATGGTTTACCGAGTTGATTCAACGTACTAGGATCACAAGGTATGGTACCCGCTGAAGTAGTTTCATCACCAATACGCGACACACTGACATCACTCGTGTCCACTGCAATCCCCCTTTGCAAGTCACCTAACATTTCGATTAACCCTTCTAAACGTGTATCACCACCTACTATATTTGCACCCTCATCTTCATCGTCATCATTATCGCTCTGAACTATGTAATCTTCACCGTGGAACACCCATCTTGTGTACCTTTTCTCCATTCCAAAGTCTAACAAATGTGAATGGACCAGATCAATGTGTTTGAATGTTATGTTTTGGCATTTCTTGCAAGGACACCTTATTCTACTGGCTTTGTCTGCACGAGGACACGCGAACTTTTTGAAATCATGTACCTCTTTCACGTATTCTGGCAAAAACCTACCCTGAGTGTTCATCCAACTCTTATCCATGTTCATTAATTACCCTATAATATGTTCAAGTAAATGGTGTTCATTATATTCTTATAATGTTTATCATGCATGCATCGTGAATCCTATAATCAACCGTCATACTCTAAAGGGTATGGATCTTATCCCATTCAGTAATGTTGCATTTACATTGTGATCAATCACTCAAATTCCTTCGTCGTAGTTGTTATAAATTTCGGCAGCATCTTCCCATGACTCTTCAAGTACACGACATGGAGGAAGTGAAATTTTTGCTAGTTTTCCATCACTAAAAAATTGTCACAACACCCCACTATGCACCCAGAGAACACAAGTTGAGACGCGCTCGAAATATATAATGACAATTGACAAAGCGTGAACGATGACAACAATTTAAATACAACTTCCTCAACTATCCACATTGGACAATCCAAGAATGGTTGAAATACAAACATTACTAATCATAAGTGAAACACATAATTAACATGTTCAAGTAATTATTAGTCAACATAGTATGACTAATAATCAATTGAAATATAATAATTGATTTGTCTCACATGTACGATTAGGAATGAATGTATAGTAATCATTCTTGGATGGGTCTAAGCTTCAATGAATACATGAAGTTGAAAAAAAAAAAAACATGCAAGGGGCTATGATTTCAAACTTTGGTTTTGAGGAATATAAGATTTATCTATGCATTGCATGTATGCATTTGTTTTTTAATAATATGTGTAAGGACAATCAATTTTATCTAATGCAATGGATGACTTAAAATGACATTTTTTTCAAAGTGGTGTAAACTCGTTTCCTTTTTTAAGGATTTTCGATATAAAATAGTTAGAATGGAGAATAGCTTTCATTTTTACTAAATCCAAAAAGGGAATATCGCACCAAAGTGAAATGCCAAAATACTAAAAACTAGTAGAATTGCACAAGAAATATATATATATATATATATATATATATATATATATATATAGAGGAATAGCAGAATTTCACAAGCAATAGAACTAAACACAATAAAATAGCAATATCCCATCACCTTGAAGCAAAATACTACAATTAAATACAATGTGAAACATGAAATAAAAGTAATTGTGTGTGTTGGACAAAGGAAGGAGATCCTATTCATTCGGATTAATACCCACCCACTAGCTCACGTCATGCTTGTTATGGTGATTAGCTCTGCTACTTAAAAAAGATAAGATACTAGAAATGGAAAGAAAGATAATTCTCAACCATGGGTTGGTTGGATTGATTTGAGCCACCCCGTTGAGTCATGCAAATTTGTAGTCAAACTAGTAACCACAATTACAAACATTTATTAATAAACTACTCATTAGTACTAAATCAAAGATAACAAAATAAAATGACAATTTAAGACCACTTGTCTACGCCTAAGTAGATTATATATGCATATTTATTACTAGAAATAAAAGCTAACTTAATTCACCTTCTTTTTGTTTAGAATCGTCGAGATAACTAGGCTCTCATTTGAGAGCACTTTAAAAAAGTGCTTATAGTACTTGTCACTTAAAATAAATACTTTTACAAAAAGGTAGTGCTTTGGTTGTACTCTCATTGCAAGAAGTGCTCTTTTAGAACTACTTTTTTGAGAGCTATTTAAGCCTCCATTTGTAAGCATTTTAAAAAGTGTTAATGGTATTTATCATTTGAAATGAACACTTTCATTAATTCACTCCGGCATCAAACCAAAATTTAAAAACTATACTCCACATTTGAATGATAATGTGGAAGATAGTTTACATTTCTTTATTAGGTCACACGGGCTTTCTCGTATTTGTGGGTTAAACGGTCTATATCACATTATCACCGATCCAATAAATAAATAAAGAGAGAAAAAACATTGTGGGTTGTTGTCCAAGATTAGAGTGCACTCCAAGTTATTTCCTAAACGTTCATGTACAAAGCATGCGGCTTTAGGAATTGTTTTGGATGGAAGCAAAGGAAGGGGAGCAGCAATGAAGGTTCCTACATTTGTTGCTTTTATTTATTTGTTCATTGTTATTTTTTTTAATGCTAAAATGCGAGTAGTGAGATTAAGATATTTTTGCTACCTTCATGTACAAAGCATGTGGCTTTGTAAAACTACATACAATTTGTGATGCCAAATGGGAAGATAAAAGGGGAGTGCAGCAAATGCATTTGAATGAGAAGAGAAAGTGGTGTGAAATAACTATGTTTAAATGGTCAGTTTCTTTTACCTTGTTTTTGTTTCTTCTTTTGCTTTATTGAGTTTTTGATCTTTTAAGGGGATGGGAGGAGCGAAGGAAGAGAAAATTTTTCTTGTGAGGCATAAGCACGAATACTTGGTTACTTTATTTATATAAATGTGGAGGAGGCATGCAATGGACATTGTTAATTTAATATTTTTCGTATCTCACGTCTTTGAGTCATATTTTTATCTTTATTTTTAAGATACAAACAAAATTTTAATTTGCAAAATAATTAAATAAATCAATTTGATACATAATTTTGATATGGCGAATGTCATTTTATCTAATTTTAATTAATTTTTAGAGGAATAATATTAACTATTTATATTGTGTGTCTATGAGTTATGCTTTCAATTTATAGAATATTGAAATATATTTTATGTTTGATATGTGAGTGCCATTTGAGGCTTTCGGTTTATAGAATATTGAAATGTGTTTAATCTTTAAGTTTTTTTTTAAGCGATTTTGTGACCTACATAATAACAACTCATTTTGTTTTTAAAATTTTTCTTTTGTTATGAATATTTTGATTCTGTTTTGGGGTTATTTAGCTTTCATAAGGCTTACGAACCCTAAAAAAGACTTAAATTAGGTGTTAGAATTTCTACTTATGTTTTTCTTGGATATGTTATTAATAGTACAACCTATGGATTTTTAGACCTTGAGAATAATTTTATTTATTAACTAAGTGATGCAATCTTTCATGAAAAGTGTAACATCCTCAAAATTCTTACCATTTATATATATATATATACATACCTAAGCAGCGGGAACATAAATCATACAACCATTCACATATATACTATAAAATACCAAAATCCAGTGTATATTAACTATAGCCATACAAGACTAACCCTCTAGCATTATCTACCCAAAAATATACACAACTCTGTCAAAAACTCACCCTATACCAGGGTAATCAACACTCTCTCTTTCCGCGAGACTGATCTGCTCGCCTAACTAGCTCACCTGAAAAATGTTAAAGTAATGGGGTGAGTCGACGCTCAGTAAATGGAAATATGCTATTACTAGTGTGTGACAACTAAGTTAATGATACCTTTAGATAATAACTGAACAGTAATGCAATAAATAATCTGTAAAGCATATCATTCTTTCTCAATTTAAAATATACTGTATCGTCTATATTTTCTACTTTTCATACTAATAATATCATACTATACTCATCATATACTGTAAAACTGTATACATATACATAACTGTGTTTTATCCCTGGGATTCTGTACGTCATGATTTGACCCTTCATGACAGGGTTGTGCTGCCCGTAGGCGGGAATTCATCTGGTCGATCCTACAGATAAGTCAATATACTTTACACTACCTCAGCCCAGCCAAACTGCATCCACTCCTAAGCTCGGGACTAGCTACTACCTCGTCAAATCGGCCCCCTCCACCTAGTGAATTGGGGAGCTGCATACTCTCCGAGCACGACTAATGGTACCCACACACTATCTGAGATATGTGGTTGCACTCTATCTATATATATAGCAACAGTACCATGCTCTGTAATCTATATCTGTACTGTATCTATCTGTAATCTTTCCACAAGAATCTGATACTATATACATATATACATATATACATATATACTCTTTTACTGTTTTCATCATGTTTCCAAAATTATCATAACGCTATCATTCTGTACTATAAATATTGTAATCTCTGTATACTGTATCTGTAGCACCTTGATGCTACCTCTGTATATCTGTCTGTATACTCTGTCTATATACTTTGTCTATATACTATGTATGTTATAGTAATAGGAAACATGGCATACTATAACTCTGTATATACTGTTCTATATAAAACTGTAATATATACTGATCTGAGTAAAACTGTATACACGTATATGTATATATATATATATATATATATATATCTGTTTCATGCAACTATTCGTATAAAATCTGTATATGCATGTAAATTTCTCTGTATAATCTCTGTGAATATATATCTATATCTGTATAACTCCATATACTGGGAAAAACTATATAAAAGGTATATACTATCCATATCTGTGCATTCAGTATAGTATGATACGTTATAAAAGCTGTATAATTTTTCATCACGTGAAAATTCACTCAAACCACACAAGCATTTAAATTCATATTCTGTAAATACTATATAATAAATTGGTACAAATATGTGTTTATGAAATCTCTGATAGCATTATGAAAACTCCTAGCATAGCATATTTCTCTTACCTTAACTCTGAAAAGCTCCTATAAAATTCTGGCTCTATACCCGCAAGGTTCCTAACTCAACATCCTAAAAACACAATTCCCCATAACAAAATATCAGTATTTTCTTACCTACAACATTTCTTATAACTGAGGGAAAGCAAATACTGAATAAAATGTCTTACCCTGAGATTGGGATGAAATCCAAACCCACTTTTCCAATGATCAGCTCTGGCAGACTTGCAAAGAACTTCACTAAGAGTGTTGTGGTAGCCTTAGATCTTCAATCTGAAGAGAAACAGGCCCGAAAACGAAAAGAGAAGTGAGAGAGGGACGTAGAGAGAGAGAGAGGAGAGAGAGAGGGACGCTGAAATTGGATAAAAATTCAATTTTTTACTATTTATAGGGCCAGATTCATCAACGAGACACGTCACCTCGTCGACAAGTCCCTCATTAATTTCGTCGACAAACTTCCACCCTCGTCGATGAATTTCAGGCTGCCCCAAAACCTCTCTCGGTATTTTCTCATCGACGAAGTCCCTTATACACTCGTCGACGAATCCCCTGTATTCGTCGACAAAATCCTGCACAAAATTTCGAGTTATTTTTCCAAAATACAATGTCGTCGACGAACGCTCCTGCTGCCTCCTTCTGTTTTTGTTTCCATTTTCCTCTTCCTTTAATATTTAAATATCAGTATTTTCCGGGTCGTTACAAAAAGAAATTTCCTTTTAAGACGAAAATAGCGTGGCTCAAGACATTAGTGATAATGTCTCTATGGAACCTAGCTCATCTACTCTTAATTTAAAGAATAATAGAAATTTTGATATTGAACCTATAAAAAGCTAGAGTTGAAAGAATTTTGATCATGACTATTTTGTCTATGTTTTAAGAATGGAGTTAAATTACATTGTAAGATGCATTTTTATCACTTAGATGCAATTTTTTGGAAAGAGGATGTGAATAATGTGATGGAATTTCTAATTTCTAGCTAAACATGGAAATTGATAGATTTACCACTGGGTTGTAAAGGGTGCAATTAGGTCGTTGAAAAGGAACTCATACTGGATGGATCAATAGACAAGTAAAAGGCAGCCTTGTAGCCAAATTTTTTAAACAAAAGATAAGATTTCGATGGTTTTTATACCTTTTCTCTAGTTTCTAGAAGTATATCCATTAAATTATTGATTGTGATTTCTACAATTTATGATCTATTACACATCGGCCTACATGAAGAAATTTATATGAACCAATCCAAAGGCTTTATAGAGCCTTGCCAATTACTAAAACAAAGTGTACAAGTTAAATAAGTTACTCAATGACTTAAAACAAATCCCAAATTAGTGGTATAAAAAAGTATTGATTCCTCCATGATTAAGAATAGATATAGAACAGATCAGTCTAATAAGTTTATCTATTATAAATCTTAGGAAGACTCACATGTTATTTTCTATGTGGAGAACTTTAGTTCAAATTTGCATATCATGAATGAAAATACATGTGTGGTTAAGCATATTGAGATCAAAGAATTAAGTGAGACTAATGCTACTTTAGTCATGAACATTACAAGATCATGTGATGGTATATTTCTTGATCAATTGCATTACATTGAGAAAATTTTGAATCAATGTGGTTGTGATAAGTGTAAGCATGTATCTACTCTTTTCAATTTAAGTAATCACTTATTTCCTATTAAGAGTGAAAATTAAGTGGTTAATCAAAAGGAGTATAATATCATTAGTGGTAGCCTAAGATATGCAATTGGTTTAACTCGACCTAATATTGTATATGTAGTATGAGAACTTAGTAAATTTCTAGCAAGTGAGGTGGAAAATATGCTCTTGAGCGTATAATTAAATATTTAGCTAGAACCAAATACAATGGCTTGTTTTACTAAGTAGCCTTTTGGAATGAATGAGCAGAATTCGAAATCTCCTTGTCTTTATGCGCTTTGTTTCACCAGCATTATTCAATAAAGTCATTTATATTGAAAATAATCTTTTGGCCACCAGAGTTATCAAAATACCATAATATAGAGCTCATACTTGAGACACATATGGAAATTTCTCTCTAGTTAGAAAATTAAGGGAGGAACATGTATTTGCAAGTATTTGTCTCCCGTAATTGGATAAAAACCTATTAATTGGATTTTGATTAATGGTTTGAAATGGCATAATTTTGATCCACATTTTCTACCAAATCGAAATTTGAGTTTTATAAGCGATTTGAGAAGTATGGCTAATCAAAACATGTTTGCCCCTACACACTTGCACTAAATCAACTTCTTTCCACAATCTTATGTTGAGATTTTATAATTAAAAGAAATGCACTTAATAATAACAATAATTTTTTTTTAAGATATGTGATTTTTTTTTTTCAAAGTTGTGTTCATACTTGATGTATTAACTAAAATCATATATCTATGAGCATAATTTTAAAATTTTAGCACTAAATCATAAAATTGACAAATGCACAGATACAAAGAAAGAGAAGCTTACAGAGAAGAGCAACGGACTCCAACAACTTGCTAGCGGTGACTTGCAGCTCAAAGACACTGGTTTTGTAGCGAAGGGGAGTCTAGCGACAACTTGTGATGGAGGGGAATTGGGCGATGACCTCTGGCGACTCATAGACGGTCGCTTGCGGCAGAGGGGAACCGAGCGACAGCCTACGGCAACTCGCAGGCAGTGGCATGCAGCCGAGACCAGGGGGAGACTGGGAGAGACGATCGCAAAAGCAGGAGGCCAGGAAAGAGGAGGAGGTGGAGTAAGAGGTTCGCGGGAGCAGGCGGAGGGGAAAAGGCCAGTTGGAGAAGGAGGGGAATCGGGCGATGACCTCTGGCGACTCGCAAACGGTTGCTTGCGGTAGAGGGGAACCGAGCGTCGGCCTACGGCGACTCGCAGCCGGTGGCTTGTGGCCGAGAGCAGGGGGAGACTGGGAGAGACGATCACGGGAGCAGGAGGCTGGGGAAGAGGAGGAGCTGGAGCAGGAGGTTCGCAGGAGCAGGCGGAGGGGAAAAGGCCAGCTAGAAAAGGAGGGGAAAGCAGCGTTGGAAAATATCCCGCGGAAAAGGAATAATGGTTTTTGGGCATTAGTGACGGTTTCAAAACCGTCACTACTACGCTCCGTCTATTTTTTTTAATAAATAACAAAGCATTAGTGACGGTCCAAAATTGGTCACTAATAAGGGACCAATGGTGATGAATTTATAAATTCGTCACTAATATTTTGAACTTAAATTTTTTATATTTTTTTTTAAAAGGAAGTATTAGTGTTGAATCTAAAAATTCGTCACTATTGGTCCCTTATTAGTGATGAATTTACAGCATCATCACTAATACTCTGAATTGAAATTTTTTTTATTTTTTTTTTAAAAAATGAATTATTAGTGACAGTTCTCAAATTCGTCACTACTAAGGGATAAAGAATGACAAATTCATAAATTCGCTACTAATACTCTGAACTTAAAATTTTTCATTTTTTTAAAACAGGAAGTATTAGTGACGATTGTTTATCCGTCACTAATAAGGGGCCAATAGTGACGAATTTGTAAATTTGTCACTAATACTCTGAACTTAAATTTTTTTTATTAGTGACGGTTGTCAAATCCGTCACTAATACCCTAAACTAAATTTATGTTATATTTTTTAAAGAAAAGAACTATTAGTGATGGTTTCAAAACCGTCACTAATACCCTATTATTAGTGACGGTTTCAAAACCTTCACTAATACCCTATTATTAGTGACGGTTCTCCCAAACCGTCACTAATACCCTTAACTAAATTTATTTTATATTTTTTAAATAAAAAAACTAGTAGTAACGATTTCAAAACCGTCACTAATATCCTCTTAATAGTGACGGATTAGGATATCCGTCACTAATACCCTTAACTAAATTTTTTTTATATATTCATAAATATTAGTAGTAACGGTTTGTTAATCGTCACTAATAAATGACTTTTAGTGATAAATTTAATCCGTCACTAATACCATAAAATCACCACTAATATTTTTCTAGAAAAATTTCCACGCGAAAATTGTTTACCGCGCTATTTTTAGTAACGAAAGTATTAGTGACGGCTATAAAGCGTCACTAATAGTTTTGTATTAGTGACGGCTACTAAAACCGTCACTAATGCTTACACTATTAGTGACAGTTCTGAAAAATCGTCACTAATACAACACTATTAGTGACGATTTTAAAACTGTCACTAATACTTTAGTCACTAAAAACCTGTTTTTTTGTAGTGACTAAGGGAGCATCGCAGAGCGAAATGATGGACCATTGCAGACATCAAGGGTATCGACCCCTTGATTTTCACTCATAGCATCTTCCTTGAAGGAGATGCTAAACCATTTCGAGATGCACAACGAAGGCGGAATCCGACCATGAAGGAGGTGGTAAAGAACAAAGTGCTAAAATTGTTAGCTGTTGACATCATCTATCCAATCTCTGACAACAAATGGGTAAGCCGGACACAGGTAGTTCCAAAAAAATCTGATTTGACTATCACGAAAATGCTAATGGAAAATTGATCTCATTTAGGAAACTAATGGGTTGGAGAATGTGCATTGATTATTGTAAATTTAATTCGATTAGCCGAAAAGATCACTTCTCGTTACCCTTCCTAGATTAGATACTAGAAAAAGTAGCTGGTAATTCCTTTTACTGTTTCTTGGATGGATTTTCTGGTTACTATCAAATTGTTGTAGCACTTAAGGACCAAGAGAAGACTACCTTCACTTATCCTTTTGGTACCTTCGCCTTTCGCAGGATGTCATTCAGTCTATGCAATGCACCTACTACTTTCCAACGCTGTATGATGAGTATTTTCTCTAATATGTTAGATGACATGTGTGAAATTTTTATGGATGATTTTTCTGTGTTCGGTAAGTCCTTTGATAGTTGTTTGAAAATTTGACTGTGATTTTGAAAAATGTGAGGAAAAGAATTTGCTTTTGAATTGGGAAAAATGTCAATTTATGGTACGTAGTGGTTTAGTACTTGGTCATTTCGTTTCTGAGCATAGTATAAAGGTTGATAGGGTCAAAGTAGAGCTGATTTCCCAATTACCTGTCCTTAAGAAAGTTAGGGATATCCGTTCTTTCCTTGGTCATGTCGGCTTCTATAGGCGTTTTATTCAGGGTTTTAGTAGTATTGCTAAACCATTATGTTGACTCTACAAGTCCAATCCTATTTTGATAATGACAAATTACTTGGTATTTGATCTATGCATTGAAATTGTGAATAGGAACAATATATAGCATGCACGGAAGGATAGCAAGTCATGGAAGCCATGAAGAATAAAGCATACACAACTTGGCACAATCCATGGAATGAAAAGAGTAGAAGAATGAAGATGTAAGTGACAAGTTCAAGAACGTCATTGGAATGGGTATTTAGAACTGAATGTATTTACATATTTCATATGATTTAATTTGAGGCTCAACATATACCCTAGAATGACCTTATGACTCATCCATCTTATAAACATCATTAGGCGATATCTATGGACTTAGATATATTTTCAAAATCTTGGAAAATATTTCTATAAAAGGCTAAAGAAATAAAGCAAAACAGATTTTTGAAATTAAAAAGAAAAATTTAGGAAAGGTTTAGTTCAGAAGACCGAACTTCAAGTTCAGTCGTCTGAAGATTGAACTTCAGAAGACCGAAATTAAGCTCAGTTGTCTGAAGAATTTCTTTAGAAGATCGAAGATTAAGTTTAGTCATCTGAAGAATTAATGGTGAAACACAGAACCTGATAGTAGCACATCAGAACACTGAACTCAGACCTCAGTCGTCTGAACCGGACACTTCAGAAGATTGAACCCCAACTTTAGTCGTCTAACCCTGTGTCTAAGTTAATTTTTTCAAAACTCTAAGGAACTTCAGTCGTCTGGGCCCTAACCCTTAGTCATTTTAACCTGCGAGAAAGTTTAAAATTTTGATTTTTAATGAGAGAACACGCGAACTATTTTTTTTATCCAATGGTTAAGATTGATTCTAAGGGTAATGTACCTATATTCAACATCTAAACCCTAGTGCCCCATCCTTTTGGAATAGAATTAAGAGACTTGAACATATTGCTATACGATTGCCTACACTCCAACTTATACTCATCAAGCTTAGGAAAATCAACTCTGAAAAACAAAGGGATTTCATTGATTTCTATTTGGTATTAAGGATTGGTAAATCCATTTGTTATTTTCAAGAGTTTCTTATCTCATCATTTATTATTGAATATTATTAGAGAGATTGATCTTGAGTGTTCATATACATATAGAGATTGTTTTGACAAGATCATTACTTGAGAAAGGTTTTGCCATTGGTTGAACAGTTATGATTCAAGTGTGTATTTAGTCAAAGACTTGATATTTTTTATACTTCAAAACCATTTGATTAAATATCCTTAGACGTTCATAACTGTATATATTGAGGGATATTTTCTGAAAAATCTTATATTAGGTTTTGATCTTTGGTAATCACATTATATATATATATATATATTACAAAGATCATATTGTGGTTGAAAATTTGGGAGAAAGCTTATTGATATAGATCTTTATAATATTCAAGAAACTTTTTTAACAAGATCATATTTGATATTTGTGCATCTTGTCTTCAAAGCTATTACTCATACAAATATTTTGGGAGATTTGATAAAAGAGAAATTTGGTGAAGCATATTCATTCATTAACAATTATATCGTTACATATATATTGAGGTTCAAGTTTCATCATATGGATATGTTTTAAGAATTTCGATTGTACTCACTAGCTTTGTTAGAAGCTAATCTTGAGTTGTTTTGCAGATTTGAAATTGTAATTGTAATCACGGTTTCGGATTGTGAACCGGGTGAGGAGGAAGTTGTGCCTTTTGTAAGCAGCAGATGTAAGGGAAGCTCCATCCCAATTTAAGGAGTAGGGATTTTAGTAGAATCCTTAAGTGGGTTGCTCAAGGCGAGGACGTAAGCCGAGTTGGTTGAACCTCATAAAAAATGTGTTTGCCTTCTCTCTTCCTTTACTCCTTTTAATTTTCGCAACGTATTTCACTACTTACATTGCATGTGTGTTTGTTGAATAACCTTACACGACCTTGATAAGTAATTTGTTAAATATAGAAATAGGGACTAAGTAATAAATAAGTTTAAAATAATTATAAAATACCCAATTCACCCCCCTCTTAGGATTACACCTAAATCAACATTTGGTATCAGAGCGGGTTTACATAGACATAATTGTTCATTTGTAAAAAGATCACATGACACATATCAGTATAACTCCATTCGGTGAGGGACACTCATCCACTAGACTACCAATTTTCTGTGGTATAAATTACACCTATTGGAAACATAGGATGAGCATATACTTGTTAAATGTAGATTGGAAGGTATGGAAAATAATTACTAAAGGAAATCATGTTCCCATGAAAGGAATTGATAAGGTAAATGTACCTAAAATTGAAAATGAGTATACATAAGAAGACTGGAAATTAGTACAAATAAATGTTACTACAATGAACTTGCTTTTCTGTGCACTAGATGTAAATGAATTTAATAGGGTAATGGCATACAACTCAGCTAAAGAGATTTGGGAAAAATTAGAAGTTACATATGAAGGTACTAAGGAAGTAAAAGATAGTAGGATAGACATGCTCACCAGTGAGTATGAAGCATTTAAAATGACTGCTGATAAATCTATTCAATCCATGTACACTAGATTCACACACATCACAAATTCTTTAAATGCTCTTGGTAAATCTTACCCTACTTATGAGTTGATCTGGAAAATATTCAAGGGACTACCTCCAGTTTAGGAATCGAAAGCTACAGCAATAGTAGAAGGGAGAAATCTCAAGGAAATGTCTGTTGATGAACTAATTGGATCACTCATTACCTATGAGCTTGCAATAAATGAGAGGAAGAATGAGCAAATTAAAGCAGAGAAAGCCACAACACTTAAGGCATCACTAAACAACTCTAGTGAAGGAAGTGATTCTGATACAGAAGATGACATGGCTTTGCTAACAAAGAAGTTCGGGAAGTTCTTGAAGAAGAATAAAAAGTTCAACAGAAAATTCTGGAACTCAAAATCAGAAAGAGGAGAATCAAGCACGAAGAAAAAGAAGGAAGATTCCCCAACTTGCTACAACTGCAGAGAGGTTGGACACATCATGCTTAAGTGTCCCAAACTAATGAAAGCTTTGAAGAAAAAATAAGAAGGCGCTAAAAATCGATTGGGATATGCACAGCACAAGTAATTCAGAATCTGAATCCAGTGATGACTAGATTGCAAATTTGTGTCTAATGACACATAATGACTTTGAGGTACAATCATCATTCTCATCATCTTCTTATTATTCTAGTGATTCTGAAAATGAGAATGGCATGCTTTCATATGATGAACTGAAACAAGAACATTTGTACACTATTAAAATGCTTGAGAAGAAAACTAAGAAAATTTCTTATTTGAAAAATAAAGTCAAAGAACTTTCACGTTTAGTTAACATCAAAGTGAAACTCATGCATCTCTCGTGAAAGACAAGGATTTGAAAATTGAGGAGTTAGAAAAGAATTTGAAAGAAAAATCTAAGATTATTGGTAAGTTTACCAATGGACAAACTAATTTTGAAAAACTCCTTGGAATTCAAAGAAACTCCTTAGAAAAGGAAGGTCTTGGTTATAATGGAAAGGATGACATAGAATGGAGACACCTTTACATGGGATATTTTGTATGAGAGTCAAAATCATATGTTCCATTTAAAGACTATCATAAAAATATTACATGTTTTAAATTTAAGAGGCTGGGTCACATAAAATTTGACTGTCCTTTCAAAATAAAGATGACAAAATTAAGAAAGTTTGAAGGGTCAAAGGAGAATATAGTACTAACCCCCATGGACCCAAGAAAATTTGGGTACCAAAAGTAGTTATCTGATTGTGTCTTGCAAATATGCTTAAGATCATCCTCCTTAAAATACAGATGGTATATGGATAGCGGATGTTCACGTCACATGACCGAGGATAAAGCAAAGTTCACATCCATGACACCCAATGATGGAGAATTTGTCACTTTTGGGGATAATGCTAAGGGAAGGATCACAGGTGTAGGTAAAGTTTATAGATGATGTTTTACTGGTTGATGGTTTAAAGAAAAACTTATTGAGTATAAGCTAACTGTGTGATAAAGGTTACAGAGTGTCACACCCTGAACCTGGAAATGGGACTTAGGGGTGAGAATGTAACCTAACTGGTCCCTATATCCAATAAAACATCCAAAGATACAGTAGAAAGGATGAGGGTTTGACCCCATGGGGTTTCCAGGCACCCTATACACATCCAAACATAACAGAATATACACAGCAAAAAAAAGGTCTTTCTAGACAAGCATGGTACCATACCAGAGTCTATACAAGAGCAGAAACAGGGCTCTATCATACAACGTACAATGGGGTGCCCAACATGTCTCAAAATGGCAACCCACAAAAACACAAGTCCTAGCACTTACCAAGTGCTACCCGCAATACACCAGCCACTACACTCTCGACACAAGGACGCAAGTTTCGGTTACTCGAAGGACCTAAAAATATGTACGTACAGCAAGGGTGAGACACCTCTCAGTAAGGAAGAATATAGGTTATATCGGTGCGTGGCATTTGAGTGTTATCATGATGTAACATACACGTAGTAGAATGCAGTTCCAGTACTAATTTCACAATAGTGCATACACGCACGCACATATGATCAGCAAACCCAGTGTCGTCACACCCATTGGCACGAAGCCAGCCCGTAACATACGGTGTTGGCTCGTAGCCAACCCACAAAACATGGCGCCACCGGCACATGGCTAGTCCCCGACTCCCATGGCATCGTACCGACACTAAACTGGTGGATCCACACCCTTCGTTGATTAGCCGGGATAGGCTCACGCCCTTGGATATAGAGCCAGACACTCTGCCAACCTATGGCCAGAAATTTCATACGCCCTCGGATATAGAGTCGGACACTCTGAGTACCTGAAACAAATTCGAAACCACGTTCCTACTAGCATTTCAACCAAACACAACATAAACATGCATGCTCATATAACCAAACAAACCTGGTGATCTAAAATCATGGTTTTCCAAACATGTACAGTTTGAACAAGTCAAGGCACGACTATCCCTATAACACAGTATAAATCAACATATACGTTTGATTTTCAACAAAACCAAGGATGCCGCCCGTCATCCCCTTTTTCCCAAAACTGTAATCATGTAAAACTCATAGTTTTCCCCATTTGATTCCCCCAAATGAGTATTCAAAACACACACAAAACCATGGACCACAATTCCACCAAGTCCGATTTCAAAAAGAACCAATATAAACACAATTCCCCATACCTTTTCCCCAAATAGAAATTCCCGAACTCTAAAGACCCTAAACAGAAAACCGAGTTCCAAAACCTACAATCAACAGTAGAGAAGATACTCACAAGACTGTTCCCTACAAAACTACCTAATCAGAAAAGAAAACTGAGCCTTACCTCGATTTTCCGCCAAAACCCGAAAATGGCCAAACCGAAAATCCTATCCGTAGAACTTGTAGAGAATCCTTCCACGATTCTTGTGGTAACTTCTGATTAACGATTCCAATGACAAACGACGAAGAAATCTAGAGAGATGGAGAGTGGGGAGAGTTTCTAGAGAGATTGAGAAGATTTTTAGTTTTCTTAGTTGAGAAGAAATGAGAAAAAGATATTTATAGCTCCTTTAACCCGGCCGCCCTTGTCAACGAATGGCGTCCTCGTCGATGAGGCCATATAGTCAGCTCATTGATGAGATGATGGATTCGTCAATGAATCCTGATATTACCAGTTTCCTAAAATCTCTTAGCTTCTCCTCGTCGACGAGCTTCTGAATTTCGTCGACGAACCCTGGTTTCGTCGACAAAACCTACTAAATTTCCAATTTGCCCCTCTCTTATTTTAATTAAACCCACCTATCATGGTTCAGGTTCTTACAGTCTCCCTCCTTACAAAAAATTTTGTCCTCGAAATTTTCCATCTCTCGTTCATGAATTCATACATACAACTGAACACATATACGCAACTCTTAAAGAAAAACTAGCGACTATTACAACGCAGTCTCATCATACACATAAATACACACCCTCACTTATGGCGGAGGAATAGCATGGTTACATATACAACCTTCTTAGTAGTTAATAATATACACCCTCCCGACGACTAACCACCTATCCCAACCCAAAGTAGGATAACGTACCAATACTCAAAACAACTGTGGATACTTGTGGCGTATCTCCGTTTCTAGTTCCCAAGAAGCTTCCTCAATCTTGTGGTTTCGCCACAATACCTTCATTAACGGTATTTCTTTAGTACGAAGCTTCTGGACTTTAAGGTCCAGAACTTGAACAGGTATCTCTTCATATGCTAAAGTATCCCCAATTTCCAACTCTTCATAACTGATAACATGTGAAGGATTTAACACGTACCTTCTCAACATGGATACGTGAAACATATCGTGGACCCTCGAGAGTGCTGGGGGAAGTGTAATCCTATAGGCTATCGGACCCACTCGCTCAAGAACCTGGAATGGTCCGATGTAGCTCGAGCGTCTGGAGCTTTAAAAAGAGTGTTTTTCATGTTAAGTAAACTTGAGCCACCGCAAGACAGGCGTCTATTATCAAGGTGATAGTCATCTATCAACTGTATTTCCATATAGACAGTAGCTTGTCAGACGTCTGCCCAGAAAAAAAAAATTTTCTCTCTTTGTTAACCTCTCGTATATGTAACATTCCCAATTCTCGTCGAATAAATACAAATTAATCTTTAGCTAGTGGTTTTGTGAATATATCAGCTAATTAATCGTGAGTGTTAACAAATTCAAGAACTATTTCTTTCTTATCTACATTATCTCTTAAGAAATGATTACGTATATCAATATGTATGGTTCTTAAATGTGATACTGGATTCTTTGAAATATTTATAGCACTTGTATTGTCACACTTTATAGGGATTGTTTGATATTGAATTTTGAAGTCCTTTAATTGTTGTTTCATATATAAAGTTTGAGCACAACAACTCCCAGCTGCTATGTATTTTGCTTCAGTTGTAGATAATGCTACGTAATTTTGTTTCTTTGAAAACCAAGAAACTAGTGATTGTCCTAGAAAGTGACAAGTCATACTAGTGCTCTTTCTATCTATTTTGCATCCTGCATAATCCACATCTGAATAACTTATCATTTCGAAATCAGTTCCCTTTGGATACCATAAACCTAAGTCAAGTGTGCCTAGTAAATATCTAAGGATTCGTTTAACTATGATTTGATGTGATTCCTTAGGATCCGATTGAAACCTAGCACACATACATACACTAAACATGATATCCGGTCTACTTGCTGTTAAACAAAAGTAAGCTTCCTATCATTCCTCGGTAGTGTTTGGTATCTACTTGTTTTCCTTTTTCATCCTTGTCAAGACTCGTTGAGGTGCTCATGGGAGTTCCTATAGGTTTTCTTTCTTCCATATCAAACTTTTTTAACATGTCTTTGATATATTTAGTTTGGTTTATGAATGTTCCATTTTTAGCTTGTTTTTGTAACCCTAGGAAGTAATTTAATTCTCCCATTATGCTCATTTCAAACTCTCTTTGCATAGTTGTAGCAAATTCGTTACATAAATCCTCATGAGTTGCTCCAAATATGATATCGTCAACATAAATTTGTACTATAAGCATATCATTATTTTTTGTTTTTATGAATAAGGTGCTATCTATCCTTCCTCTTGAAAAATTGTTTTGGAGTAGGAACTTGTTTAGTCTTTCATACCAAGCTCTAGGAGCTTGTTTCAATCCATATAAGGCTTTAGTTAACTTGAATACATGATTTGGGTTTTTAGAGTCTTCAAATCCTAGAGGTTGTTTAACGTAAACTTCTTCATTTACATAACCATTTAGGAATGCACTTTTTACATCCATTTGATATAATTTAAAGTCTTTATTGGCTGCATAGGCAAGAAGCATCCTTATAGCTTCCATTCTTGCTATAAGAGAAAAGGTTTCTTCATAATCGATACCTTCTTCTTGAGTATAGCCTTATGCTACTAGCCTAACTTTATTTCTTACAACTACCCCATTTTCATCCTTTTTATTTCTAAACACCCATTTGGTTCCTATGATTGATTATTTATTTTTGGGTTTAGGTATAAATTCCCACACTTGACTCCTTTATTGGCTCTGATACCAATTGATTTAGTTCCTCTTGCATAGCTATAATTCAAGAATCATCTTTTAATGCTTCTTCTATATTCTTGGGTTCATCTTGAGACAAAAAGGCATAACGGTTACAAATATATTTTAATGAGGCTCTAGTGGTTATTCCTTTTGTTGGTTCACCAAGAATTTGATCTTTTGGGTGACTTTTAACATCTCTCCATTCTTTAGGTAGTTATAGATTTTCTATGATGTTTTCATTTGAAGCTTTGTTATTATTTTCTTCTTTTATTTCAAGATCTTCTACTTTTTGTGAGATATCTTCTTTTTCATCATTCTTAACTTTATTGTCATAATTATTTGATTCATCAAATGTTATGTGTATTGATTCAATAATAATAAGAGTCCTTTTATTATAAACCTTATAGCTTTACTATTTGTAGAATAACCTAAGAAGATACCTTCATCAGATTTTGCATCGAACTTTCCTAAATCATCTTTAATATTAAGAATAAAACATTTGCACCCAAATACATGAAAGTAGGAAATGTTGGGTTTTCTACCTTTCCATAATTCATATGGTGTTTTGTCTATACTTGATCTTATGGACATCCTATTTACAATATAACAAGTTGTACTTATAGCTTCTGCCCAAAAGTATTTAGGTAGATTATTTTCGTTTGTCATGGTTCTAGCCATTTCTTAGAGGGTTCTATTTTTTCCTTCTACAACTTCATTTTGTTGTGAAGTCCTAGGTGCTGAAAAATTATGGATTATTCCATATTCATTACATAATTTATCAACATCTTTGTTTTTAAATTCCCTACCTTGATCACTTCTAAAACTAGTTATACTATAGCATTTTTCATTTTGTAATTTCTTGCATAAGGTGATTAGCATGTCACAAGCTTCGTCTTTGTTTGCTAAGAATAATACCCAAATAAAATCTTGAATAGTAATCTGCATATACAAAAGCATATTGTTTGCCTCCTAAGCTTAAGGTTCTAGTTGGACCAAATAAGTCTAGGTGCAAGAGTTCTAGGGGTCTTTTAGTAGATATGTATTTTTTCTTTTTGAAGCTTGTTTTGACTTGCTTTCCCTTTTGGCATGCATCACACATCTTGTCTTTTATGAATTTAGTATTTGGTAATCCTTTTATAAGACTTTTCTTAGATAATTTGGATAAAGATCCATACTAGCATGTCCTAGTTTCCTATGCCAAAGCCAACTCATTTCATTTATTGTAGCTAAACAAGTTACATTTTGATTTATTAAGTTCTTAAGGTTTATACAATATACATTATTTATCCTATGAGCTATAAACAAGGTTTTATTATTCTTGGGGTTTTAAATAACACTTTTTTTTTAAAGATTATTTCGAACCCTTTGTCACTTAATTGGCTAATGCTTAAGAGATTGTATTTTAATCCTTCTACCAATAGCACATTATCAATAGTAAGAGAAGGTTCTTTACCTATTTTTCCAATGCCAATAATTTTACCTTTGGCATTGTCATCAAAGGTGACGTATCCTCCATCCTTTTGTTTTAATGTGGTGAACTTGGTCCTATCACTAGTCATGTGCCTTGAACACCTGCTGTCCAAGTACCATTTATCCGTTGATAGTGTTGTCCTAAAGCACACCTACAATGAGGGATTAATTGTGTTAGTCTTTGGAACCCAAATTCTCTTAACTTTATTTGAATTGTTTTTAGTTCCATTATTTACTTTCCATTCTCCTTAAACTTTAACATATTTTGTTTTTAGTGGGCAATTGAACATTACATGACCTTTAGTCTTGCGCATGTAACAAGTGATGTGTTCATGTGTATTGTTTGAAGAAGTACTAGCATAGTGCTTGGATTCTTTGACAAAATATCCCATGTATAATTTTTTACTCCTTTTGTTTGTTTTTCCATTATAACATATCCCTTCTTTGTTTCCATTTAGTCTTTGTTGTCCAATCATGTTTTCAAAATTTTCTTTTCCTTTGGTAAAGTTGTATATAATTTTCTCTTTATCCTCTATTGATTTTTTAAGTTCAATTATCTCTAACTCTTTTTTATTTAAATCATCTTCATTAATTTTTCCTATCTCTTGTGTAGTTTCTTTTATTTCTTCTTTTAACTTTTCAATACAAGAATCTTTCTCCTTTTCATTGATTTTAGATGTTTCAAGTTGCTTCATTAATTCTTTAGTTTGATCTTTCAAAGTTATGTTTCTCTTGGAAATTTTTATGAATCTTTTATTTAAAGGAAACAACTCAGCTTGTAATTCCTTATAAAAGAGCATGCCATCGTTAGACTCATCACAAGACTCATTCTAAGATTCTGTTGAGGAGTAGTAGGAATTTATCTCTTTGTCATTAGCCATGAAGCATATATTTGCCATCTCTTGTCCACTTGATTCGTTTTCTGTCTCGCTGGAGCTTTAATCACCCCAAGTGGCCTTCATAGCTTCCTTCTTTCTCTTCTTGTCTTTCTTAAGTAACGGGAAGTCTGGCTTGATATGCCCTAGTTTCTTGTAATGATAGCATATAGGAGGTTCATTTTTATTTATATTTTCTTTTCTACTTGTCTCTCCTTTTTCAGGTTTCTTTTTATTAAACTTTCTAGGAAGCCTTTTATTCCTCCTATAGAACTTGCCTATTCTCTTAGTGATGAATGCTAATTCATCCTTATCTAAGTCGCTTGACTCACTTTCCTCATCACTTGAGCTGTAACTAGAAGCTTTTAATGTAATTGATCTTTTATGCTTGGGTTCAAGATTTCTTTCCTTTAGAGTCATTTCATAGGCAAGTAAAAAACCTATGAGTTCATCTAGAGAGGTGGTCTTAAGGTTTCTACCTTCTGTGATAGCAGTAGCCATTGGTTCCCTTATGGAGGGAAGGCCTCTTAGAATTTTTCTAATCATTTTATAGGTAGTATAAGTCTTTCCTAAGGCACTTAAGGAATTGATTATGTGGGTAAATCTGGTATACATACTTGAGATTATTTCATCTGAATTCATTTTAAATGCTTTATACTCACTCATTAACATATCTATCCGGTTGTCCCTAACATCTATTGTTCCTTCATATGTTACTTCTAATTTGTCCCATATTTCTTTAGTCATCTTGTAGGCCATGACCCTATTGAATTCATTAGCATCTAAAGCACAGTATAGGGCATTTATAGCACTTGAATTTATTTGGAGCATCTTATAGTCTATATCGGTCGTATCTTTTTTCTCTTTGGGAATTTGTTTTCCATCTACTATCTTAGTAGGGATTAGGTCTCCATCCATAACTACTTCCCAAGCTCTCCAATCCATGTGTTGGAAATATATTTGCATTCTCTTTTTCCAAAAGGTATAGTTGTGTCCATAAAAGATTGGTGTACGAGTTGAGGATTGGCCCTCACCGAAAGGTGCTACTCCTATATTTGCCATTTGATCTTTTTATAGTTTCCTGTTAGGAATTACTATAACTAGGCTCTAACACCAATTGAAATTGGAATAGCCTTCCCAAGAGGGGAGTGAATTGGGATTTTCTAAAAATTTATTTTCCTTTTTAATACTTTTGTGTTATAACAATAATCAATGCTCAACCACAATCACAAAATTGAATCAGAGTAATCACAACCAAAACAAAATAATCAACCACTTAATAATAGCCTTGTAGTAATGTGTAAAGCTTGCTGAATTTGTATAAGCCTTGTTGTTAAATTCCATAAACAACCTTCTTCCCAATGTTCAACTTTTAAATAAACTTTCAGTTTAATAAGTTAAGGATGATAAACCAACGTAGTCCCTTTCAGTTTCCGCAATCAATGTCGATTAAACCAAAACAAATTCACTTCCGGTCTATTTAATAACCAAACACTCAGAATTCAGAAATTTATAAAGCATCCACGCAGTTTGTAAATTTTGCTGAAAAGTAAAGAGTAGGGAAGAAAGAAGAACACAAGATTTTACGAGGTTCGGCTTCAACAAAGCCTACATCCTCGCCCTTGGCAAAACCACCAAAGGATTTACTATCACCGTTCCTTTACCAGGCGAAACAATACTGATTACAACACTCCTTGGTTAAGGCTAGAGCTCGCCTTCTCCAAACAATATCCCCTTGTTTGGTCCAACGATTCAATACTCGAACCATCTATTAATCTACTGCAAAGATTTAAAACAAGGCGTACAAGAATTACTCCTTAAGAGCTAATTAGTACAGATAAAAACTATATACTTCAGTAAATTCACAATATGAAATTCAAATTGAAGCTCTAGAGTTTTATTACCGTAGGAATCTTTCAATAGATGAAAGAATTAAAAATGGAAGCACAATATCAATGAGACAATTAGCAGAGCTTTTGAGAATTTCATGGATGTTGAGAGCAATAAAGAGCTTTCATAATTTTAGAGTGCTTGAGAGAGAGTTTGATTGCTAATTTGAAATCTTGGTGTGTAAATCAATGTATCTTGAGATTATTTATAGATGTAGAATGGTTTCTTACTTGTTCCCCAAGTTTACTTGGAGTAGGGTCCAAGTTTTAAAATAGTTTGGGCTTTAAGTAATTAAAAATTTAAAAATATGCCCGTTGAGTAATTTGAATTTTGCCGCGACCCAGATGATTGTGGGATCTTTGAAGTCGGTTGTCCAAGTATTTTATACACAATTTTCACAAACAGAAAGGTGGTAGTCGGTTGTCCTGAGGGTGGCAGTCGTCTATCACTGAAAAACTCAGTTTTAAAAAATCATTCAGAATGGTGGCAGTGGGCTAGCAAAACACATGCAAACGTCTCATTTGTCACTGGCAGTCGTCTTTCAAGAACTTGACAGTCGTCTGTCAGGCTTCTGACTTCTTAATTTAAGTCATTTAACATGTCAGTCGTCTGTCCATAGACAGATAGTCGTCTATCAAGTGATTGTTTCTCATTTTAAGAACAACTTTATCTCTCTCATCTTTGCTTAATTAATCTTGGAATATTAACTTGTATAACTTTGAAAAACATGTTCCAAGACTTTAAAATTTCAGGCTTCTAAGTGTGTCTTTGCCTAATGAGCTTCAAAATGAAAATTCATCCATGAATCAGCTTGAAGTACTTACCAAGTTTTGTTCTAAAAACAAATTTGACACTTTCTTTGCTTTGAGACACTTCTTTGCTTTGAGTTTTTTTTGTCACTGATCTTGGATCTTTCAGACTTCTCTGAGCATTCATTATTGATCATTCCTTGTTCCTTGATCCTTGTGAGCTTTTAAGACAGGGTATTTGAAGTTTGAGAAAATCATCTTTGCCTGAAATAGTATCACTTGAAAACAATATTAGATAACCTTACTTTGTTATCATCAAAATCAACAGTTGTAAGCCTAGCTAGGCCAACACATAAAATTTATACATTCCCAAAAGTATCATCAGAAATTATACCCTTTCTATTACTATATCCCAAAATGATATAACAACCTCAAGCCCTCTAAGCTCGATCCCGTGGAGGTCCTAAAAAAGAATAATTTGTATTCGGGTGAGACGCATCTCAATAAGGAAAGAAACAGTATATTAAAACAATGTGTGGCTAACATGAGGTTTGTAAATAACATAAGTATACGTTTTCATCATTTACAAATCATTAGCATAATTTTTTGAAATCATTTCCTGTTCCTAATCAAACATATACAAGACATTTTACTTACAAGATTACCCAAGGATAGGGGTGATTACCCGCTCATACAAGTAGCACCCCTATGCTCTGATACTTTAGGCAACCCAAGGGTCACAACTAAAGCATACCAGGGCACTCACCTTACATAGTAAGCCCTCAAGTGATAGATTAATCTCGTACTCACACAGTTCAAAAAAAAGTTTACCGGTGAAGGCTCCAAAGAATAGGGAAACCAACCCACCCATACAAGTAGTTTCCCTCTGCCCAAGCACGTTATACAGCCTATTGCTACACTTGATACAACCAAGGCACTCACCTTTCTTAGCAAGCCCTCGGGTGAAAAGTTTGCCTTACCTAAACATAATGTGTTCTACTAGCATAAATATTGATAATACCATAATACATTATTTTGTTTTCCATTATTTTACATTTCTCAACTGTTCATGTTTTCATCTTTTACTTTTCATTTCATCTCACTTTACGTGGCTCTTTCCCATTTTACATTGTTCACATTTCACATTTTATTTCTGTTTTATTCATTTCCATTTTCATTTCATTTCATAACATACCCAACATCTTTCAACTGTTTTACGTAGCATTTTTCACCTGTTTTACCCAACATCTTTCAACTATTTCATCCAACATCTTTTAGCTATTTTACCCAACATTTTTTAACTATTTTACCCAACATTTTTCAGTTGTTTTACCCAACATCTTTCACCTATTTTACATGGTTGCATTAACACTCACACGCAGCATATTTCATATAACATTTTCATACTCAGTTCATTTCCTATATATCTCGCATCTCATACATATAACATATTTCCACACAACATTTCTATTTACTCATGCAACAATATTTAGCAGTAAAATTCATATATATTTCCTATAAAGTAAGTCAACCCACATTTAACATTTATATGCTAAAAATATACATTTCATTTCTTACATAATTATGCTGAAAATATCTTTCACTTTCATCAGTTCATTTTCGCATATACGTATCTAATAAACAGCTTTAAGCTCAGAAAACATAATTTAAATGGTTGACATTTTAAACCCATATCGAAATATATACACGTATATATATAACACAATTCATTTTTCATTAAACTCATAAAAATTCTGGTTTAATATATATTTTTCCCCTTACTTGGTTTCTTGAACTACGCCAACAGGAACACCGAAAAGTTACCTGCGGCGCTCACTCGAGCCCTAAATAAAAAATCCTAGTTCCATTAACTCAACCCTAAATAAAATACTATTTTAATATTTCCTAAGCCTATAAATTCCAACTAAATAATTACACCTTCAAATATAACCAATTTATTTAATTCCTCAAATCCCACTCTCACTTTGGAGTAGGCCCTAGAAAACCCAAATTGGAAATTTACTCCAGCCAAAATGACGACAATCGCAACTAGGACCCCATGGTGGTGCCCGATTGTCGGTTTAACGGCATATTTAAGGAGAAATTGAGAAAATAGGGAAAAGTTACCTTATGCCAAGAATGGTGCCTACGCCGCTCCCACAACAAATTCGCTTCCGGTAGAAATATCGGTGGTGGAGTTAGGAACCCAACAGTACCTTTCGTTTCCCAATCAACCGAATATCCATCAAGAAATGAAGAGAGAGAGAGAGAGAGAGAGAGAGAGAGAGAGAGAGAGAGAGAGAGAGAGAGAGAGAGAGAGAGAAGGATGAAGACAGAAAGACAGGAGCGCAGTGGGTTACCTAAAGTATCAGAGCAGAAGGGTGCTACTTGTATGGGCGGGTAATCACCCCTATTTTTGGGTAATCTAGTGGGTAAAATGTCTTGCATGTGTTTGATTAGGAATATGAAATGATTTCATAAATTATGCTAATGATTTGCAAATGATGAAAATGTATACTTATGTTATTTACAAACCTCATGTTAGCCACACGTTGTTTTAATATATTGTTTCTTTCCTTACTGAGATGTGTCTCACCCGAATATGAACTTATCTTTTTCAGGACCTCCACGAGATCGAGCTTAGAGAGCTTGAGGTGTTTGTAGCATTTTTGGGATATAGAAAAGAAAGGGTATATACTTAACTGATATTTTAGGTTGTATGTACGTAATGTTTTATGTTTTAAGTCTTCTGAGATATGGATGGTTGTGAAACATACTAGTGTCTGTGAATACTGAATGTTTTTGGAGATATGTGTATATATGAGAATACAGGTGATGAATAGTTATTTTGGATTATAGATAGAAATAGTAAACTCTGGTATTATATTTGTGGAGATTATGTTTATGTTTTTCGCTGCGTACATGATATTAGAATGTGGATTATTAGGTAAATGAATGAATTAGTAGCACTCTGGGCTCACTGAGAGGGTTGGGTTGTTACAAATGCTACCCGCCAATCTAGTGGTATTTGACATTCATGGATTTGATGTGATTTTGGGTATGGACTAGCTAACTTCCAATTATGATAGTATTGACTGTTATAAGAAAGATGTAGTGTTCAGACCACTTGGGGAGCAGGAGTACATATTTGTTGGGTTGTGGGTGCGTTCCTCACCACAAATGTTGTCAGCTATATAAGCAAAAAGGTTACTCTTAGATGGATGTTAGGGGTATCTAGCTTGTGTGAAGGAAACACCAGAGAGGAAATTAAAGTTTGAAGATATCCCTGTTGTGAGGGAATTCTCTAATGTGTTTCCAGTTGATTTACCCAGGTTGCCTCCCAACTGTGAAATCGAGTTTTCTATTGACCTACTTCCAGGGATGACACAGATCTCTAAAGCTCAATATAGAATGGCTCTAGCAGAATTAAAAGAGTTGAAAGAACAGTTAAAGGAATTACTAGATAAAAGATTTATTAGACCCAGTGTATCACCTTGGAGTGCACAAGTTTTTTTTGTTAAAAAAAAAAATAGGTTGATGAGGATGTGTATCGATTACCGGGAGATAAACAAGGTGATAGTTAATAATAAGTATCTACTTCCTCGTATTGATAATCTGTTTTACCAACTCCAGGGAATACGGGTCTATTCTAAGATTGATCTTCGATTAGGATCATCAAGTGAAATCAAGGCAAAAAATGTTTCAAAGACTGCTTTCCGAACTAGGTATGACCATTATAAATATGTTGGCAAAGTTGTATATTTAGGAGATAGTTAGGCTTCATGGCGTGCCAGTGTCCATCATATCAGATCTAGACCCACGGTTCACATCCCAGTTTTGGAAGAATTTACAAAGAGCCTTGGGATCTCAGCTGACATTCAGTACATTGTTTCATCCCCAGACTGATGGACAATCAGAGCGAACAATTCAGATATAGAAGATATGTTGCGGGCTTTTGTGCTGGATTTTAGAGGGAATTGGATTCAGTATCTGCCACTAGTTGAGTTAGCTAACAACAATAGCTACCGGGCTTATATCGAGATGGCACCATATAAAGCATTATATGGTCGGAGGTGCCGATCTCCACTATACTGGGACGAGGTTGGTAAAAAGGCAAGTTTTGGGGTCAGAGATCATACAACAAACTTCAGAGAAAATCATACTCATTTGGGAAAGAGTTAAAACAGCTCAGAATCGACAGAAGAGTTATGTTAATACCCGTCGACGAGAACTAGAGTTTGGTGTGGGGGATATTGCATTTTTTGAAAATTACACCAATGAAAGGAATTATAAGATTTGGGAATAAGGGCAAACAAAGCCCTAGGTATATTGATTCATTCGAGATACTAGAAAGAATTGGTAGAGTTGCCTATAAGATAGCGTTACCCCCGGTATTGTCAACGATCCATGACTTGTTTCACGTGTCTATGTTGAGAAAATATGTCCTTGATCTATTGCATTTGATAAGTTATGAGTCTTTGGAGCTTGGAGACACCTTATCATATGAAGAAGTACTAGTTCAGATTCTAGACCGAAAGGAGCAGGAACTACGTACCAAAAAGATTCCATTGGTAAAAGTACTCTAGCGTAATCATGCAGTTGAGGAAGATTCATGGAAATTAGAGGAGGAAATGCATCAGAGGTACCCACACTTATTCAGCTAGGCCTAGCGCGAGTCAGGTAAGTATTTGGTTGTTTGATTAAAGACTTGTTTAGAATAAGTTTATTTAGTTTAAATCTATCTATATATGGTATTTAAGTTTTGAATGGCTTTGGGAGAACTTTTATTTAACTACTTGTAATCTCCTGGAAACCTTTGTTGTAACCACGGTATTCCTCCGCCAAAAGTGAAGGTAATTAATAAATTTGGGACGGTGCTGCTGTCAGCCAACTGAACACTGTTTACGAGAGGAACTTCAGCTGACTGAACAGCAGACAGAGCCACTTCAGATGACCGAAGTGTAACTTCAGACGGATGACTGAAGATTAATTTCAGTCATCTGAAGAATTTTTGCTGAATTTTTTAAAGAGGCAAAACCACCTCAAATGACTGAACCCGAGACTTCAGTCATCTGAACATTGTTAACGGGCAGAAATTTCAAAAATTTTATTTTTTAAATATTATTTGCCAAACTTTCTAAAAACTTGGGAAATACTCCAAGTAAACTTGGGCAACAAGGAAACCCTTTTGAATGCCTATAAATACATGATTTTGCAATTCAAAATATATCTATGAATTGAAAAATCTGTTTTAGAAGCTGAAGCACTCTTGTTTTTCCAAAGCTCTCTTGTTCACTCATTGCGAATCGCTTTTGCTAAGATATTCTAAAGTGCTAGTCCTTCCTTCTATGAATTCCTACTGCTAATCCTCATCTAAGAAAGATATTGGTGAATTCTATACTTAAGCTTCATTCTATTTCATATTGATATTTTACATTGAAGTATACAGTGTTGAACTTGTACTAACTTGCTCTTTGTGAGAGTATATTTGTATGCATATTATATCTTGTTTCTTGTAGTTCTTTGACGTTCCAAGGATTGTTTGTATCGTTGGCTAAGCAAGGGGATATTTCTTAGAGAAGCAAGCTCTAGCCTAAAGGAGTGACCGAATGAGGGGATATCGTTTAGAGAGGCGGGCTCTAGCCTAGTGAAGGAGTGTTTGAGCATGGGGTATTGCTTGTAAAGGTTTTGTTCCACCTGTCAACAGAACAGGTTTAGTGAATCCTTTGGTCGTTTGCCAAAGGCGAGTTTGTAGGCTGGGTATAAGTTGAACCTCGTCAAAGTCTTCATCTCACTCTCTATTTCTCTATTCTTTATTTTCAGTACATATTTAAATTGCGTGGATGGTTTAAATTTGAAAATCATATAAACTACGTATATTTGGAAATCAAGTAAACCTTAAAGTTTGATTTTGATTTGGGTTGCGGAAACTGAAAGGGAGTACGTTGGTTGAACCATTCTTCGCGGAAACCATACGGGAGTATGTTACTTGGCTAAACATCCCAAAGATAAATTAACTTAAGAGTTTATTTGAATTCTGAAGTTTGGAAAGAGTAATTGGATTTTATATTAAACATCATATTGAAGAAGAAATTTCATATATACAGGGATTTGTTCAAAACTCACATTCACCACAGGGCTGAAAACATCAAAAGCTGAAAGTTACATATATTATATTGATTGTGATTTGATGGTATAAAGAATTGTTTCATATTCCAAAAGTCTTAAATCTTGAATGATTTCATTAATCTAATAGTGTTACGGTGAACTTTTATTTGGTAAATAAATTGTGGTTGTGTTGGTTTGGAAATTGTGATTAATTGTTTGATTGTTTTCACTTTCAAAGTGTGGTTGAAGATTGAATGTTTAATTGTGTTTAATTGTGTTGTTGATTGATTGTTCAAAAAAATCAAGTTCTTGTCTGATTGACAAAATAAATAAACAAGTAAAAAAATTGGTTAAATATTAAAAGAAGTTAAGGACTTTAAAAGAACTAAAGAGAAAGTTTTTAAAAAGCCAATTCACCCCCCCTCTTGGGAAAGCTATTCCTAATTTCAATCTACTTTGGGCAAATCAACTTAGAATATCTAAGTGGAACTCAGTTACTCATCTGGTTTTCATTCTAGTATTGAGGTTTAATAAATCATATTTTTGTTAAGAGCTAGTTGGATAGAGTTCTTCTTATAAAAGCTAATCTACTTGTTGACATCCATTTTTCATAGAGTATGTCATTGCAAAATCTATTTATGAATTCTTGTTAAGAAGTTGATCTTGTGTGTGCATATAGCAAATCATTTCATTAAGAAGATTATCACTTGAGAAGAGCTTTAGGTATTGATTAAACACTTTTGATTCAAGTGAGATTTCATTCAAAGAGTTGATATTTTCAATATAACAAATTTACTAATTTGAAGATAATTTATGCTTGTAACTTTATATATATATATATATATATATATATATATATATATATTGAAGGATTTTTAGAAAATCATATAGTAAGTGTAACGACCTGCTATATTTTGTAAATATTTTATAACTAACCAATAATAAATACTATGAAATTTCATATCTCTGATACCTTATGACATATATATATATATAACCATCAACCTAAGCAACAGGAAGCTAGATCCATATAACCATTAACACATAAATTCACAATACTAGAGTGCTATGATGTTTCCCAAAATATACATACACAACTGTTCCTCAAAAATACCCTCTTCAATACTAGAACTATGCAAAAATTTATCACCCAAAATACTCACTCTACTGACAGGGCAGCACTGAAGCCCTTCTACCTACGAGCCTAAAACTCGCCTAACTACATCACCTAAAAAATATCAATTTATTGGAATGAGACGACGCTCAGTAAGACGAAATATGTTATTGCTAATGTGTGGCAAATGAGTTGCATTTCTATAAAAATATGAATATATATAATCATGAATAATTGAATCTGAAAATATAGGTACAAATAATATACAACACCTTCTTTATCCACATTGCTTAGCATATCTATCTTTTAGGTTTTCTATTCATAATATTTCTAATATACATAAGTATATGCCTTGTTTTTGTAAAACTATATTTACATATAATAACTGAAAACTTCTCTAAATAGCTGTATGTCATGATTTGACCCCTCATGACAGGGTTGTGCGGCTTGTGGGCAAGACTTATCGCTAGCTGGCCTACCAAGATAAATCACTCTTCTACAAAAGTCCGATCGGTCTCCTCAACCCATATCTAATGGGGAGCCTGTCCACTTCGTAGGCACGATTAACTGCTATAATCCACATACTATCTGAGTTGTGTGGTTGCACTCTAAAATGTAAATAGTTACGGTACCGTGCTCTGTAAACTGTATCTGTAATGATCCATCAGGGTCTGATACCATATAATACGTTTCTATATATAACTATCTATTTTACCATGATTCTGTAATAAATGTGTTAACCATGACATTGAAAATAAACTGTATCTATATCAACTGTATTTATGAAATTAACTGTAAATCTATATGTCATGGTACTATAAAACTGTATAATCATGGTATTCTGAAAAATACTGTAAAGCATGTTTCCTGTCTGTATATGCTGTAAAACATAATCCTAAAATGCTATAAAACACGTTTCTGTTTAAATACTATAAAACATGATTCTATACTGCATCTATATTCTCATGTCATACAGTAATTTAAAACATCTTAAACATAATTGATAAACTGTATAAATTCCTGCTCTGAGTAATAATCTGGTAAAACATATAATTCATACTGAAATCATACTAGAATTGCCTAGCATAGCATATTTCCCTTACCTGCTTCCTGTGAAAATCCCCTACTGCAACGGGTCCTACACCCGCAGGGTTCCCCACTCAACACTCTGAAAGCAACATTTCCCAAAAAAAAATATCGTTATTTCTACGTCTACTATATTTCCTACAACTGCTGGAAAACCTAATTTTGAATAAAAAGCATTACCCTGATTTTGGGATGAAATTCAACTCAGCCCCACCGACGATCCGCTTCGGTAGATTTGGAGAGAACTTTCCCAGGAGTGTCGTGATGGCCTCAGATCTTCGATCCGGTGAACAATGGAGCCGAAATCGAAGAGAAAAGAGGGAGAAACCGTAAAGAGGAGAGAGAGAGAGAGAGAGAGAGAGAGAGTTTTTGCTGATTTTTTTGCTTAAAAATATGAGGTTTGCACTAATTATACCATGGGCTTCGTCGATAAGCCACATCACCTCATCGACGAGGTCAAGAGGCAATTCGTCGACAAACTCTCCCCTTCGTCGAAGAAATTTAGAATCACCCAAAACATCCTCTCGGTATGTTCTCATCGACGAACCACACCTTCGTCGACAAGCCTATATTGCCACGTCGTCGACGAACGCTCAGCTACTGCCCTCTTTTATTATTTCCATTTTCCTCTCTTTATTATTTGAATACCATTATTATTCGGGTTATTACACAATATGAATAATTATTTCCATTCAATTTAGCACTAATGGCTTGGAGAAAATCATCTTTTTCACCAACCATCTTCAAATGCAAATGAATTAATTGTATAGATCTAATCAACAAATGAAGCCAAGATGTTGCAAAAGAAATATTATCTATGTATATAAATGAGAAAGAGAGAAAACCCTGGGTTCGGGAGCTACCAAGAAAGCCACTTCCTTGCTGCAAATAATCGTTGACTCCAACAAGTCCTCCGGGCTGGTGGAGAAGGCAAAAAAGCTAAATCCACTACCATCAACAATAAATCTTACAAAAACTGGCGAAGATTTTGCCCCACAAAGGATTTGTGAACAAGATTAATCATAGTACTGTTGTGGCCCCAAGAATAGTACCAAAGAAGACTAATCAGAGTGTTGTTGTGGCCCTAAAAACAGTTCCAAAGAATACTAATCAGAGTACAATTTTGGCTTTGAAAATAGTTATGAAGAATAGTAACCAGCATACGGTGGCAGCCCCAAATACCTTGGTGCCAGCGACTAAGCCGCCGAGTTGTCGCCACTAAAGCCTTTTGCTCACTCCGATTGTGGCGGAATCTAACATCAGACTCTTCGTGGAACCAGCCGATAGATTTTTTAGCCTTGAGAACGATTTGCGAGAGTTCTTCTTTGATGGTTTGTCTCTTCTCTTGGATCTCGTGGATAGTGGCAGAGATTTTCCAGTAGAGATGACGATCGACATAGAAGAGGACAAGGACGGCGATGACGGCCAACAATATGTGTAAAGAAACGATGACGACCACCAATATGTGGGGATTGAAGAAATGGATGGTGCACACGCTGCAGAGAGTGCAGCGGCGGATGTGCCAAAGTTGTAGAGAGTGCGGCGGGGTATGGAGAATATGATTGCAAAACTCAGTGTTTAGAATACTTTGATACCATAAAAGCATTATTTTCTTTTCTTTTCTTTTTTGGATTACGCACCGGGTATCCACGCATTCGTTTTACGGTCCACGTGACTAATCCTGCGCCCCTTGAAGTTGACTCCACAACTCCAAAGGGAGGGTAAATTCAGGAGTCCAGGGGCGGAAACGAGCCCGAGAGGGTTTGAACACCTGATCTCGTGAGAGGCACTCCCGCAGCTTGCACTACCACCTGAACCACACCCTGGGGGTTACCATGAAAGCATTCTTGATCCAATGCAGAGAGAGAGAGAGAGAGAGAGAGAGAGAGAGAGAGAGAGAGAGAGAGAGAGAGAGAGAGAGAGAGAGAGAGAGTTGTTGTATAAGAGGCCAAAGTAGCCTTTGCCTTTATGCTATATATATATTGAATACAATTGAATTAATGAATAAACCTAACCCTAATAATGATACAAAGATTAAAGTGTCCCTTAACTAAAATATCACAATATATTAGATATTATCTAATAGAAAAAACAATAGAAATCAGTAATAAATGATGAAATTCTTTGTAAAACTTTAGAAATGGTTAACAAACATAATAATATAAGTTATAAGACTAATATATTACAGGTTAAATACATTTATGTTGTGTATGAGGTAGAAAAGTTTTAATATAGTATGTGTATCAAACATATTTGTAAGATAATATACAGTAAACATATTCAGCTAATATTAATGAAATTCATAAATCATTTAAATATTATTTATTATATAAATAATGATAATTTAGACATAAATGGTTGAATAAAATGTTGCTGTAAGTTTATTTTTTATATAATTTTAAAAATAATTGTAATAATATTTTGTTTTAATAAAATAAATTAAGAGAGAAATTTCACTTCACTCCTAAATCTTTTATTTAAATTTTGAGGAAAAATTCATTATATAGTTAAAATTTTGACAAGTTTGGCTGAAAATTTGAGATTTTGATAAATTTTAAAATGATTCATTGTGATTTCGACGAAAGTTATGCAACCAATTTCAAGTTTTTTCTCGGTTTATCTTTTTTTTTTTTAAATAATATTCTATTTGGAAAAATATTTCCCAAAATGATTCTGAAGTAATCTCGCTAGACGAAGGGCGAGGGAAAATCTCACTAGACCATCCAGTAAGATTTGCCTGAAAATAGAACGCCGCCCCTTACCCTCCCAACCACATCGTCTCCCACCTCTTCGACTACTTCTCCTTCCTCATCTTCGATCACTCCACTTCTACCTTGTTCGTCACCTCCGTACGTCTTCTCTCTCAATTTGGCTTTCACTAATTTTATTCTCTCCAATTAAATCCCTCCATCATCAATCATTAATTTCTTTAATATTTTATATATTTGCAGGATCAATTTGGGAAGGTGCCACTGTACTGGGGAATCACCACCGACAGGCACGTGGCGTTTGCCGATGACGCTGATTTCCTCAAAGGTGCTTGCATAAAGTCACTGGCTTCTCTCCCTCAAGTTGATATCAACTTAATTTGTATTATTCTGTTTTGTATAAAAATGAAATAAATAATTTAGAGATTAATTGTTCTGTGTAATACATGGGATGTAGGATGCTTCTTCTCGACTGCAGTAGTGTTAGGAAAAATATTATACAAATATATATATGAACCAATCACCACAAGTAACTCAATGGAGTAATGCAAAATAATAAATAAAAAATGAGACACAAAATTTAACGTGGTTCCCTCAAATATTGAGGTACGTCCACGGGGCACGGCAAACCAAATCCACTGTCACCAAAAATTCATACAAAGTGGATACAAAATGCACGAGCCTTGCAAATACACAAAAGTGTATAAACAAATATAGTAAGATGAAAATGTCTCACCAAATACTCTGAACAAAGCTCTAAAGAAGAACCAACCAGCCAAAGTAGAGCACAATGAAATACCAATATGCTGTAAATAATCTATAGCTGGAGTTACATGAAAAAGAAGGTAGCAACAGGTTGTTGTACTGGAGAGATGACTAGTGCAGGCGTCGGCTTGCTGCAGGAGCTAGCTATAGGTGTTGGCTACAGGCGCTAAAGGTTATATGAGTAAAAAGCCAAAAATGGAGAAAAACTAAGGGTTGGACGAACTGCTTACTGCGTGTGTGGAGAAATTCAAAGTGGAGGGGCAGCTGCTGCGTATAATCTTTGATTTTGAATTTCAAAATAGAATTTCTAGATTTTTCTCCTACTAGGAAGCTAACAAACATTTGAAAACAAAACCTTTTCAAGGCATTGGGCCCCATAGGAGGGAAACCCAAAAAATCTCCCCCTCCTGACTTATGCAGACAACTCCACCAATCCAGCCAAAACTCGACACTTCACATGCTTGTCTTTAGTCAATGCTTTTGTCATCATATTCGAACAATTGTCATCGGTGTGAATTTTGTTAAACTGCAATAATTTCTTATCTAGCACATCTCGAATCCAATGATATCTCACATCAATATGTTTTGACTTTGAATGGAAGATAGAATTCTTACTCAAATGAATTGCGCTTTGGCTATCACAATAAAGAACGTACCTTTTTTGTTCCATGCCCAACTCTTTTAAGAATCTCTTCAACCAAAGTAATTCTTTGCAAGCTTTCGTAATGGCAATCAACTCGGCTTTCATAGTAGATAGAGCAACACATTTCTATAATTTAGATTTCCATGCCACAGCTCCCCCTGCAAAAGTCATCAAATAACCAGAAGTGGATTTTCTAGAATCAATATCACCAGTCATGTCGGCATCCATGAATCCATGGAGCGTAAATTTACCATTTCCAAAGCGCAAACACACCTTTGAAGTACCTCTAAGGTATCGGAGAATCCATTTTACCACTAACCAATGCTTCTTTCCCGGGTTAGAGAGAAACCGACTAAAAACTCCAACGGTGTGAGCTAAATTCGGTTTTATGCAAACCATTGCATACATTAAGGAACCAACGGCTGAAGCATAAGGAATTTTCTTCATCTATTCCTTGTCTTTCTCACTTGTAGGACTTTGTTTTGTACTAGGCTTGAAGTGACTGGTAACTAGGCAACCAAAGAATTTTGCTTTATCCATATTGAACCTCTCAAGCACTTTTTCAATGTAGCTTTCTTGAGACAACCAAATTTGCCCTCTTTCACTATCACAAACAATTCTCATGCCAAGAATTTGCTTTGCTGGTCCCAAGTCTTTCATGGCAAAAGACTTGCTCAACTCCAACTTCAACTTGTCAATCTAGGAGAAATCCTGTCCTACAATAAGCATATCATCAACATAGAGTAAGAGAATAATATAAGTACCATTCGGAATTTTTTTCATAAACACACAATCATCCGAAGAGGTTTTTGCATAACCATAATCAATCATGAAAGAATCAAATTTCTTGTACCATCTTCGTGGTGCTTGCTTCAACCCATACAGACTTTTCTTTAATTTGCACACTAAATTCGCTTTCCCTTTTTGTTTGAAGCCTTCTAGTTGTTCCATGTAAATTTCATTTTCCAAGTCACCATGTAAGAAAGCCGTTTTCACATCTAATTGCTCAACTTCTAAATTCAAGTATGTTGTCATGCCAAGAACAACCTGGATAGATGACATCTTCACAACCGATGAGAATATTTCATCAAAGTCAATTCCCCTTTTCTGACCAAAGCCTTTTACCACAAGCCTAGCCTTGTACCGAAGTTTCTTTTCATTATTTTTCAACCTAAACACCCATTTATTTTTCAAAGATTTCTTTCCAGTAGGAAGTTTAACTAAATCATAAGTGTGATTGTCAACTATAGACTTCATTTCCTCTTGCATAGCCTCCATCCATTCAACTTTATTTTCATGGTTCATGGCTTCTTGATAGCTTTCGGGCTGCCCTTGATCTGTTAGAGTAACGTAATCACTTGATGGATATTTAGTTGAAGGTCTTGGCTCTCTTAAAAATATTCTCAATGCGGCTTGCGCTTGAACTTGTTGCTCCCCCTCATTTTCCTCTTCAACATCACTAGGAATTTCATCATTTTCAACATCTTCAAGAGGTGGAAGAACATCTTCTATATTTTCATCATGTGCCAAAGGTGGAGAAGGTGACTTTAAGTCAACAAAATCATTCCCATTAGATTGTGGTTGCTTAACTGTGCCAAAATCTTCAATTGTTTGATCTTCAAAAAATATAACATCTCGGCTTCTAACAATTTTTTTGTCAACCGGATCTCATAATATGTATCTAAATCCATCATGCCCATAGTCAAGAAAAATACATTACATTGTCTTGTCATCAAGTTTGGATTTTTCATCTTTTGGAATGTGAACAAATGCACGACAACCAAACACTTTTAAATGATCATAAGTGACATCCTTACATTTCCAATTTTTTTCGGGAACTTCACCAAGTAAAGGAGTTGAAGGAGACAAATTAATCAAGTTCACCACCATCCTCATTGCTTCACCCCAAAATGATTTTGGCAACTTTGCATGAGAGAGCATACACCTCATTCTCTCCAATATGGTGCGGTTCATTCTTTCGGCAATACCATTTTGTTGAGGGGTTTTCTTGACGGTCTTTTGATGTCTAATTCCTTGGCTATTACAATATGCATCAAAGGGGCCAATGTACTCTCCACCATTATCCGAGCACACACATTTCACCTTCTTTCTAGTCTCCCTTTCAACTTTAACTTGAAAATGCTTAAACACATCTAAAACTTGATCTTTAGTCTTCAAAGTGTAAACCAAAACTTTTTTTGAACAATCATCAATAAAAGTGACAAAATAAAGTGCACCACCATGAGATTTAACTTTCACAGGACCGCATACATCTGAATGTATCAAATCTAGAACATTAGATTTTTCAGTAACAAGCTTTGTACGAAAAGGAGCTCTATGTTGCTTACTTGCCAAATAATGAACACAAACTTTAAGAGAAGTACCTTTCATTCCGGGTAGAAGCTTCCTTTTGAACAAAAACTGCATTCCTTTTTCACTCATGTTCCCAAGCCGCTTATGCCACAAATTAGTGGAAGAGTAACTCTCAATTACATTCACAATACCATTACCAATTTTACCTTGCATCATATAGAGTGTACTAGTCTTCTTGCCTTTAGCCACCACCAAATTACCCTTTGTGAGTTTCCATTTTCCATCACCAAAATGGTTGTCAAACCCTTCATCATCAAGCTTTCTAGTAGATATCAAATTTAGTTGAATGTTGGGTACATGTCTCACATCTTTGAGCACCAACTTGCATCCCAAATTTGTTTCCAAACAAATATTTCTCATGCCAACAATTTTTGACAAACTTTCATTTCCCATCTGAACAACTCCATAATTTCCTTTGGAATAAGAAGTGAAGAAATCTTCCCGAGAAGTGACATGGAATGACGCACCGGAACCAATAACCCAATCAGTCTCTTGACTTGTCAAATTAATGCAACTTTCATCACAAACAACTATAAGATCACCATCAGATGCAACTGAAGTTGTGTTTTCATGCTTTTTCTCGAAATTTTTCTCTTTGTTCTGTTCCTTGAATTTCAATTTTTTACACTCCCGCTTCATATGCCCTTTCTTATGACAATAGTGACACTCAATATCTTTTTTCAAAACTGAGGTGGACCGGCCTCTTGATTTATCATTACGGTGAGAATACCTACTTTTGCTTCTGCCTCTCCCTCAATTTTTTGTCACAAGTGCCTCTGAATGAGAAGAGCCAACTGATTTTCTTCTAATTTTTTCATTCAACAAGCTGTTAGTTACTTGGTTCATAGTAATAATTCCATCAGGAGCCGAATTACTAACTGTCACAACCAAAATCTCCCAACCTTCTGGCAAAGAGCTAAGAAGCATTAAGGCCTACAATTCATCATCAAAAACTATTTTCATAGTAGCAAGCTAATTAATAATTTTTTTCATCTCATTCAAATGCTCAGTAATAAGACCACCATCTTTATATTTCAAATTCACCAATTTTTCAGAAAAGAAAAGCTTTATTTGTAGCCGACTTTCTATCATAAAGGCCCTCCAACTTTTTCCACAATTCATATGGTGAAGTTTCAGTAGAAACATAATGAAAAACACTATCATCAATCCATTGTTGAATGACACCAACTGTAACGACTTGCTATTTAACTGGGGTTTTACTTTTGTTATATATATATACTGTAAAATTTATAATGCTCTGATACCTACTAAATTAAACCAAACCATCAACCTAAGCAGTGAGAAGCGGAATCTATATAAACATCATCAAGAAAGTATACAAAACCAGAGTGTTAAAATGTGTCCCCAAAATATACATATAAGATTGTTTCCCAAAATACCTTCAATTGGGCTAAGGCCATACATAAATACTCTAAAAAAAAATACTCACTCCACTGATAGGGCAGTACTGGGGCCCCTCTGCCTGCGAGCTTGATCTACTCGCCTACTTGGATCACCTGAAAAATGTTAAAGTAATGGGATGAGCCAATGCTTAATAAGATGAAATATGTTATTGCTAGTGTGTGGCAAATGAGTTATAATATTGAGAAGATCTGCTTCTAAATAATCACATTTAACCGAATCTAAAAATATAGTACAAATAATATAACAACCACCTTCCTATGTTGCTTAGCATATTAGTATTCTAGGTTTCTATACATAATACTTTTAATATATATAACATATATTCTCTATTTCTGTGAAACTGTACATACATAATAATAATTGAAAACTTCCTTAGATGGTTGTATGTCATGATTTAACCCCTCATGATAGGATTGTGCGGCCCGAAGGCAAGATCTACCCTGGCTGGCCGACCAGGATAAACCACTATACTCCATCAGTCTAATCAGCCCTCCACAACCCATATATGATGGGGAGCCTGTCGGCTTCTGGGTATTTGATCAACCTACTTACCACGTATTATCTAAATAGGTGGTTGCACTCTATACTGAATATCTGTATATAGCAACGGTACCGTGCTCTGCTGAATCCGATCCATCAGGGTCTGATACTAAATAATACATTACTATATACAACTATATGTTTTACCATGATTCTGTAATATCCGTATTAACCATGACATTGTGATAAATTGTATCTGTATCAACTATATTTCTGAAATAAACTGTAAAACTGTATGTCATGGTGCTGAAAAATGTATAATCATGGTATTCTGAAAATACTATAAAACATATTCCTTGTTTGTATAATCTGTAAAACAAAATCTTGAAAATACTGTAAAAATATGTTTCTGTACTATATCCATATTCTCATGCCACACAGTAATTTAAAACATTTTAAACATACTTGATACACTGTATAAATTCTTGCTGTGAAATAATAATATGATAAAAACATATAATTCATACTGAAATCATACTAGTATTACCTAGCATAGGATATTTCCCTTACCTAATTTCTGCTAAAATCCCATTACTATAGCGGGTCCTACACTCACAGGGTTCTCCACTCAATACCTTGAAAACCATAAATCCCATAACAAAACATCATTATTTCTACGTCTTCTACACTTCCTACAACTACCGAAAAAACTAGTTTTGAATAAAAGACCTTACCCTAAATCTGGGATGAAATCTAACTTCGTCACACCGACGATCTGCTCCCGCAGACTTAGGAAGAACTTCCCCAGGAGCGTCACGGTGGCCTCAGATCGTCGATCCGGTGAACGGTGGGGCCGAAATCAAAGAGAGATGGAGGTGGAGCTGTAGGAGAGAAAGAGAGAGAGAGAGAGAGAGAGAGAGAGAGAGAGAGAGAGGAGAGAGAGAGAGAGAGAGAGAGAGAGAGAGAGAGAGAGAATTTTGCTGAAAATTTATGCATTTAATCCGGTTTTAGGCTATTTATATAGTGGAATTCATCGACGAGCTACGTCACCTTGTCGAGGAGTCCTGTAGAAAGTTCGTTGATGAATCTGCACCGTCGTCGAAGAAATTTAGACTTCCCTAAAATCCTCTCTCGGTATCTTCTCATTGATGAGATCCTAAAGAACCCTCGTCGACGAAACCCCTGTGTTCGTCGACGAGGCTTGGAAAATTTCTTGGGATTATCATATCCAAAGTGCAACGTTGCATTCATCAACGAAGTCTGCTGCCTCCTTCTGTTACTGTTTCCATTTCTATCCCTCTTTATTATTTAAATGCCCTTATTCTTCGGGTCGTTACACCAACGATTTTTCTATTAAGCCTATTCCACTTATCATCACTCGTGTCTTTAGGCTTTCGACTATCACCCTCAATAGGCCCATCCAAATCTTTGCAAAATAAAAGGTCTTGCATTTTTGTTTCCAAGTTACCCAATTGTTTCCATTGAAACTAATCATGTGACCAACATTACCATCCATGATTTACACAAATTTAATGTGTACAAATAACTTGGCTCTTATACCACTTTTTTGATTAAGGTGTAATCCCAAGAGAGGGGTGAATTGGGTATTTTAAATTTCTTTGAACCTATTCACCACTTAATCCCTATTTGTATATTTACCAAATCAATTGCGGGGATTTATAACTAACTTAAATTGATTTTATCAATAAGTTCATTTTACCCAATTAATTGTATGCAAAGTAATTCAACATCTACATGCAATGCAAATAATATAATGTAGTGTGGAAAGTAAAGAGTTAAGGGAAGAGAGAAGACAAACGTAATTTTTATGAGGTTCATCCAACTCGGCCTACGTCCTTGCCTTGAGCAACCCACTCAAGGATTTCACTAAAATCCCTACTCCTTAAATTGGGACGGAGCTTCCCTTACAATATGTTACTTACAAAAGGTACAACTCCCTTCTACTCCGCTGCTTACAGGAGATACAACTCTCTCCTCAAATCCCGGTTCACAAGCCAAATCGTGAATACAATGAATCTGTAAAACACTCAAAAATGCTTCCAACAAAAGCTAGTGAGTACAATTCAATTTCCTAATACATTAACATATGATTAAACTTGAAGCTCAGATGTATGAAACGATGCAATCGTTTATGTATGATATGCTTCCACACACAACCCCTTTTTTATCAAATCTCCCAAACTATTTGTATAACTCAATGCTTTGGAGAATTTAGGTTCAATCTTTGAAAACAAAAATAGATTTGAAGATTGCAAAGATTTGACACACACTTTGTTAAAAACAATATTTTTCTCAAAATTTCAATCTCAATGTGATCTTGGTAGTATTTGCCCTAATGCATATATATCTATATATATATATATATATATATATATATATATATATATATATGTGTGTGTGTGTGTGTGTGTGTGTGTGTGTGTGTGTATAATGAGAATACCAAGGATAAAAAACTTTATATATGATTTTCAGTAAATATCCTTCAATATGTATATATATAGTTATGCACTTCTTAGGATATCTAATCCACTAGTTTAGAAGTAATCAAAATATCACGTCTTTAACTTTGAACACACTTGAATGATTACTCCTTAAACAATGGCCAAATAAAAACTTTCTCAAGTATTCAACTTGTCAAAAGCAATCTTTATATGAAAGAGAAAAACTTAATATCACACTCCTCTAAGGATGTTCAAAAACAAATGTTGATATATCGCTTGATAAAACTAAATGGATTAATCAAACCTCAATACCAAGATGAACAAAAGATGTATGAGTGAGGTACCTTTTGGTTTTCTGAGTTGATTAGCACAAAGAAGTTGAATATCGGTTGAAGTGTAGACAATCGTATCGCAATCAGCTCAAGTTTCTCAATAAGATGTGTTCTTCTCTTCTTGTGTGTGTTAGCTTTTCACGTTTATCTTTTTTCTTTTGTACCAGGGTTTAGATTTGCAGTATATATAGTGTCTTACCCTTAGAATTGATCTCAACTGTTGGATCATAAGATAGCTCGCATGTTTGCTCAATTAAAATTACATTTTTAATCTTTCCCGCAAGTTCAGACGACTGAAGTCCTTTTTATCCTTCGAAAGAATAACCTGGACACAGGGTCAGACGACCGAAGTGTCGAGTTCAGACGACTGAGGTTAGGGTTCAGTCATCTGAGGTGCTTCTGCCAGTTTCTGTTTTTCACCCATAAATCTTTAGACGACTGAACTTATTCTTCAGACGTCTGAGGAAATTTTTCAGTCAACTGAACTTAAAGTTCAGTCATCTGAAGTTCCCAATTTTTGCATATTTTCTTTCCAATTCAAAAATTTGTTTTGCTTTCTTTCTTGGCTCTTTTATAAAAACATTTTCCAGGGTTTTGACATTATTTCTAAGTCCATGAATGTCTCCTAATGATGTTTATGAAATGCATGAGTCCGAAAGACATTCTAAGATATGATTTGAGCCTCAAAATAAAATCATACGAAAAATGCAAATACATGAGTTCTAAGTACCCATTCCCATGACGTTCTTGAACTTTGCTGCTTGCATCTTGATTCTTATACTCTTTGAGTTCCATGGATCTTGCCAAGTTATGTCAGCTTTATTTTATGGCTTCCATGCTCGTTATCCTTCCGTGCATTCTTAATATAGTTCCTGTTCACAAACTCAATGCACATATCAAATACAAAGTGATTTGTCATTATCAAAATCGGATTGGACTCGTGGAGTCAACACACTTGTTAGGAAAAATAATTATACGAATATATATGAACCAATTCCCACAAGTAAATCAATGAAGTAATGCAAAATAATAAATAAAAAATGAGACACAAAATTTAACGTGGTTCCCTCAAATGTTGAGGTACGTCCACAGGGCACGACAAACCAAATCCACTATCACCAAAAACTCATACAAACTGGATACAAATAGCATGATCCTTGCAATACACAAGAGTGTATAAACAAATATAGTAAGATGGAAATGCCTCACCAAATACTTTGAACAAAGCTTTAAGAACTAACCAACCAAAGTAGAGCACAATGAAATACTAATATGTTGTAAATAATCTATAGCGAGAGTCACACGAAGAAGAAGGTAGTAGCAGGTTGCTGTACTGGAGAGATGACTAGCGTAGGCATGGGCTTGCTGGAGGCGCTGGCTATAGGTGCTGGCTGCAAGTGCTAAAGGCTATATGAGTGAAAAGCCAAAAATGGAGAAAAACTGACGGTTGGCCGAACTGCTTGCTGCATGTGTGGAGAAATTCAAAGTGGAGGGACAGCTGCTGCGCATAATCTTTGATTTTGAATTTCAAAATAGAATCTCCAGATGCTCATACCGGGAAGCTAACAAAGATTTGAAAACAAAACCTTTACAAGACATTGGGCCCCACAGGAGGGAAACCAAACAGGTAGGAGGACTGAGAAGCATTCCAAGATTTTGCCAGTTACCCAGAGCCAATGCTGGACGGGTTGCTCAGGCACGGGGGTGAAATTGCCGGCAATTTGAACTCAGGGATCCGCGGTTTTGGGGAGGGGATGTTGTCGCTCACGGGACACCAAGGCCTCCTCGACGGAGTCCAAAGCCATGGCTGTAGCTCTCTATAGGAAGTTCCAGTCTTGGGTTTTATTGGGCTTATAGGAAGAAGAATTAGAATTAGAAGAGTGAGAGGTTTCTTTTTGGGGTTGATAGGTGGTTGCGGTGTGTTTGGGGAAATGAAAAATAAAAGGGGATTGAGCAGAGCAGTTTATGTTTAGCCTTTTGTAAGTATTACAAGTAGTAGTAGTAGTGGGCTTCTACATAGGGAAACTCGATAATAGTTGAATGAGTGTGTGAAGGAGTACTGATTCTGGTCTTCACCCATGTATTTCCAAATGTCGCTGCAGCAAAAGCCATGTTTAATTGCGTCTTTAGCTCTATGTTCTGCTTCTTTTTGTATTGCGATGGATGATCTTTGTCGTTGTGAAAATCAATCAAGACAAACAGCTGAGGGGCTGAGGTTGGCGACGAGGGATTGACAATTTTTTGGGGGTACAAGAGAGAGTGAGAGTATTTGGTACGAGACGACGTAATTGGGAGGGTAAGAAGTGCCGTTCTATTTTCAAGCAAATCTCGTTGGATGATCCAACAATATTTGCTTGCCATGTGTCCACGTCTCAACTATCCTGACCCTTTAAATCTAGCTATTAGTAAGATTATGTTAGAATCATTTTGAGAAATATTTTTCTAAACAGAATATTATTTAATATATTATTTTAAAATAAAGATAAAATGGGAAAAAATTCAACCACTTTCTATTTCGAGGGTGACGATTAGAAATTTTGACGAAACATGGGAGCAATATCCAATATGGTGAAACTTGGGGATCAGATTCCTAGAACTTCCCATTCTGGTCGGTAACGGAAACGCCACCCAAATTCGTTTTTGTTCCTTCGGCATCAGCCAGCATCGCTTGGTTTCGACAGCACTCCCATCCACATCCCACCCCTACCACAGCAGTCTGTCCACCATTTTCAAGCTTTAACCGCCACCAACACCGCCGCTCCACCATTTCTGCATAAACTCTCACATATATATATCAATTCTGCGAAACCCAATCAACCGTCTCCCCCTCCACGGCCATAAGCACACCTCTACGTCTATGTCTTCTCCAACCTTCAGAGTCTGAATGGAAGACAAGGAGCTGACTCTCCTCTCTCGCCTGGCGATTAATCACCTGTTCCTCAACCAGTTCGAGCCCTTCCGCGCCATCCTCCTCACCCTCCACCGCCGCGACTCAGCCCTTGCCCTCACCATCCTCCACTCCATCCTCGTCCACGCCTCTCACCGCCTTAACACCTCCGTCCTATGGTCTCCCTCCTGTCCATCCCCCTCCTTCCTCTCCTGGCTATCCTCCCACCTGCTCCTCCACTTCCATAACTCCCAAAGTAAGAACGCCCAAAACAAAAGCATCCAAAACGACATAGTTCCATGCCTCGATCCGGACTCCCTCTGGCTCCGTGCCGAGTTTCTCTTGTACACCCATGTCATAAAATCCAGAATTTTGAATATCAGTGACCTCAAGCTTGATGTGGAAAGCGCTGAAAGAAGCATTGCGGAAAAGGGTTTTGAGTGTTTTGGGGTTTTGGATCGGATTGCAGATATCGGGTTCAAGAGGTTGAGGGATGATGTTTTTGCTGTTTGTAGTGCTGGGGGTGGTGGTCAGGATGAGGAGAGGGAAGGTGCGGAGAGTTTTGGTGCTGGGGAATTTGAGGAGAGAGAGTTGATGTGGTTCAGAAAGGCAGTCTTGGAACATGGGGCAGCTGATGTTTTTGAAGCTTTGTGCTGGAATATTCAGAAGCAAATTCGGTTGTGTGAGAGTTGTGATTCGCGCTTAGCTATTACTATAAAGAGTGATGAGAATTGGAGTTCCAAAGATGATGATCTTGAGGTTTTCCGGATGATTTTGAGGAATGTGCAGATGGCACATTTGGATGCTATGAAGGAATGCATGGAGAAGGGTGATGTAGAAGGAGCAGTTGCTCATATTCGTTTTCTTCACTTAGATTATGGATTATCAGAGGCTGAATATCGGTACGTATACGTGCCATTGTTCTAACAGACTTTCTAGGAATTATGCTTGCTCTTATGCTGGTGAGTAGTGATTCTAGTGAAGCTTATTGTGGAGATTTTAGTTGATTGTTGCATGAGTTTTCGTTCCTTGGTGCTGTTCGACCGATTCATATTCACTAATTTTTTTTTTGATAAACAAAGGATTATATTAGAAGAGAAAAGAATATACAACAAGAAAGGAAAATAAAATTAGTCGAACAAGAAATCCTCCTTCTGCAAAAAGAAAACTAACTACAAGACCACAGAAAAAACACAAAGCAACTAAATGAAACAAAGCCAACCAATCCTGCTGTAAGTCTTCAAGATAAACACAATGAAAGAAATCCCTTGCTGACTAGGACAGCAATGCTAGATATACCAAAGCAAATTGTTAGTAGTTGCCACATATTTTAAGATTCTAGCATTCCTCTTCGACCAAACACACCATGTGATGGCCATTGCAGCACACCAGTGCAAAGCTTTCTTATCCTTTTCCTAGCCGAACTCCCTAAACATAATGGTACAAAAAGCCTTCAACTTGGAGAGGGTATACCCAGTTTTCACCGAAGGTACCAAATAATTTGTTCCAAACGGACAAAGTGAAGGGGCAATGAAGAAACAATTGCGAGCAAGTCTCCTACTTATGAAACTAAGGATACAAACATCAGGCAACAGGGCCTTAGTAGGTATTCTTTTTCTAAGCAAGTCATTGGTGTTGAATTTTTTAAGTATGACAATTCAAATAAAAGCTTTTATTTTTTAGGTAACTTTAGTTTCGAAGTCAAAGAGTACAAGGTATGAGGAAACACATTAGTATCACAAGTCTGATGAGCAAAAAGGACTTACAAGAGAATTCCCTGGAAGGATTTAAGCTTTAAACCCTTTTATTGCTCGCCAAATGAACGTAGAAAGTGTTAGCCAAGTTGGCCAAGAGATCAAACTCATAAGTCTCCCTTTTATTAAGGTTTCTCCCAAAATAGAGATCCCAAGCATGTCCTCCTGCAAAAGGAGAAAAGCAAAAATTGTTGTGTTATGAGGATTTGTTAACCGAAAGAGACAAGGATATGCAAGAGCCAAGTATTCCACCTAATTGTAGTAGTCTAATTTACTGTGAATTAACGCATGCCAAAGAGAATTAGGATCTAAAAGAAAAACGTCATAACCATTGTCTCACCAAAGAGATGGTTTTGGACATCAAATTACCTAGACCCAAGCCTCCCCCTTTAGGTCTGCTCACAATCTCCCATTCTACAAGATCATCTTTGCCTTGCTTTCCACCAATCTACCACAAAAAACCCTGCATCAACTTCTCAAGCCTCTTCACATTCTTAGGAATTTTGAAGAGGGAAAGATACCACATTAGGATGGAGGACAAAAAGTGTGGATAAGAGTAATGTGACCCCTTAAAGTCAAGGACACTCCTTTGCAGCCATCCAATCTCTCGGCCACTCTACAAATCTAATCTTAGAACAATGGGGTTATCTCCTAAGGGGACACCTAAATAGGTAATATGCCAAAGTTGAAACGACATGACTCGTTAGCCTAGCGAAAGGATCCATATTTAAGGGCCCGTTCAATTTTGGAAAACATTTTTCATTTTTATTTTTTCCAAATAAATGACATCAAGCATGCTCTTAGCTATTTTGGGAAAGTTTAGCTTCAAGAGACAAGAGTTTAGAGATTTGGGCAATCCTTTCCTATAGACACCTGGTTACTTTTTTCAAGCTGAATTTAACTTAAAATTCATGAACCTAAAAATGTGTAAGCCTTAATAAAAAATGCATAAAAGTGTACCTTTTGTACAAATGCGGGAGTGTCACTGTATAATGCATATCTTTCTGGAATTTGGTATTTTGGACCATGCCTCAAGGCATTTTGGGCATGTTTTGTCTCGAGGCAAGCCTTTATTGAGTTTGTTTTCTTTTAATAAATAATTTATTTAAATATAGCCTTTTAGAGTATTGGTGCAAAAAAAGATGGTTGATTTACTTTTTTGCCTTTTTGCACTAACAAAACTTATTGATATCTCCTTTACTCCTTAGATTATCAATAATTAGGACTACACTCACATTTTGACATGGCCGTCAATTCAAAGACCACTGCTCTCAAAGGATCTAACTGTAAACATGGAAAGGTTCCAACCAACGTCCCTTAGGCACTCCAACCCCATACAGTGAAGACTTATGCGGTGTTTGGGAGTATGGAATTCGAACCTTAGATTTGGATTTGGGTGGATTTGGGCAAATTTCATTATGAATGCAAATCCACCTCTCCAAACATAGGGTTAGGAAGCATGGACACTGGCATGGTACATGAGTTTGGCATGGACAGGAACATGATGGCACAATGCATTTTTAAAATGTGGGACATGAACATAGGACACACCAAATAATTGATATGTGGGACACAACCCAATGAGAACATGTTAGGGGCTGTTCAGTATTGTAAAAAATTATGAAAATGAAAACCAAAAACAAAAACTGAAAATTAGAAATAGAAACTAAAAAATTGAAATAGAATCCAAAATTCAAAAGCTAGCAACCCATTTGGTTAATATTTATAAGGCAAACAAATTAAAAACTTGAATAAACAAATGCTCATATTTGTCCTTGAATCAAATAACATTTTAAAAAAGTTATGATTAAAATAAAAAAAAAGTACAAAAAATGAAAATTAAAAATACTATAGTAAAAATTAAAATTATTATAATTAATTTACTTAATTATTGTATTTCAAAATTCAATTTACAAGAACAATCTTTTTGTACATGACAATTGAAAAATAGTAAAAATATTTTATAAATAGATTTTGTTATTTTTATTATTTTTGAGAATATTTATCAAAATTTTTATTTTAATTATATTTTAAATTCATATGATCATTTAATTTTAATTTTAATTAAAAAGTTTGTATCAAATGAATGATTTAATCCCAAAAAGTTAATTTTGAATATTAAAATATTCGTTGTGAAAACAACTGAAAACCATAAAATTTGGTTTTTTTCTCAAAAAGTTGAAAATTGACAATAGAAATAGAAAAGTGGCAATGTAAACAAATGTGTCAATCATGATCTATTTCTTCAGTGCACATAAGCATGAACAATAACAACAACAACATCAACAACAACAAGCCTTAAGTCCCAGTAGGTGGGGTTGGCTACAAGAATCTTTTTCCACCTATTCACCCGATCCAAAGCGTTTTCCTCTATTAGATTTGGGGCTATTGAATCCTTCCTCACTACCTTAGTCCAAGTTATTTTAGGCGTACCCCTACCTCTACCCCTACTCATGCTAGAAACAATAACTAACTCACTCCTCACAGGTGCTCTACTAGGCCTGCGCTTCAAATGCCCTCCCTTATCTTATTTTCAACCTGTGCTATACCTAAATTATTGCGTATATGCTCATTTTTTACTTTATCTTTTAATGTTAAACTACTTATCCACCTTAACATATGCATCTCAACAACTTTCATTTTTTACACATGTTGTTTCTTAGTTGCCCAACATTCTGAACCATAAAGCATAGCTGGCCTTATAATCGTCTTATAAAACTTTCCTTTTAATTTTAAGGGTATTCTATGATCACACAACATACCTGACGCACTCTTCCATTTTAACCAACCTGTCTTAATTCTATGTACTACATCTTCTTCAATTTCCCTTTTAGCTTGCATAATAGATCCCAGATATTTAAATCTATCAATGCTATTAATCTCTTGATTATCCAGTTTAATCTTCTCTCTATTGCTACTCCTTACATTACTGAAATTACATTTCATATATCTATCTTATTCCTACTTATCCTAAATATTTTAGACTCTAATGTGGCCCTCCAAAGTTCCACCTTAGATTCCACTCCACTTTTACTACATCAATCAACACAATATCATCTGCAAACAACATACACCAAGGGATCTCATTTTGGATATTCCTAGTTTGTTCATCAATTACTAAATTAAAAAATGAGGACTCAAAGTAGAACCTTGATGTACACACATTGTGATTGGAAACTCTCTAGAATCTCCTCCTACAGTCTTAGTGCTAGTCACTACTCTATCATATAGATCCTTAATGACGTCTGTATATCTACTGCAAACTCCCTTCTTTTTTGTACATAACATGAATAGAAAACAAAAAATAGAAATGATACCAAACAGACCCTTAATATACAAATGCGTTACTTTATATATAGCACCATACATAAAAAAAACTACTAATATATGATTTATTTTATTTTATATATGTCCAAGTTTATTATAGTTTTTTAATAAACTATTATTGCAATTATATTCATTCATAAAAATAAAATGAAAGCCTAATTATATGTGCCATTTATGGACGAGTGTTGGGCCTTGGGAGTGTGTTCGAGTGTTGGTTTGGACACGCAAAATGTCTTTGATATAGATATAGCTTCTTTATAAAAGTGTCCATGCTACTTAAATGACAGCAAACATATCTAATGCCTCCAATTCCCAACCCGGAAGACAAAAACATATTCACCACTCATAATGCCAATCGTACAACACTTGGACAAAATAAGGATTTCATGACTGATGACAAGTAGTCTGCAACCCAAGTGTCATGAGCCAAGTTTGTTTAGGGCATTATACTTGCTTGACTGCTTGCCTTGTGTGCATGGGATGCTTTGCCATTGCGTGAATACTAGAATTACCCCCAACTAAAGTTATGTTTGTATCCTAGTGGTCATTGAAAGGTGAGGGTGAGGGTAGTTAAATTCATGGATGATTGTAGAGTGAAAAAAATCCTTCTATATATGATCTTGCGTGTGTGTGCGCATTGTGTTCTTGTTGCATGAATGATAATGAGTGCGATTGCTTAAATGTTTTGGTTCCACTTCCTCTTTGATTTCCGTTTCTTTTTCTTAGTGAGTTCACACATCTTAAAAGTTGACATTTGTTCATTCATTGTGATTATGCTTGAACGGTAAGGTGAATGTTGGGTGAGGTAGGGTCAGTGGAGGACTTTTTGGCTGTTTCCTTTGCTGGTTTTGGCAGGAAAAAGGAAAGGGCAGTGCTCTGGAAATGAGCTTTTTTCGCAGTCTTTTGGGGGCTGGGGATGGAGAGTAATGTGCATATTTTTCTAGGGAAAAAGTCTTCTCATTTGTTGGTTTTGGAGTGAAATACATTATTTGGATTCTCTTTGGTGTGTGGGCCAAGGGAATTTTAAAGGGGTGAGCTTTTCTGATATTCTGTGCGATTGGCATCATGTGTTTGGAGTGTTAGTTCGTGTTGGTTTTTCTCTTGTTTTTAGTTTTCAGATTGTTTCTTTGCGTCTTTTATCTGGATTTTCCAGACCACGTTTAGGGGATGTCCTATTCTCCTGGCTGTACATTCTTAATCTATCAATGAAATTCTTCTTTTAACATTAAAAAAAAAAAAAAAATCTTAAACCTTGAAGTTTGGCTGAGTAGAGACCACCTGTCTTTTAATGCTATAAAGAACAATTGAATCACACAATTGATCAATTTTTTTTGTTTTTATTTATTATGTGTGTGTATATATGTGTCTATATATGTGTATGTATATATTATATTCATATATATTTTTTTATCCTCACAGGAGAAATTTCTAGGTTTGTGATTGGCAATATGTTCAATTTAGTTTCATATTGCATAGCCCTTTCTTTCTTTTGGCCATGATTTGTTTTAGCGTTGATTAACTGTGGGTTCTATTGATCAATGTATCTCTCTGTTTTTGTGCTTTTGTGTTTTGTTTGTAGTTAAAAAATAATTTGGTTGAATATTATATGTTTGTTTTCATCTCTTATTCTTTTGGATCTTCATTTGCTTTCCTGTTATATAGCATGGTTCTGCAATATCTTCTCAAGGGAGTTCTGTTAGGGGGAGAGGTTTGTGGAGAAACTTGGCATGCCACCCAAGAAAAATTGCTCAGAATTTATGGTGAAGCTCTTTCCTCCAGTTGCACTCTACTTGTTCAAATGATTCAGGTGGGTAATTATAGAATCCTTGATCAGCATTAGTTATCTCATTTTATTTTTTATATTTTATAAAGGCAAACCTTTCTCTCTCTTGGGAAGTCTTCTTTACCTCTCATCTCACTATCACTCTTCTTTATGGTGCTGTTAGTTCTTGATGGTCGCAGTTTGTTCAGTCCAGATCAAACGGAAATGCTTCTATCCGAGATTGAATAAAGTGGGGGCGATATAACTATGTTAGTTATTGAGAAAAATCGGCAACGTAATCGGGGTGTAAGACTTTCATCAGTTGCAGAAAACTGGATTTTGCATGGCTTTTCATCACTTGTTGGAAGATTGGTAAGGGTTTTCGAAGCATTTGGGTGGGTTACGTGAACTGTTAGACAGAGATTTGTGTGATGAGAGCAGGAAAGTTTTTGGAATTAGGGCATTGATGGAGGGGGACTATGTTTTTTATCTTTGTCCTTGGCGATGGGTAGATTCGAGTTGGGGGAAGAATTTCGTTCTGTAGTGAGATCTTCTCTTCCTGGCACTGATGGTGAAGGTATAAAAAAAACAGTGAGAATTGCTCTTGGTGTTAGTTGGTTTCAAGAAGAATTGAAGTTGCTGGTGATCGTTCGAAGGGTGTCTTGGAGGATGGAGTTTCAGCATAGGTTGCTGTGGGAGAGAGGGGGGGGGGGGTTTAAAGATGCAAGAGGTAGTCTCTTGGCCTTCTTTGCATGAAGCAATTCATGGCCAATTGACTCTAAGGACAAGGATTCTGGTTGAGGAGTTGATTCTAGAGGCGGCCAGGATTTCCTTCATGGAAGAAGGGATGATTAAGGCTGGGTGGGTTGGGTATGGGTCTTTGATGATAATTTTGGAACCAGGCCATATGTTAGACAACAGTGGAGGCCTCTTAAATTCGCTGATGGGCCAATCAGATAAGCAGGCCTATAACCAGACTTGTGTTTCAAATTTGGGTTTGCATAATAAGAAGAGAAAATTTTCCGGGTAAGTTTCAGATTGGCCAACTTAATGGGCAGGCCCAAAAATCCATCTTACTGGTCCAAATATCCCGGTTGAGTGTCAGTGTGTCACCCCAATTTGAATGAGGCCCTTAGTCTTCTTTAAAAGCCTGTGAGTAGTGGGACTCCATCAACCTTTGGAGCAGAAGCAAGATGCTACCATCACAGTGCTTTACTGTTCTTCAAATCAGATCCATGGTAGCCAAGTGGAGAGAATTAGTTGCTCCATAAACAGAAGAGAAAGAGATCCATGGGATTAGAAAGGCTTGATTCTAAAAATTCAACTAGTATTCTGCGGTTCTTCTCCTGTAGAGGAAAGGATTGTTACCGTGCAGGTATCGGGATGAAATAAGGGGTGTTTAGTCTAAGAATCATAATTCTTGTATGAAATTCAGGGTTTTTATTGCTGGTTTGGAGGGAAATGCAGGTGATAAGGGAGTAAATTCAGATACTTCGAGGAGTCAAAAGATTTGTGCTTGCTATAAGGAAGTGCAAGCAGGGCTTAAAATGAGGAAACATTTTGAAGAAAATTGAGATTCTTTTGGTGAGAGAACATAAAAGAATTCTTAAGAGAGATTCAGAATGTATACTAAGTATAGTGGAGGAGCCACTTAGAGAGAGGGCTACCACTTGCAAGGATCAAAAAGGTGGGGCGATGTCTTGGATGATGATAGGATAGGCAATAGTGATTTTGAATGTGACTGGGGCGTACTTTTGGATGAGATTCGAGATCAGCATGTTTATTCTTTGGATGATGACAGGATAGGTCGTGATTTTTTTTTTTGGTTCTTTTTGTTTCTTGTTCTTGTATCTTTTTTCGGAGGATTTCCCATGCTCCTTGTGCCTCTTGTTCTCCTTTATAAAATCTCTTATTTTTTGATAAAAAGATATTTTGTCTATACTTTGGTCAAAATGAATGCTTGAATTTCCAAAGACCGGAGGGCTTCTCTAATTTTCTTTGGAGTAGTTACATTTTTTTTTTGTTGTTTTCTTTCTGGGCTCATTCTTTTGGTGTTTTCTGGAGTCTTTTTGCTGTCCAATGTTCAAAGGGATTGGAAGGCAGCTATTCTTTGATGGAAGGCAGCTTTGATCTCATCTTTGAAGTTAAACAATTTTGTCATAATCAGAAGAAGTTGCCACCATCCAGTAGCCTCTAATCGTTCTGTGAAACAAAGATCTGTGTCTTCCTTTATCTCTGAATCTTCCAAACACCGAAAATGGCCCATTTGTTCACCAGTGGCTTCAACTGCAAAAATCCTCATCACCCTCAAGAGCTGACCCCCTGAGCCATGTCCACATGGTCCATACCAAAATGAGACCAATAAATACAGGAGCCGAAGAAATTCGTCAAAGTTCAAAACTAAGAAAGACATTCTCTTTCTGGAGAATTCTGAGATACAAATGGCCCCGTTGTCCTGTAAATCTAAGTAAATTACTTTGTAGTCAGCTCAAAAAGAATGGTGATTGCTTATCTGACTGTTGGTGTGATAGAAGTTGTGTCGGATGGTCGTAGTGGTGAATTTCAATGAAGTAATGATACAAAAAGGATAAAAGAGTTTACTGGAATTTGGTTATGGGTGCAAGGAGTGTTGAGGATGAGTTATGGTTGTGGATTGAAAGGAGGATTAGAAAGTAGAGTTAATAGGCTGGTTTCACAAGGAATCAATGTGAGAATGAGAGGGATAAGAGCTAGTTAAGATGGGCTTGGCTTGCGGAGGAAATGCAAAGTCAAAAAGAATATAATCTGGTTTAGGGTTGAAGTGGTTCATCTCTTCATTGTTGACATCAATCCTGCCAGAGAGAGAACTTCAAGCCCCAGTTTGGATAGAATTCACCCTACTCCGTTTGCACCAGTATGACAAAAGCATTAATTCTAATCCTGTTGAAAATTTGTATCATATCATGTTCTATGATATTGTCTTAATCATACAGTTCATTTAAAATGTTTTAATCCATTTTGAAATATATTTTAATGGGAAAATTTGTGATGGGTCATTCATGCTGCTATATTGTTGAAAGAAAGGAAAAGAAGGGAACCTAACGCCTTTATCTTAGATGGGGCTTTAACCTTCATGTGCACTGATTAAGAGGAAAAGAATCCAGGTGATAAAAAATGGACTTACACAAATAACCCTCTGAAGAATCCAAAAGTCACCGCCTACCATCTCTCCTACTAAAGATATGACTACCCTCCAGCACAACAAGGAAAGAAGAAAGCTCCTCACTCCCTATCATTCAAATCCCTTCTAAATGAAAATCTCAAGAAAAGGAGTTACTATTTGGAATTAATAAAAGGAAGAAATCACATCATTATGAAGAGAAGAAAGACAAAACAAACCTTAGAAGGAACAAGACAACGCTGAACCCCCCACTCAAACATCCTCCCAAAAGTGAATAGGTTTACACTTTAACTTTTTGAAAGGAATAAAGACAGGGTGAACATGTGAAATGAACCTCCAAGGACTCTCGGATGAGCATCTAATATCCACATTAGCATCCCAGCCATTCTCTAACTATGATGGGAAGGGACTGAAGTGTTTTTCTTCGATATTGCTTGGTAGGTTTTTTGGTTTGGATGTTGGGCGGTTCTGTTTAGGATCGTCTTCTAGACTTCTTCTCTTTGTTTTTAGCTTTCTCTTTCAAGGATTTCTTGTCTTCTTTTGTTTACATTCTCTTTTTCTCTTAATATATCTGTTTTTTCTTTATCTAATTTATTTTTTTTCTCTTCGTTATACCTGTCACTGAATTCTGCAAATTATAAATAGTTGTTCTCATATGCAATAGATTTGGATCTTGTAATCATGTAACTGATCTTACGTTATTAATTTTGCATAATTTCTCTGGTTCATGCTTCTGAACAGGCTATTCAGGATGAGTTAATATCTGGAGAAATTGAGAGTTGTAGAGATCCTGATGGCAACCAAATTCCTCCAACTCTCAAGCGACTTCAAAGGTATTTTGTAGAAGTGGCGGCTGATACAAATTCAAATGACATGCTATTGCCCTCCAAGATGGCACTCCATTCTTGCATGAGAGACATGTATCATTATGCTCGTGTTTCTGGATTGCACATGCTTGAATGTGTTATGGACACTGTTCTATCTGCTGTGAAGAGGGAGCAGCTTCAGGAAGCTAGCAATGTATGTGTCTGGTATTATATTTAAATAGAATATGTGAGTATAGCAACTGTTGTTTTTTTTTTGGTTGTGAGTGAGTCATTTTTCAATTTAATGCTGAATGCTGTTGCTTATTTGTTTCACTAATTTTGTACGTCAAATGGTGCAGATTCTTACATTGTTTCCCCGACTTCAGCCCCTGGTAGCTGTCATGGGTTGGGATCTTTTGTCTGGTAAAACAATGGCGAGAAGGAAATTAATGCAACTTCTATGGACAAGTAAGTCGCAAGTATTTCGGCTGGAGGAATCTTCTTTATATGGTAACCAATCAGATGAGGTATTTTTTCTCCATATATGATAAAATGCCTTCTGGTTTAATTTTTCTAATGTGTAGGAAATAATCTGAAGAAATATGTGACTGCCGTTTTCCTTGTTTTGGCAGATATCTTGCATTGAACATCTTTGCGATTCTTTATGTTATCAACTTGATCTTGCCTCTTTTGTTGCCTGTGTCAATGCTGGTCAATCATGGAGTTCAAAATCCTCGTTACTATTATCTGGAAAAGAGCAAGTGCCATTTCCAAATGAAGATGCCCGTTCGGATCCTTTTGTTGAGAACTTTGTGCTTGAAAGATTATCAGTCCAAAGTCCTCTTCGGGTGAGCTTCTATTGTGTACCAAACTTTTTGGACTTGTGATTGTGTAGTTGCTGTGATATGCCGATGAAACAGCTTTTGTACTTCATTTTAAAGCCATGTTCTGAAATAGTCAATGACAACAGTGCTTCTTAATGGAAGATGTTTTGGTGTGTGAGGTGGAAGGAGAGCTGGGTTTGTGAATTTGGAGTCTAAGAACATTGCTCGCTTGGGGAAGCGGTAATGGGGTTTTTTCTTGGGAAATTATTCTATTTGGCATATAGTCATTGAGAGTAAATTTTGCTTGCATGAGAATGGGTGGGATGCTGACATTGAAATTAGAGTTGCTCATGGAAGGCTGTGAAACTTTAATTTCACCAGATCTCATCCATATTGTTTCCTTATCGAGTAAAGAGTGGGAGATGGTTCTTGAGTTTAGTTTTGGGAGGATTTATTGTTTAGAGAACACTGTTTTCCCTGTTTCTTTTCCTACTCTTTTTGCCTTACCATCTTCATAATTTATACTATTTCTCAATTCTTGATAGGAAATGCATTTCATATGGTTTTCATTTTTGCAAGAACCTAATAATAGTGAGGCTGATGGATTTTATTTGCTTCTCAGTTTGTTGGACTTGTATGGGTCTTTGTTTTGAACGGATTTTGGGATATGAATTTGGATGGTTCTGGGGTGTTTCCTCGAAAATCTTTTTATTCTATCTTTACTCCTTTTACTTGTTGATTGTGCTTGGAATGCCAAGTTTCCATTTGAGGTCAAGTCTTTCTTATGTGTTATGTGTGTGTGTGTGATATGTTATGGTAGTGATGAGTCACATTCTCTTTATTTCCCGCATTGCTCAATGGCTTGGAGCTTATGGAATAGCTTGTTTAGTTTCTTTTGTGCATATTGGGTTGGGTGTGCCCAAGCACTTTGAAGGCTTGTATGTTGCCCTTTTATTGAGACTTAGGGAAGTGTGAAGGTCCAAGCATGTTGTCGCTGTGTTTTTGCCTATGCCACATTCTAGGCACAAGCTCTTGCACATTCATACATGGTCTTTCATTTCCTAATTGTGTGGATTCCTTCTATAGTTCAAATCCTAGAAGGTGCTCTCTCTCCTCCAAACTTGCAAACCAAGTCATCGCTGTTGGAACTTGGAATCCAGTGGGTAAAAGTGCAAGGATTGGTCCTTGAGGGGGGAGCTTCCATTCCAAATATTATGCCAAGGAAAAAAAAATGAATTTCCAAGTCTGTTTTGAACATAATGCTGGGTAGGAACTCCTCCCATTCCCTTCCTATACATTTATTTAATCAAATTGCGGGCTCTTTTTGGGACTTGTTTTTGAAAGAGTGGCTAGGAGACTGGACAGGTAGAAAGGAGCATTCTTCACTTTAGGGGGGGTCGTATTGCCCTTATCCATGCTTGTTTGTCTTCCATCCCTTTGTGCTAATTTTCTCTCTTTAGGATTCCTGTGAGTTTGGTGCTGAGGCTTTAGGAATTTATGACAGATTTCTTATGGTCAAGTTGGGGAGAGGGTGGTAGAGACCATCTTGTAGAAGGGAGATTGTTTGTAGGCTTGAAAGGGAGGGAGGCTTGGGTGTGAGTGATTTGGTGTCCAAAAGCATCTCTTTGGCGAGGAAATCATTACGATGCTTTCCTTTAGAACCTAATTCTCTTCGGCATAAGGTAATTCTTAGTAAATTTGAAATACTACAAAATGGGTGGGATGCTAAAGTGGGAATTATCATTTACTTATTCTAGTTGTTGAAAGTTTGTACGATTTGTGATTATTTTCTCAAGTCCAGTGTACATTGGGTAATAGGGGGCACATTCGATTTTGGGAGGATCATTGGGTGGGTGAGATGCCTTTGTCTAGTACATTCCCTTGCCTTTTTTGGTTATCTGATCTTCATGACACCCCTATTTTCTGATTTTCTTCTTTTTTAAGAAGATGGACTTCTTGAAACTTCCATTTCGGGACAAATCTTAATGAGGGAGAGAGTGAGATTAATAAGTTGGCTCTTTTGACCAAGTTGCTTGATTCTTTTCATGTTCAATTGGGGAGTGATAAAAAGGGCTTGCAGTTTCAATCCTTCTGGGGAATTCTTTTGTAAATCTTTTTTTTTCTCCTACTTGATTTGAGTCCAATTACAGATCCTTTTGTTTTGTATCCATTGATTTGAAAAGCTAAAGCTCCTTCAAGAATAAAAGCTTTTATTTGGACTGTGATACTTGAAAGAATTAATAACGATGATTTGCTTAAGAAGAGAAGACCTAATAAAGCCCTGTCCTGTGATATTTGTGTCCTTTGTTTGAGGAGTGGAGACTTGTGCACATCTGTTTCTTCATTGTCCTTTCACATTGGCTATTTGGAGTAAATTCTTTGGTATATTTGGTGAAAACTAGGTCTATCCATACACTTTGATGGCCTTTTGTACCATTCCTTTTAGGGGTTTTGGCAAAAGAAAGGCTACAAAAGATTTATGGCGATGCACTGTTATGGCTATTATTTGGTGTGTTTGGTTGGGGAGAATACTGGAATCTTCAAAGGTGTGGTTACTGCTAACAATTTGCTTTGGAGGAGGGTGGTATGGTATATCTTGTGTCACTGTGGGTGCTGGCAAATGGTTTTTTCTGTCATGTTTATCTGGAAGGCCTGCGGTGGGATTTGTTGGCTCTGCTACATTGACTTGGTTTTTGGTTTAGGCTGTGTTCTTTGTAACTTTTTCCTATTGATGTAAAGGGTTCTTCTCGTTTTTGCCCTTTGACTTTTCTTTCCTCTTTCTATTTTTTTGACATACGCTCTCTCTTTTAATACATTTCTTTATTTATTAAAAAAAAAATGGGGATTCTCTACGGAATCATTTTTTTTTATAGAAGCTTGTGATACAGTAGACCCTTTTGTTCCAACATATGATTTAATTATCTTTTTTATTTTATTTTATTTCAATTTTATTTTATTTTATTTATTTTTATAAGAAATGATTTATTTAGGTTACCTATTCACCTAAAAGCCTAAGTTGTTAGTTTGTGTGCCAACAATGTATATCAAAGCTTTAACACTTCCTTGCATGTGCTCGACAACACGTGGAAAGATAAACAAGTGATAAATACCCATTACAGGGAATACAATTATTGTTTAAATACCATATATAATAAAATGAAGAAACAAGTCTAGAACCTAGGACCTTGTGGTAACCGCCTTTGATACCATGTTAGGTGTCAGGTAAGTTCACAGCACACAACTTGACACTGCGATGGCACTGTCTTTTGGTAACCTAATGTCCCAAGAACGTAACTTCTTTATGACAAAATTCACATTTCTCCTTCTTGATGTACACCTGGCTTTTCTTCAACTTAGCTACACTTTTCTGAACTGCTGCACCAGGTCTTCCAAAGAATTGCTGTGAACAGCAATGCCTCCTAAATAGATAACAACAAACTGATCTATAAATTCATTGAAAACATCATTCATTAAATTACCAAAAGTTGCAGGGGCATTAGTCAATGACATTACTAGGAATTTGTATGAGCCATATTGAGACACACAAGCCGTTTTAGACTCATCCCCTCTGCAATCCTCACTTGCCAATAGACTAACTGCAAGTCTAGCTTTGTGAAAAATGATGCTTTGGCCAATCAATTGAGCAACAACTCCATGTTGGGAACTAGATGTTGGTTCCTTATTGTGACTTTGTTCAAGGGCCAAGAATGTACACACATCTGCAGTGAACCGCCTTGCTTATTTTGGAGCGACATTGGAGCACCGTAAGGAGCCTTGGAGGGTTGAACAAGTCTTGCACTCAACAACTCATCCAATTGCTTCCTCAATTCTGCCAACTCCGAAGGTCCCATTTTGTAAGGGGCTTCTGCAAGAGGTCTACCACTAGGGATCAACTCTATTTGATGGTTAGTTGCATGTTTGAGTGAGAGAGATGTTGGGAGTTTTGCAGACATGACCTCAGAGAACTCTCCCAGAAGTTCTACAACCACATCAGGATCTTCCACCATCTAGTTTGATTCGATCTCCACAAGTGCAGCCAAGAATGTGGAGTTCCCCTTCCTCAATCCATCATTCAATTGCATGACTGAGGTGACACCTATCTTCCTCTAGCCACACTTCTTGCTTGGATCCTTATACATTGTAGGAACAAAGCAAGATGCCTTCTCATTTAAAATTAGGATACCAGCAACGTGAGGCATCAACATCACTTGTGGGTTGACATGCAAAGGCCCCTCTTTATTCGAGTCACCATCTTACGAATTTGAGGCGACCAATGCATTCAACTTCTCTTGGTTCACGGGCATGGTGAGGACCATTGCAGATGAAACAACCAAACTTCTAGGAACTTTGAGAAGCATCATTCCCTTTGTTCTAGTTGTGGCCTTAACCTTTGGACTTCTCTCATTTTTCCGTCTTCTTCCCCTTCTCTTCCTCTTCCTTGGCCTTACACTTATCCTTGTATTTCTTTGTCTTGGCCTTGAGACCCTTGGTCTTGGTGTTGATTTAGAAAACCAAGCCATCTGGTGCTGCAATGGCTGTAGGGAGATTTTCACTTCTTGTCTATGTAGTTCCATCTGTGCTTACGATTGTAAATATGAAAGGAAATTGAACAACTTATCTTCCCGCAACATGTTTTTTATGTCCAACATCAAGGATTTAAATTCCTTAACCTAATCCTGCACAATTTTGGTATGCTTCAAGCGTTTAAGGGCATCCCTTGTGACCCAAGCTGTGTTGCAAGGAAGGAATTGATCTTTCAACAACTCCTTCAAGGTCTCCTGTGTCTCAATTTGAGGGTTTTCGGCATTTGCATCATCCTTTGTCCACATATGCCATTATAACTTAGCATCACCCGAAAGGTACATTGATGTTATGGTAGCCTTCTCATTCTTTGGTACATGAGCAGCCTTGAAATACTGATCCATGCCCCATGGAAAATTCTCAAGGTTCTTCGTGTTGTGACTTCCTTCAAAGGATTTTGGTTTGGGAACTGGAATTTTGTGAGAGGTATCACCTCCACTAGCGTTTGAGGAGATGGCCCTCTTCACAAAAGTAATGTCACCATCTATCAAGCCAAGTCTGCCATTCAAGGTTTTTGTAAGGTTTGTTATGTCATCCAACACGTTGATATTTTGGCTTTTGTAGCAACCACAAAATCAACATGCTATTGTTGCAATTCAACCAATTCCTTGGTTAATTGCTCACATTGCACCGCTAATGGAACTACATCATCAATTTGTGGACAACCAAACCGATCCAAACGATCCCACCAACTTGAGTTCGTCATCACCGAACCAGGCTCTAATGCCAATTGTCATAAGGTGTAAGTTCACAACACACAACTTGACATTGCGATGGAACCAAGTGTCACACTTGGTTAAGCCAATGTCACACACACACACGTAGATTCGTCGGTTAAGTCTTGCGAGGCTAGCAATTGAAACAAAAATAACAAGTCAGCAAAATTTATATGAGCAACAGCTACCAACCTTTTCTTTATTCAAAGACAAGGAATTCATACTCTTAACATATGTAGGAACACTGTGCATGAAAGTCCCCTTGTGCCCATGCCGCCCACATGTTAAATTGATACACTGTTGACACCCATAACTACGTAGGGGCTACAGTTGACAACCCCAGCTGCCTAGGTTGTGTTGGACACAACCAACATTTGCCAACAAGGTTAAAACAAGTTATGCTTACAAATAAGCGGCTAAAAATATGCCCAAATGTCAACCCATGAATTTACCCACTAACCAAGCTTGTTTGCAGCCATACAAGGAGAAACTATCATGTAACGGCTTTGCTTGGTCAACATGTCAATACTTGCAAGCATTTGACATTGATAATGCATGCTACCCATGAGACACTTCGTGTCAAGCATGGTTTCCCCTTATCCATGGCTTGTTCTAAGTCCTAACAACAACACATGTCAATGAGGCACTTGACATAACCGAGTTAGCCATCCAATCATGTCAACCGAAGCCAGCCACCGTAAGAAACCTTGTCAAGGACCATGGCCCCAACCATGTCCATCCTTGACCATGTTGAGTAGGCAACTTAACATTTATGTGCTCCCCCTTTAGCATCATAGAATATCCAACCAACTAATGTCAAGGCAACCCATGACAGGCTATCTTAAGCTACTGCCTTGGCACATCAGTTTCTTGTGTCGTGTGCCTTAGTGTCACGGTCCGCCTCTTTTCACACCATTGTGAAGGGCCGTGCGGCGCTAGCTAAAGTACTCTTGCTTAACTAGCCAGCCTATCATTTACCAACATTCATCCACGAAGCACTTTCATTAACATTCAATCAGATAGCAGCGGAAATAATAATCAATTCATGAAAGCCGTGGCAACCAAGCAGTAAATATTGAAGTAAACGTAATTCATTAACAAATCCTCCGTTGACATGTTGTACTTAGCGAGGGAGGCAAGTAGGCTAAGCACGTTGACAATTGCTAGTGAGTTTTACAATGACTGATGAACACTCACCCTCCCCTAAAGAGCTTTCTGGGCCATTTTCACTCTGGCATTAGGAAACATCAAAGTGATCGAGGAGTCATACTGCCTTATTTGGCTTACAATGAAATAAATACTGGAAAATAACCCTACACTAGTATTTACATGATGGAAACCCATCCCAAACACACGAGGCAAGCGGTCACAGGCAAGCATAATGCCCTGAACAAGCTTAGCTCGTGACACTTAGCATTGTCAAACTACTCAAGGGTCTGACATTAGGTTACCACTGTACCTAAAAGCTTAAAATATTAGGTTGTGTGCCAATAATGTATATCAAGCTTTAACAAATTTGAAAGTATCTTGAACCATGTGTACTTCCACTTTCTTTAATAGAGTAACGTGTTGGCTCTAAAATTGAACTTATGACTCGGAATATTTTTAACTTGACTCTTCCCTTTTCCATCAAGTCAATGCCTTTTTCGAAGAGAATAAAATCACTATTGTATTTTTAGTTGTGCAAACTAGTACATGCAACGTTCTCTCTTGGAGGTTTGCCATTTCTTAATTGAGAGGGATAGTAAGAATTGGGGTTTGGATTCCTCATTTTCTATTCCTCAAAATCTTTCTTTGAGCATTTGGCCAAATCTTTTAAATCCTTTCCAATATCATATGGAAAGCTAAAGACCCTTTTAAAATGAAGGCATTTGCTTGATTGGTTGTTCTTAATAGAGTTAACACCAACAATCTACTGCAGAGTAGGAGGCTTTTGAAGGCATTATCTTCAGATGTTTGTTTCTTCTATTTTGATAGCTTAGAATAAGCTTTGCATCTATTCTTGCATTGGACTTTCTCTTGGGGGATCTAGAATAAGCTATTTGCTATTTTTGGGGAGAACTAGGCTTCCCAAATTCAATGAAGAAATTATTACGCATTTCTTTTATAGGTTTTGAGAAGAGTGGTGATGATTTAGTCTTGTGGAGTAGTGGTGCATTTGTAGTTTTATTGGGTATTTGGATGGAAAGGAATGCTTGTATCTTTTTTGGAAAGAGGAATTTGTGTTTTTTCTTTAGGATAGGATTTAATACTTGTCTTCCCTCTAGTGTTCTGCAATTGGCGGTTTTAAAGGGCTGCCTTTTTATGATCTTCAAAGAGATCATAAAGCAATTTTATTTTGATTGTTTTGTAGTCTATTTTGGTTTCTTCCTTTTATGGGAGGTTTTTTTTCTCCTAATTGTACATTATTTCCTCTTCAATGAATACATCTTTCCCTATTAGAAAAAAAAATCTCACTTAATTGAGTCTTTCAACTTTATGTCTTCGATTTATCATTCATTCCCCCCCTCCCCACATATTGTCCAATGCAGAGTTGGTAATGCGGAGAAAATTTGTTTTTGGGCGAACCATTGGGTGGAGGAGGCACCTTTGGCCCATCCGTATCCTCGCCTTTTTCGATTATCAAAGCTTCATGAATCCTCTATTTTCGCTTCCTGCCTTTTTGCAAGAGGATGGGCATTCCAGGAATTTCCTTTTTTAGAAGAAAGCTTAATGAGAGAGAGAAAGATGAGAATGTTAAGTAAGGATTGGGCCTTCTTATCCTCTCGGGATTCGTTAGGGGGTATTCCCTTTTATGTGGGACACTCGTTTTATCTCTAGAGTGGATAGTTTGGTGGGGCTTTTTCCCCTTTTTGTTTTGGTCGAAGTGAGATGGAGGGGTGGTTTTCATTTGTGTACAGTTCTTCTAGACCAACTTTTAGGTGTTCTTTTTTGTGATGAGCTTTATTATGCTTTTGGTTTCTGTTCCCGTAGCTGGATTGTGGGTGGTGACTTTAATGTGGTGATGTTTTTGGGGGAGAAAAATGGTGGTGGGAGGGTAATAGCTAGCATGCAGCATTTTGACTCTCTTATTTGGGAGTATGGCTTGAGAGATCTCCTATTGGGAAATGCTATCTTTACTTGGTTTGTCGGAGGGGCTAGGTCAGTCACTAGTAGGCTTGATATATTTTTCTGTGTAGTTAGTGGGAGGATGAAATTTCTTCTCTCCTAAACTATTCTCCCTAGGCCTACTTCTAATCATCATTTCCCTATTATGTTGGAATCAAAATAAGGTTTCTTGGGGCCCTACTCCTTTTAGGTTTGAAAGTATGTGGTTGGATCATGGTATTTTGCAGCCATTGCTAAGGAGCTCTTGGGGAGAGGAAGTGGAGAGGGGGTGGAAGGGTTTAGGTTTATGAGGAAATTGAAGCTACTAAAGGAGAAGTTGAAAGAATTGAATAGGGAGGTTTTTGGTGATTTTTGGATTTAAAAAAACAGCATTTTAGGTGAGTTGGATTTGTAGATTGGAAGGAAGATGATGTAAAGCTCTCGGAGAGGGAGGAGGCGAAAAGGGTCTATTTGAACAATGAGTAGGAAGAAGCAATTTTTAAGGAATTGAGAAGTTGGAGACAATTGACTAAGTTTAAATGGGTCAAATATGGTGATTGCAGTTCTAGTTTAAATGGGAAAACAAGGAAGAGCTTGATTAGGGAATTGGATGTAGGAAGGGGAGAGATTATTTCTGGTCCTAGCCAAATTGCCTTTGAGGTCACTGAATTCTGTTTGAACCTATATTCTAAGGAGGATGTTTGTAGACCAATGATTGAGGGATTAGAGTGAAATCCCATTTCTAGAGATCAGATGTTCAGTTGGAGAGACCTTTTGAGGAGGAGGTAGTGAGGAGTGCTGCATTGGATGGAAACGGATAAGGCTGCTGGATCGAATGAATTTAATATGGCCTTTCTTTTAAGATTGTTGAGATTTGATTAAGGGAGATTTGTTTAAAGTCTTTAATGAATTCTATGGGATTGTGATTTTGAACAAGAGTATTAACTCCATGTTAACTAATTTGGTGCTGAAGAAGAGCGGATCTATCACCATGGTACGTTTTAGATCTTTTAGTGTAGTTTCTAATGTGTATAAGATTATCTAAAAAGTATTAGCTAATAGGCAGGTTGTGGTGCTTGATGAGACCATTTCTGCTGCTCAAAGTGCATTTATGGGGGGTAGAAAAATAGTGGATGCCATATGGGCCAATGAGGTGGTTGAGGATATTCGGAGAAGAAAGAAGGGTTTCATTTTTAAATTTGATTTTGAGAAAGCTTATGATAGAGTTACTGAAGCTTCCTAGATAAAATCTTTGTAAGGAAAGGGTTTGGTGAGAGATGGTTTTGGTGGATGAGGGGTTGAATGTTCAATGTGTTTTTTTTTTTTGGACGTAGTGAATGGTGAACCTAAGTCTTGGTTTAGAGCCTTGAAGGGTATTAGACAAGGTGACTCACTTTATCCCCTTTTGTTTGCCTTAGTAGCTGATGTTTTGAGTATATGGCAGTTAGGGCAGAGTATAGGGTATAGTGAAAGGGCTGGCTATGCGGAGAGAGGGAGTGGTTGTTTCACACCTTCAGTTTGCTGATAACGCCATTTTCTTTTCAGATGACCAATCCTTCTTTTAAGAGTACTTGGGGGTATCTCCATGTTTTTGAGTTTGTGTTTGAGCTTAAGATTAACATGGGGAATAACTGTTTAGCTTCTATTAATGTGTTAAATGAGTGTGCTGAAGTGGTCCTTTGATGGGGGATGTGGTTTGTTGGATTGACTTTTGACATGGGTCCCTTTGGTGGCCAATTCCTCAGATTTGTAAATTTTTGGAATCAAGTAGTGGTAAGGGTCGCAAAGTGTTTAGATGGTTGGAAGGGGGCGATTTTCTCTCTTGGGGGTAGAATTACTCTTATTTAGACATGTTTGTAGTAGCCTGTTGTATTACTTGTCAATTTTTAAGAGACATGGGAATTGCTTGTAAGATTGAGAAAATTATGAGAGATGTGCTCAGGAGTAGGGGGTCATAGAGTTCATTTGGTGAGTTGGGATGTGGTGTGTAGGTCAAATTTGGAGGGCGGGTACGTCTGGAAAATTGGTGTCTGAAAACACTGCTCTCTTAGCTAATTACTTTGGCGTTTTCCCCTAGAGGTCCTTCGGCATAGAGTCATTAGAAGCAAGTTTGGGTTGAATGAGAATGGGTGGGATACCAACTCTAGTTTTAAATGTTCTTCACAAAACCTGTGGAGATCTGTCAGATTTAGAGGGAAAGGGTTGTTAGTTTCATTTTTGGAAAGATCTTTGGTTGGCAAATGTTGTTATATCTACCTCTTTTCCTCATCTTTTCTGTTTGAGCTTAGGGAAGAATGGTGTTAATTCTTACTTTGCTGTTGATTCAGGTAGTTCTTTGGCTTCTTGGGATTTTCATTTATAGGAGATCTCTTAATGATGGGGTGTTGGATGAGCTGTCCTTGTTGATTTTGTTGAATAATTGTCATATTATGAGTCCAAATGATGGATTCAATAAGTTCTTGCCAATAATCACGCCGCTGATTTGAAGCATTAAACTAAAAGCCTAAATAAAATGAGCACCTAGAAACAAAAGGCCGTAGACAGATAATGAAGAACCATAAGACTGAATTACCTCTTTTGAATGGATTCCCGTTCTTGGTCCTTGGATCCTTTGAGGGTTTATTCACGTAAATCATTTTGCGATTTCTTGACCTGTTCTAATTCTTCTTTTCCTCTTTATTCTATTTGAAAGGCAAATGCCCCAGAAAAAATTAAGGTTTTTATTAGGTTGGTCTTGTTTAATAGAATCAATACCAGTAACTTGTTGCAGATTAGGAGGCCATTGAAGGCTCTTTCTCCAGATGTTTGTGTGCTTTGTTATAATAATTCGGAAACAGCAGTTTATCTCTTTATGCATTGTGATTTTTCTTGGAGGGCATGGAACAAGTTATATTTGGTGTTTTGGCAGAAACCTGGGTTTGCCCAGAATCAGTGGAGTACTTTTTGGCTATTTCATTTGTTGGTTTTGGAAGGAGAAAGGACAGGATTGCATTATGGAAACGTATTATTTTTTTTAGTGTTTTGGAGGATATGTTGGGAACGCAAGGCATGTATTGTTCGGGGAAGAAGTTGAATGGTATGCTGGTCTGAGAAAAGATTCACTACATGGCATCACTGTGGTCTGTTGGTTATGGCATTTCAAAGGAGTGAGCTTTTTGGATGTTCTGAAAGTTTGGCACAATCTGATGGCTTGATTTTGGGATATATGGTTTTTATTTGTTTCCTTTTCTTTCCTTTTCTGTTTTGTATATTCATTTTGGGTTGTCCCATAGTTTCTATGGGGAGATGTTTTATTCTCCTTTCTGTAAATTCTTAATCTATCAATGAAATTTCTTAAAAAATATTAATGAGTTGGAAGTCTTGACCAATTTGCTTGATTCTTTTCATGTGAATTTGAGGAGTGATAAAAAAGGGTTTGGGGCTTTAGATTCTTCTAGGAAATTCTCTTGCAAGTTCTTTTCTTCTTATTTAATTCATGATCCTACTGCTGCTTTTTTGCCTTTTACTCCTTGACTTGGAAGGCTAAAGTTCCCTAAAAAAGGTTTTTCCCAGGCTGCAGTCTTTGAGAAAATTAATCTGAATGACTTGCTTCAAAAGAGAAAACCTAATTAAGGCCTTGTCATGTGACTTTTGTATCCTTTGTTTGAGGTGTGGACAGACGTGTTCACATTTGTTTTTATACTGTTCTTTCACTCTGATTGTTTGAAATAAGTTATTTGGTGTTTTCAGTGAAAACTAGGTTTCACTCTCCACGTTGAGGGCTTCCTGCACAATTATGTTTAGGGGATTTGGTAGGGGAAAGGATAGAAAGGCTAGTTGTGGTGCACTCTTATGAATGATTATTTGGTGTGTTTTGTTGGAGAGTGGAATGCCGGAATTTTTAAAAGTGTGGCCACTTCTGATAACTTGCTTGGATTACAGTGGTGCTTCCATCACTATAGGTTTTGGTGAATGGTTTCTTCTGTCATGTTTTTTTTTAAAGTCTTAAGTGGGATTGGTAGGTTTTGCTTCATTAATTTTCTTCTTTTTTTGTGTTTCCTTGAGCTGCTTTTTCATTTTGTAAAGGGGAGGGCATCTTGGTCTCCTTGCTTTTTTATTATTATTTTTCTCCTCTTTTTCTGTATCTTCTTTCCCTCTTCTAATACCATTCTTTGTTTATTAAGAAAAGAAACTTTCATGTTGAATTTGTGTGTTGCTAGATTATTACTGCATGATTTTTGAGAACAGTAAGGATATGTTTTAGGATCCTTTGATTTAGTAAGTGATAATTCTCATGTGCCAACAATTTCACTAGAAGGTTTAGGTGTACCCATTTTTTCAGGACGATGGGACGGGTAAATAGGATGAGGTAGTTGGTCATAGAAAGGATGCAATTTTGTGAGCCTTGTCTCTCCTGTGAAGGAGATTAATGGCAAAAAATTTGATGTTTAACAAATGCTTGATGAGGTGGGCTTGTGGTTACCTGAACGTTGAGGACAAGTAGTTTGGACGGACTGGGGTATGAGTGAGGTGAAAAGGGCAACATGTTCAACAAATTATGATTGAAGGGGGTAAAAAGGGTTCCTTTTTTTTATTCAAGAACTTCTTATCAACCTTCTGATTGGAGTTATATTTTCTCAATGAATTTCTTTTGCTATAAAAAAATATATATGTTGATGTCCTGATTTAACTCAGCTGTCTACTAAGTATCTCTGTATGGCATGATATTGGAAAAAAGTATGCACCACTAAGTGAAATTAAAAGGTGAATTAGTCACTCAACTTTTAGTGTATGAGTTGGTATGATATGCTTATGAACTTTATTAATGCTTGGCATGCTTGCTTAATACTCGTCTTTCTTTTCCTTCTTCTCCTGTGGGTATTTGGTAATCAGTTGCAGTGGGATACCTTTGTCGCAGGTATTGTTTGATGTAGTTCCTGGCATAAAATTTCAAGAAGCCATTGAGCTTATTAGTATGCAGCCAATTGCTTCTACTGCAGCAGCTTGGAAGAGGTATGCATGCAATATTTTATTATTTTTTATATAGCTAATTTTGGTTAATATTTTGTGCCTGGTGCATGGTTTCAATTCTTCAGTGTGTGACAGGACTCTCTCTCTCTCTCTCTCTCTCGTGTGTGCTCGCGCACACACACACAATGCTATCTTCTTTATCCATCTACCATAATATTGAACAACAACCTTGATGGAGAAGAATCTCTGGCAATTAGCACAAATCGAAGGGAAACCCTTTGATGTGAGACACTGAAACTCAGTTACTCTTAATTAATGCAAATAATATATATTTAATCATGGTGGGGGTTTCATTGATTTGTTCATCTTTTCCCCATTTGTATAGATTTCATTCTTTGCGCAATGAATCTATTTCTTCATTCTTTATTTCTTTTGGGGTTGTTTGTATTGGGATTACCCTTTCTCTTAATGATAGGGAGGTGTTTGAGCTTGCCTCCTCATTAAGTTTGTTTGACGGTAGGATTCTTTCCAAAAGGAGGGACTACTGTTCCTGGATTCTTGATTCTTTTGGGGAGCATTCTTGTCAATTTTTTTAAGCATTTAACCAATTAAAACTTGTCTTCCCCACTTCATAGATCTATCTGAATGGCTGAAATATCGTCTAAAGATTAAGGCTTTTTTTTTGGTTGGTTGTTCAAAATAATTCAATAAACTTCACATTAACATTCTGCTGCAGAGTAGGAGGCTTGTTAAGGCTTGATCTCTGGATGTTGTTCTCTTTATTTTGAACATTATGCTTCTCACCTGTTCCTTCATTGTTCCTTTTCTTGGAGGGTGTGGAATAATCTTTTTTGGCTTATTTGGAGAGAGTTGGGTGCATCTGGAGTTGGTGGAGGATTTATTGGCTATTTCTTCTTCAGATTTGGATGGGGTAAAGATGGTTTGGCATTGTGGAGGTGTGTGATTTTTGCAGTTTTGTGGGGGATTTGGTTGGAGCAGAATGCTTGTATTTTTACAGGTGAGAGAATGTATTATTCTATGGATCAGGATTCAGTATCTGGCCTCCTTGTGGCTTCTGCAGTAGGATGTTTCAAAGGGTTTGCTCTTTTTTTTTTTTCTCCGATTTACAGTGTGATTGGCTGGTGGTGCTGTTATGATTTATTTTGAGTTTTTTGTTTGTTTGTTCTTGAATCGCACACCTTAAAACTCTAGTTTTGGGCAATCAAAATAAGGCCATGAAGAGGGTTTCTCCTTCTTCCATAACCTGAGCTCGGAGAAGGAAGAGATAAGAGGGCCCTGTGGAGAATGTGGTCAGAAATCCAATGGGCCAGTCGCCCTGGTCTACGAACCCATTCTAGCCATCAACGAATTTCTAGGATTTTGGGTTGTTCTTGTATCTTTTAAGGAGGATTTTGTATGCTCCTTGTTGTACTTCTTCTTCTTAATAAAATCTCTTTTTTAAATAAAAAAAAAGATATATTTAAGCACATTTTTCTTTTAAAATGAGAAATATTGAAATAATTTTGATTAAAATGAAACATTGGCATCATTAATGCACATTCTTCAAATGAAATATAGGCATCATTCAGGCATGTTGGGGCATGCGGAGTAGGTGTCGATGTCTGGCACTTGTCGAATACTGACACTCAAAAGGCTTTTGGAGTATCCGTTCTTCCTAGATGCTGTGCAAATGGAGAAGAGAAAATATTATGATTTTGCTATTTCTTTTTCAAACGTGCCAGGTCTCTTTATTTTGTAGTTTTTTGTCAAAATCAGAATGATGGAACATTAGGAGCAGGGTTCGAGCAACCTGACAAGGGACTCAGTTGTTTAGATAATAAAAGATGTATTAAGAGATCCTCAATGAAGAAATTAAAACAAAGATTAAAGAGAACCCAAACCACGGCTGCCCACCACCCAAAAAAGCCTAAACAAATAGCTGCCAAGGAAATATTTTTTTAATCTGTTTCCATCATAGTTGATAGAACACTGAAAATTTGCCAATTCTTGTTGTCCCTTCCTGGCCCCAATTTTACCACCATCCAAGCAGGCTTCCTTTCCCCCTCAATCAGCTAACAGTAAGCCCTTTTTATCTAACAAATGTTGTAAATGAGACAATGGCAGGCAAAATACTGGTCTCATTCTGCTCAATCCCATCTTCCTCATCTGTTTCATCATTCCCCAAACCAAGGATTCCCTCTAAATCATCCATTCGAGATGGAGACTGTGAGGAAGGAAGACCTGTAAAATCAGAATGATATGATCTGAAACCAAGTTGTCCATGAAATTCATCCACTAGTGGGCCTCTGTCATAATCAAAAACACTGTCCAGATCACCCTCCTCGTATGATACATGACCCCATTTATTCTTCTCAGTTGGACTTTCCTCATTAACATTCTTTTCTAAATCTATTTTCGACCCATTCGAATCCTCAATGTGAAAATTTCCATCACTACATCTTGTGAGAAACTTAACTGGCTTCCTGTCTGCCCCAGAATGCCTCTCATTTGAGTCATCTCCTTCTCCCTTACTCTTCTGTCCTCAACGAGTGTAAACCAGTGATATTGCTAATTTTTTGGCCACCTGGGGATTTTTCACCTCATCCATTTTTACCTTGTCGTTACTGTAACTTGCACCATCTTCATTCCTGATGTGAACAGCCGTACAACCATTATCCTCCTTATGTACCTCCTCATGACCATCCTCCATAGAAACCCCTCTTGGTGTAGGCTCATCAGTCTTCAAGACGTCCCTTCCTCCATCTCTCTGCTGTTGCTCATTGCTGATACAGCAAGTAAAAATAATGATATAATGCTCATATTGTGGAGTTTTCCAATAATTTTTTTTACTTAGCAGTTAATAATTCTCAGGCAGAGCAGGGGCTGCAATCAGACAGAGGCCAGAATGAGGAAAATTTGGGTAATGGTTTGCACCCAGAGGTGGTGCGTATTTCTGGGGAAAGGAAGGATGGAAAAGAATGTAAAAAGGTTGCTGATATGTGGGTGTATAAACATTCCTCAGCGGGAAAGGAGGGGAAAGGTAACAAAATTTTGCTTCTTAATGATTCTATGAACTCAAACATGTCGGGAGAAAAATTTTTAAAAATTGATTATGCTGGAAATATTTATGTTGAGGAATCTCTTGTTGCTTTATGTCTGACTTAGATAAAAGGAGGAACTCATTTTCAGAGGAAGAAAAGGAATGGGGGGTGGGGGTGATATTTCAGAAGAAGATAGTGATAATCATGGTTTTAAATTTCCACGAAATTTGTTGAAATTTCCGCTTTCCATAAACCTCAAAATTGAAATGGCAGCTGATTTCCATCTTACATAATTTCCATCGAAATTTCAAAAAATCATCCAAAATTTAACAAAATTGTGAAATTTTAGAGAAATTTATCGAAATTTTAATTGTAAAATGAAATTTCCTTGGAATTCAAATGTAATATTTAGCTCCCGTAATTTCTCCTATTTTTTATTGAAAACAAAAATTATTACAAGGACTTTTGAAATTGTATGAAACATTAAGCATATAATATTTTAGTTAACTATATATGTCTAAATTATCTTTATTTTTATTATAAATAACATTTAATTGATATATGAATTTAATTTATATTAACCGAATATGTTTAATACACATTATATTACGAATATGTTAAATACACATATTTTATTACAACCATTGCACCTCATATACAACATAGATGTGCTTAATTTGTAATATATTAGTCCTAAAACTTACATTGTTATGTGTGTTAACCATTTCTAAAGTTTCTTAAAAGAATTCCATGATTTGCTACTAATTTCCATTTTTTTTTCAAATCGAGATCGAAATTGACATCGAAATTGAAATTTTTGTACTTTTGGAGCTTTGAAATTTTAGTTGAAATCAAAATTTAAGACCTTGGGATAGTGATTTTGCTTGTGATAGTGGTCTATTGTTGGACAAGATTTGTGAAAAGTTGGATTATTCTTCCAACTCTTCTGATGCTATTGGGGTCTGCTTGAAGGTTTGGAGGATGTTTCTATCTTTGAGGATGGGGGATTAGGTGTAGATTTTGCTGTGACTAGTCAATGTAGGGATGGGTCATTACTACTCCTTCGGAGGAGGTTAGAGTGCAGGATGTTGGTGCTGAACAAATTTTGGATAATATGGGATTGTGGATGGTTTATCCCTGAGGAAATGAAGTTCAACTAGATGGGGCTAAAAGAGCAGTGACTAAAGGTCAGCAGGAACTAGCAAGATTACTCAGTTCTATCAATAATATAAGTACGGGCTTAAAGAGGGGTTTTCTTAACTAGGGTTAGCTAGTTTTTGTTTGTTTTGTATTTTGGTTTTTTTTTTGGGGTTCTCCTCTTGTTTTCTTTTGCATTTTCTGCCATAAGGATCTCTTGTCCTCTTCTAGCTTGTAATTCTATCTTTTTTCTGTTTCTCAGTATATTTCTTTTGTGATATAATAAAAAAAGTATATGATAGGATTGATTAGGAAATATATTTGAGTGGATGGTGTAATCTTAGTTACATGCAGGTCTATAAGTTTGTTGCCATGGTCTGGTTGGTCATGTGCATTGTAGCTTTAAATAGTGATCACTGGGAAGCATAACCTTAGTTAATGAATGTTTATGATTCTATTGCCTTGGTTTGGTGGCTGTGTGCATTGTTGCTTCGTTTATTTGATTATTGATAACTTTGTATATTTGAAGAGAGTAATAGACTACTGGTAATTAGGGTTTGAGCTTGCTTTTTGGAACAATGATGGTATCTTAATTTAATGTGCTGGTGGACTTCCTCAGCTGGTTGTTTCTGAGGGATTTTTGTTTTTGTTTTTTTTTTTTCACAGCGTGATTGGCTGGTAGTTTTGTTTTGATACTAATTTTTTTCTCTGTCCTTCATCTCTTCTAAGGAGAATCTCTTTTGTTCCTTATTGTACATTCTTTTTTCTTCAATGAAATCTCTTTTTTTTTTCTATAAATATATGTACTAATGGAATTTTCGGTACAGCCTTCATTCTTTATATCATTTGCGACTGCTAAGAGTCTGTACCCCTAAAATTTTCATTATGCACTATTTTGGTATTAAAGATTCTTGTTTCTATTGGTTTCATCTTTATAATTTCTGACATACGGAAGTTTTGTTTGTCTATGAAAATTATTTCGGCAGGATGCAGGATGTTGAACTTATGCACATGCGTTATGCTCTGGAATCTGCTGTTCTTGGGCTAGCAGATATGGAAAGGAGTATGGCTGATGAAACAGAAAGCCAACAGATGGGCTTATGCTACCTGAAAGATTTGCGGAACCATTTGGAGGCCATTTCTAGCATTCCACGCAAGGTCATATGCTTGCTGTGTGCAATCTTTATTTTTTATTTTTTGATAACAAACGAAATTCATTGATAGATTAAGAATGTACAAACAGGAGAATAAGATGTCTCCTTTCCACACTCTGGGTTTTCCCAGAAAAAGCAAAAAGGAAAAACCAAAAAGCATGAAAAACAAACCAAAATAATTAGCTTGCCCTAGCAAGTCAACAAAGAAATCCAGTCGCCCTGGATATCCGAAAAACACATCCTCCTTGAAGTTTCCATTACCCACACACCAAAGTGAAGCCAAAAAGTGAATCTTCTCCCAGACCAACAGATCTACATGATTTCCCCTTTAAGTTTTCCTTCAATTCCCATATTTCTCCTGAACTGTCTATGCTTTCAACAAGTTAGTAGTGCATCAAAATATCTGAATTTAGTTCTTTTGCTTCTTTTTATTTTCATCACCTGACATTGCTGAATTTATTTAATGATGCAGATATTTTTGGTGAACATTATAATCTCACTTTTACATATAGATGGTCTCTCTCTCAATCTGACAGAGTGTGTCTCATCAAAGAGCTCTAGTGAATTGTCTTATGAGTATGCTGGGGAGAGTACCGATTTTACTGTGAATGAAGGGGGAAACAAAATGGTTGTTTCTTTCACTGGGATGCTACTTGATATTTTACGTTGCTATCTGCCGTCAGCTTTGTCTGAGCAAGATTGTGGATTGGGTGATGGCATGACTGAAGGTGGAAAACATGTTTTAGAGTGGAGAATTTCAAAAGCTAAACATTTCATTGAAGATTGGGAATGGCGTCTGTCGATTTTGCAACGTCTTCTGCCATTATCTGAACGTCAATGGAGCTGGAAGGAGGCATTGACTGTATTACGTGCAGCACCATCTAAGCTTCTTAACCTGTGAGTTTAATACTCTTGCCTGAATATATATATATAAACACACACACACACATGTATATATATATTTATAACAAAAGAATTTCATTGATAAAATAGGACTGTACAAGCAGGCATCTCCTTTCAAAACTATGGGTTACCCCAGAAAAATGAAAAATGAAAAACCGAAAAGAATGCTAGAAACAACCCAAAAAAATCAGCCGGCCCTATTTATTCAACAATGAAAGCCAATTATGCTGGATATTTGAAAAGTGCACCTCACTGAAGTTCCCTCTACCCACACACCAAAGATAAGCCAAATGTTGAATCTTCTTCCTAACCAGCAAAAGAGACAGTTTCTTCCCTGAAAAAATGCACTCGGTTTTTTTTTTTTTTCCATCCACAAACCCCAATATACAGCATACAAGGCACAATTCCGTAACTCTTGCCTGAAATTTGTATTAAACATTTGTTGTTTGATTTGTACTCATGAGATGTGCATAAGATAATGTATCAATTCAATGCTGATCTGTCAATCAAGTGGTCATGAAGAATTATTATTATTATTATTATTTGATAGAAAAAGAAGATTCATTAGCAATAGAAAGGAGAAAAAAAAAAAAAAAACTAAAAAGGAGAACAAGAAGTCATCAGTCAAAAGATGGAGAAAGAGAAAAATGAGCATCATCTTAACAAGGCCGTACAACCTTGATTAACAAATTGAAATGACAACAACAACAACAAAACCAAGCCTTAGTCCCACTAGGTGGGGTCGGCTATATGAATCCTTTTCTGCCAATCTATGCGATCATGGACCATATCTTTTGATAGATTCAGGGATATTAAATCCTTACTCACTATCTCCTCCCAAGTTATTTTAGGTCTACCCCTACCTCTTCTACTACCCCCCATAGTAACTGACTCACTCTTTCTCACAGGTGCACTATGTGGCCTACGTTGTAAGTGTCCATACCATCTGAGTTGTCCCTCCCTCATCTTCTATTGGAGCTACACCTAACTTACCGCAAATATGTTCATTCCTTAATTTTTCTTTCAATGTTATACCACTCATCCATCTAAGCATTCTTATCTCAACAACATTTACTTTTTAGATATTATGTTTATTCGTCGCCCAACATTCCGATCCATATAGCATAGTTGGTCTTATAGCTATCCTATAAAACTTCCCTTTCAATTTTTAAGGTATTCTACGATGACAGAGCACACTTGAAGCACTGCTCCATTTTATCCAACCTATTTTAACTCTATGTATTGCATCATCTTCAATTTTTCCTTTAGCTTGCATAATAGATCCAAGGTATCGAAATCTACAAGTGCTATTTATTTCTTCATTGTCAAGTTTAACTTTGTCTCCAATATTCCTCCTATTATTACTGAAATTACATGTCATATATTTTGTCTTATTTCTACTTATCCTAAAGCCTCTAGATTCCATAAATTATCTTCATAATTCTAACTCAGCCTCTACTCCGTCTCTTGTTTCGTCAATTAATACAATATCATCTGCAAACAACATACACCATGGAACCTCTTTTTGAATACTCTTAGTCAATTGGTCCATCACTAAAAGATAAGGACTCATAGCCGACCCTTGATGTACACCTATGGTGATTGGAAATTCTTTAGTTTCTCCATCTATAATCCTTACACTAGTCATTACTCCATTGTACATATCCTTAATGACATCGGTATACCTATTACATACACCCCTTTTTTCTAAAACCCACCATAGAACTTCCCTAGGTATCCTATCATATGCTTTCTCAAGGTCAATAAATATCATATGCAAGTCCCTCTTCTTTTCCCTAAACTTTTCCATTAATCTTCTTAAAAGATAAATAGCTTCTGTGGAACAAGTTGAAATGAGCAGCCCTTAAAACAGCCTGCATCATAAGCTGAAAGAGAAGCCAAATTCCTTCCTCTATCCCAAAGAAGATCCTTTGACATTCTCTTTCCAAAAAACATTCTAGCATTCATAGTAGTTAAAAGCGCGCCTAGGTGCAAGGCGCAGTGAGGCAAAGAGGCTGCCGCCTCATACCAGGTGGGGCGAGGCGACCTGCAAGAGGCGACCCTAGGCTAGACGAGGCACAGTGAAGCGCGAGGCGCAGTGAGGCGCGCTTGGTGTATTTTTAAGCCATTTAAAGGAGAGAAATAGCCCGCCAGACTCGTATCCCTCACACGAACAGAGCCCTAGCCCCTTTCGACCCTTCGAAGCCTTGTTTGCGAGCCTTTGAACCAGCCGGAGGCCTTCGCGACTTCGTCTTCAAGCTTCGACCAGGATCGTGAGTTCATCTTTGACATTTTGAAGAAGCACGACCTGCGCGACTTCGTTTCAAACCAGCCGGAGCCCTCGTGAGTTCGTCTGCCTGCCTTCGAAGCAGTCGTGAGTTCGTCTGACTGCCTTTGAGCACGACGTGAGTTCGTCACGTCGCCTTCAACATTTCGAACCAGCTGGAGATCGTCTTTAAGCCTTCGAACCTTTGTAAGTCTTCATCTTCTTCTTCTTCTTCTTCTTCTTCTGCTTGCATCCTGTTGCCTGCTGCTTCTCTTCTTCTTCTTCTGCTGCTGCTGCTACTTGCGTCCTGCTGCCTGCTGTCCCTCTTCTTCTTCTTCTTCTTCTTCCTGCTGCATGCTTGCTGCGTGCTGCTGACTGCTGACTGCTGCCTGCTCTTTTTCTTCTTCTTCTTCTTCTTCTTCTTCTTCTTTATTTGTAAGCTTATAAATTAAATTTTTGGTTAGTTAATGTAAGTTAATACATAATATTTATTTTTTTACAGAAATTTAGCTACTGTTTTTTAATTTATAATATTAAGTTTAATTAATGTAAGCTTATAAATTATAACTAATACATAATATTTATTTTTTTTACAGAAATTTAGCTACTGTTTTTTAATTTATAATATTTAGTTTAACTAATGTAAGTTTATAAGTTATAACTAATACATAATATTTATTCTTTTTATTGAAATTAACTATTGTTTTTTAATTTGTTTGGAAATGCATTATGTAAGTTTTAAATTTTAAATATATGATGCGTTGTTTTTTCAGTTAGGATACGAGATACCAAGTCTTAAATGGATTCTAGTTCTGGATGTGAGGCCTCGGCAAAGAAAGATCCCGCATGGAAGTATGCACATTTGGAGGATAAAAAAAATAGAAATAATTTGACTTGCGATTTTTGTGGTAAAGTCACAAGGGGAGGAATATTTTGGGCAAAACAACACATTGTTGGAGGATTTCGAAATGTGAAAGAATGCTCTAAGTGCCCTACTCATGTACGTGAGGAGATTAAAGAGTATATGTTGAAGAAAGATTTGGAAAAGGAGGAAAATGAGTTATTGCCCGACTTTGATGATATAGATCATTACGGTGAAGATGAAGAAGATGAAGTTCAAGAAATTGACATTCGTGGCAAGAGAGTGCTTACTAGTGATGGAAGTAAAAGATCATACCAATCCAACTTGAAGAAACCAAGACAGAAGGGGCCTATAGACTTGTTTTTCACTCCCGATCCAAAGAGAGCTGTTCAAGCTAGGAAAGAAGGGAAGATGAAGCAAACATCAATAAATGAAGCGTGCAAGAAAGAACTAAGAAAAAAGGCAATGGGAGATTTTGCTAGGTGGATGTATGATGTTGGGATACCACTTAATGCTGTACGTTTGAGCAGCTTTGCTGTGGCATTTGAATCGATTGGACAATATGGTCCTGGAATAAAGCCACTTAGCTATCATGAAGTAAGAGTTCATTACCTAAAGGAGGAAGTTAGTCGAATGAAAGGGTTGTTGAAGGTCCATAAGGAGGAATGGACAAAATATGGCTGCTCAATTATGTCTGATGGTTGGAGAGATTCGGTTGCTAATAAGGACATAATCAACTTTTTAGTGAACTCTCCAAGGGGATCAGTATTCATCAAGTCTATTGATGCTTCTAATATTGTCAAGAATGCAGATAGAATGTATAGATTACTTGATGAGATGGTGGAGGAAATTGGAGAATCAAATGTGATTCAAGTGGTAACTGACAATGCGTCAAACTATGTTGCTGCAGGTAAGAACTTATTTTTAGAACTACTTTCTATAGTGTATATATTGTTTCTTTTAATATTTTAATGGCTTCATTCCTTGATTTTTGAACAGGGAGATTGTTGGAAGCAAAGAGGCCACATTTATATTGGACACCGTGTGCTGCTCATTGCATTGATTTAATTTTGGAGGATATTGGGAAGATGCCTTCAATTCATGCAACTTTGAAAAGGGCAATTTTTTTGAATGGCTATATCTATAATCGTGTTGGCGTTGTCAACTTGATGAGACAGTTCACTGGAGGAAAGGAGTTACTTAGACCTGCAGTTACAAGATTTGCAACTACCTTCATCACCCTTCATTCAATCCATCTTCAAAAGAACAATTTGAGGAAGATGTTTACTTCTGAAGATTGGAATACTACTAAATGGGCAAAGGAGGCGGCTGGCAAAAAAGCAGCTACTATTGTTTTGATGCCTACTTTTTGGAGTACCATCGTCTATGCTCTTAAGTTAACAGGTCCACTTGTTCGTGTACTCCGTTTGGTTGATGGGAAAAAGAAGCCTGCAATGGGATACATTTATGAAGCAATGGATAGGGCTAAGGAAGCCATAGCTAAGGCTTTTGGTGAGAGAGGATAAATTCAAGGAGGCATTTGAAATTATTGATACGAGGTGGGGATGCCAACTCCATCAACCATTGCATGCAGCTGCACACTACTTGAATCCAGAATTTTTCTATTCAAACCCCAACATTTTGCAAGATGAAGAAATTATGACGGGTTTGTACAAATGTATTGCAAGGTTACTGCCAACTATTGAAATGCAAGATAAAGTTTCACATGAGTTGGAAAAATACAATGCCGCTAGTGGCGTCTTTGGAATTAGTTTGGCAGTGAGACAAAGGAAGACAAAAGCACCAGGTAAAGTGGCATTTGTACTGCCTCTTTATTTTTGAAATTATTTACCTAGTAGGTATTCATTTAAAATTTATTTTATAACAGCGCAATGGTGGATGGCATATGGATCAACAACTCCAAACTTGCAAAAGTTTGGTGTGAAAATTCTTAGCCTCACGTGTAGTGCTACCGGCTGCGAAAGAAATTGGAGCATATTCCAACATGTAAGTCATTAGTAGATCATGGATTAATTATTAAAGAACAAGAACTACCAATCTACTACTTTTTAGAATCATTATTAACCATATTACTTTAAACTTTTTGCAGCTTCATAGCAAAAGGAGAAATAGGTTATCCTAGCAACGTTTGAATGATTTGGTATTTGTGAAATATAATCGAACTCTGAGGCGTCGATATGACAAACGTGACACCATTGATCCCATCCTCCTAAAGGACATTGATGATAGTAATGGGTGGTTGATTGGTAGGATGGATGGTGATTCTGATGAGGATGATGAACTTGTGTTTGAAGATGATAATTTGACTTGGGATTCTGTTGCTAGAGCTGCTGGACTAAATAACCCCCCGCATCACACTAGATCAAGAATAAGTACAAATATGCCATCATCGTCTAGAGGAAGAGGAAGGGCTTCATCTAGTAGTGCAACCAGTGCTAGGGGTCGAACCACAATGTTGGAACTTGTAGATGAGGATGAAATCCAAGTGGATAGTGCAGAGGAGACGGAAGAGGAAAAAGATGTTGGAGAAAACAGTTCTGATGATGAAGAGGAAGATGATGATATCTTTGCCGATTTAGTTGATGATGAGTGATGAGTGATGATTGAGGAGGATTTTTAGATTTTATATTTTGAAATTTTTTATTGTACTCTTTTCTTTTGATGTTGAACTATGTTGAATTGTTGATGCTTTTGGGCTTTGTCTTGGCAATTTTATTAAATTTCTAATTTTGTTATTGAATGTTTTGGCATTTTAAATTCTAATATCACTAGATATTCATATGTTCATATATAAATTACCCCAAATAGATATTTTACACAATTTTAATAATTATGCGCCTCACCTTCATGAGGCGCGCGCCTTCGCCTTGCGCCTCGGCTTCAAAGACCCTTTGCGCCTCGGCTCGCCTTGCGCCTCTGACTACTATGCTAGCATTCTTCTCCAGCCAAATTCCCCATAAAACAGCAAAAGGAGCTCACCTACACAGCCTGGTCACATGTTCGTCAACACCCCCCCCCCCCCTTTTCTCCTTTTTGGGGGATAAAAAAAGAGAATGTATCAGATAGAGAAAAGACAAATTACAAGCCAAGTACGGAAAGTCAAAAAAATTAGAACTAACAAGAGTTGACCAAGAAAACCCCTCTCTAATCTCTTTCCATGGTGGTTTATCGAGCATTTCAAATTAGCCACTACCCTTTGGCCTTTCTTCACCTTTTAACCCCATTGAATCAAACTTTGTTTCCTCCATGATCAGACAGCCGTGAACCTATTTTATCCATCAATTGTTAAGCTTTTAAATCCTTCCTAGAAATCTTCCTTCACAGGGATGGGCTGAATTCCATCCTTACATTGTTGGTTATGGACCAATCCAACATCCTAAAAAATAGAAATCTCTTCCAATCCTTTCATTGGAGATCAAGGCACTTGCAATAATCCCCAATTAAACCAGAAGAGTCAGAACCATATACATATTGTTCCTGAACCTTATTCAAAAGCAATCCTCCATCATAGTCAAACTCACTAAGGGTTTAATTAGCCAAGAGATTCCCCACTCCAAGCCTAAATCTGAAGAAATCAAATTACCCAATAAATGGCCCACATCTAACACGATAGTGAGAGGTCCAGGGACAAACACCTCATCCTCAACCCCTGGTTAGCCTCCTGCGAAGCCCTAGCTCCCTTTGTTGAAGGTTGGATGCCAGCCTCTTCAGTTTGATGTTCAGATTGTCCCACATCAACTCCTTGCTTTCGTTGCAGATTCTCACCACACTTTCCCCAAAGATGCTCGTTCTCAGGCAACATGACTTCCTTCCAAGATTGGGGTGGGGTGCTCGTTGCCTTGCACCAGAAGTTCTGTTCATTGTAGGGCTATCTTTATTTTGGTGGAAAAAGAAGTAGTCGAGGATGTTCATTGGAGGATAAAAAGGGATATTTTTAAAATGGGTTTTGAAAAGGTTTATTGCAATTTCTTTGTCAAGATCTTTGCTGAGAACAGGTTTAGGAAGAGGTGGCATGGTTGGATGAGGGGATGTTCTCAAATACTTTCCCACTTAGTCATTTTCAACAGGGAGCTTACTAAGTGGTTTAGGGCCTCTAGACAAGTTAGTCAAGGGATCCTCTATCTCTTTTTGTTTGTTCTTGTTGTTAGTACATCGAGTAGACTGATAGATAAAGCTGAGGGGATTGATAGATGGGCTTGTGGATAAAGAATATGTGAACAAGATTAGGGTAGGTACTGGTGGTGGTTGTGTCTCATCTGTAATTTGCATTTTGTACTTTTTTTTTCCCTTAGATGATCATAGTCTTTTTTGAATGTTCTCACAATTCTCTAGAATTTTGAGAAATGGTTTAAGGTTTAATAATAAATGTGGGAAAGAGTGAGATTGCTACTATTAATCTTAGTAGTGCCATAAAAAAAAAAAAATCTTAGTAGTGTTAGGTATTTGGAAATTGGAATTAGCTTCCTTAAGTTGGATGTTGCATTCTTGTGTGGCCAACTTGTTTAAGAGTTCCCTTTTTTTTTTTGGGTAGGAATCCTAGGTCCGTTGGGTCTAGGTGGTAGCATTAGTCTTGTCTAGACTTGCCTTTCTAGTATCCCTCTTTATTATTTGTCCACTTCTAGAATTCCCATAGGATTAACTAGGAAAATTGAGAAAGTAGTAACACATTTCCTTTGGTCAGAGGTATGGGAGAAAAGGGATCATTTGGCTAGTTGGGAGACCTTGTAGACCTAAGGTGTAGGGGATTTTAGGTCCTAGGAATTTGGTGTCTGAGAACACTGCTCTATTGAGTAAATGGTTGTGATGCTTCCACTTTGAGGAGGTCAAAGTAAATTCGCTCTCATTCTTATGGATGGTATACTAGTTGGGGTTTAAGATGTGTTAGATTGCGAAGTTTCATAGACGAGGAATGAGGAGGAAGATGTTCTCGCATTGTTCTCTTCCCGACGTCGCCCTTCTTCGCGATGGCAAGCATGGTGAGCCTCATTGATCACTTTCATCCGAAATCTTTAGACATGAAACCTCTTTATCTTGATGCCTTAGCCCTAAAATCAAACTGAAGCCCCATCTTATTTATAGCAAATGAACCCTATTTCCATTCAACCTACCAAAAATACATTTCGAATTTCGATTTTCTTCCTCTATAGACTCTCGCGCCTCCCTACGGCAAGCCATCTTTGGCCATAAGGGCTTGTTCATATTTCTCCAACGACAAAGTACAACCTATTGACTCTCTCGCTGACCATCATTTGGACTGTTGGCAGGCTCTCTTCTTATGGCAAGCTTCCTGGACCTTTAGTGACTGCCCAAACCTTCGTAGAATTTTAAAGATTGAACCAATGACTAGACCTTTGGTGACTATATCGACTCTCTCCAACCTTCCTAGAATTTTAGAGACTGCTCGAACCCTTCCTGGGCCGTTAGATATTGTTCGAAGTGTGAGATATCTTTCAGCCTTCGATTATGACTGGCCTAGTTATCGAAAGTGAGGGAGGCGTTTGGTTATCCTGAAGCGATTGGTTTAGATTGAAGGAGAAACTTCGATTTGTATTTAGACAAGGTTGGGGATGCTAGCCTTTAGATACTGGTCTTTGCTTGTAATAATATTTTGTTTCGCTAAAAATAAATAAAATAATTTAAGAGAGAAATTTCACTTCACTCCTAAATCTCTCATTTGAATTTTGAGGAAATTTCATTGCATAGTTTAAATTTCCACAAGTTTTGCTAAAATTTCGAGATTTCGATAAATTTTGGATGATTCGTTGAGATTTCGATGGAAATTGTGCAAGAAGGAAATCGACTGGAATTTTGATTTCTAGGCTCATGGAAACCGGAAATTTCGACAATTTTGTGGAGATTTAGGACCTTATGTATCGCAACGTTACGTCATATAACCACTACCAGTCTACCATAGCACATCACTATGTTACATCACACAAACATTTTCATGCCGCCACAAATTCCTATTTATCAATTTGACAGAAAATGGGCCAATGACTTATCAACAAATCCACGCTAATCACATAGCAACATAGACCACATAGTTTGCACCAAAGCCAGAACACTTGAAAGTTGAGGTGTAATCCTAAGAGGGGGGTGAATTGGGTATTTTTAAAATTTAATGTGGAGGTTTAATCTATCTTAATTTGTTTTTCACAAATGATCTTAATACTTTAATAACCACAGAAGTATTTTCAGCAAACAACTATACCAATATTGATATTCCTAAATATGAAAGAGCCTAAACTAAGATTTCAATATGTAATCAACTACACACTATTGAATTGCAGCAGATCAATATTAACAAAAGTATGCTTGGCCACAAAATAATTTATGCAATAACTTGAATGAATAATGAACAAATACAATAGAGTTCCCAGTAGATAAATCAAAATACTTATATTCGTACCTACAACAGAGTTTGATCAATAAGAGTATTCACAGCAATCACAACATTCACAAATCAAGGTAAAACATTCATAGTAGATATATTTCAAGATCAATATGTTTAGAAAATAAAGGAGATAAAGGTAAGAGTGACACCAGAATTTTTTACAAGATTCGGCAACCATGCCTACGTCCTTGCCTCAAGCTACCGGCTATGAGGATTCACCAATCCCTCCTTCAGTAGGTGGAGACACGTCTCCTTTAGTAGGCAGAGAAACCTCTCAAGGGAAACAGTCCTTTCGCTTGTCAATGACTCAATCGCAGAGCCGTCAGTTTTTCACAAACAAAGAAGAATGGATTTGTATAAAGATAACTCTCCAACCAGTGTGGATTTGTACCCAATAAGCACTACAATACTCTTAGAAGATATTTACTAAGAAGCTCAAAGAGATTGGCTCAATTTTTTGGGTTTGAAAGCTTTGAACTTTGAAAGAATAAACTCAGAAAATCAGTTTTCAACAAGAACAGCGCACAATAGGATTTTTCAATGTAAATCAATGTGTTCTAGTTGCCCTAACACGATTAGGGTTGATATATAGCTTGGTTTGAATTATGGTCGTTTGTGCATGTTTTGGTAATATTATATTTGAAAATTAGAAAGTTTTTTGGCCATTTGCAAAACTTATCGCGCGATTCAGTCGACTGAACTGGCAGTTTGGTCACCCGAACCAATTAACTTATGAATTTCAAATTGGCAGTAGCTATTAGGTCGACTGAACTCTATGTTCGGTCGCCCGAACACATTCGGTTGACTGAACCTAAAGTTCGGTCGCCTGAACTAACACTGTTTGGAACTTTAACAATGGCAGTAGCCATTCGGTCGACTGAACCTATGGTTCGGTCACCCGAACTCTTTGATGTCAGACCAGTTTGTTTAGACTCGTGCATTTGGCCGACTAAGCATTAGCCTTAGGTGCCCAAACATCTGAAATTCAATATTCTTTATATTTTTGATTCCAAAACTGATTTTTATCCTTTTGAAATATCATTTGGACTTTGTAACAATATTTTCCAAGAATTGAAAAGGTATCTAAGTCCAAGTAATTATCCTAAGAGTTTCATAACAAACATTAATTGAAAAGTACTTACATGAGACCTATTTTACAATACACATGAGAAGCTAACTAGGTCTTCATATCCTTAAGCTTGATCTTCATCCAAGGTTTTCTTCAATGGCCATCTTTGATTTACTTGTGTTCTTCATGACTTTCAATTATTCATCTTTCATTGTGCTTTTATATTTGAAATACCTGTAAACACACTTGATAGAACAATTAGATGCTTTGGTTTGTCATTATCAAAACGAGATTAAGCCTTGTTAGACCAACAATCTCCCCTTTTTTGATGATGACAAACAAGGAGCAAAATGAGGTAGCCTTGATAAGGCTCCTTTCACAATAAGCATAAACATAAAAATAAGCAATGTAAAAACATTCGTTTAAGCTCATGTGTGATTAAATTCTTCCCTTTTAAATTATTATACCTTTTAAATTCCAAGTAAAAAGGGGGAGAATTGTTCTCAACAATCTTGAAAGCCATATTGAACTTATATGGCCTTGGAGTTGTATCCCTCTCCATCCCAAAGACTATGACCCTTACTCACTCTTCCTTAAAAGGTCTCTCTAACCAAGCTATCTTACCAACAGACAAAGATTCCCATTCTAAACCATGAACCATTGGTCTTCTATCATCCTCCGTAGAATAAAAATTAAAATAAAACTTAGTGATCTCGGAAGCAAATTGACTATGACTAGAAATAGCCTCGCCCCTACCCACATCCAACTCTCGAATCAAATTGTTCCTCATTTTTCCCATTAGCTATCCTATGAAATAATCTAGAATTGCAATCACCGTCTCTTACCCATTTAAACTTCGTCTTTTTTCTCCAACTTCTCATTTCCTTAAAAATAACCTTTTCTAGTTCATTTTTCAAAGATATCCTTTTCATCTTGTACTCCATTGAGAAAGTAACACCTTCTTCCTTTGTATCTAGCTCATCCTACTTGCCTAACATGCTAGGCTTTCTAAACTTTAAATCTTCGAACACCTCCCTATTCTCTTTAAACTTCTCTTTCAACCTCTTCAATTTATTCATGAATCTAAACCCTTCCGAACTCTCCACATCCTCACTCCAAGAATTACTCCCCTAGGGGCTGGAAGGAATCATGGTCTATCCACATATTTTCAAATTTAATGGGAGTGGATCCCCAGGAAACCTCCTTTGATTCCATCATGATAGGAAAGTGGTCAGAAGTAGGCCGCCACATAAAACAATATTGGAGAGATTAGGGAACTCATCCTCTCAATTAATGCAAAACAAGATTCTGTCAAGCCTGCTTGCCACGACGCTAGCTCCTCCCACTGACCACGTAATGCTCATCCCAAAAAGAATTGCTAAGGTCTAGTCTAGAAGGACCATAAACTGAAGACACCCACCATTAATACCAATCTTTCACTATGAACAAGACACAGAGAGAAAAAGCCTACTAGACTATCCAATCTAGCAATAAAGCGAGTAGCCCACATCACAAGAATACCGCCTGTTGACCTCCGAGAAGGTACAAAAGCCCAATTTTTACAGCATCCTTCCCAAATTGCTCAGAAACCCCATCTCTCCACCCCCCCCGAGTCTACAATCTCAAGCTTTGTCTCCTAAATCAAAACAATATTGGGTGAATATCCAAGAAAAACCACCCTAATTATCACTCTCCTTTTATAGTTCCCTAGGCCTCTTAACATTCCAATTGACAGTCTTCATAATCTCACTCGTTTCCCTTCCTTCCCATCACTTTTTCCTCCAATATAATTGATACAAGAGGCCAAATTCTTAAGCTCTTTCTGAACATTCTTCTTTTTCAGCTGTTTTTGAACATTATTCTTTTTGGGTCGGGAAAGTGTCTCTCATTAACCGCCAGCCAACACCAAAAGAGCTACCCACAGTAGAGCCCTACCTTTGGAATAAACTGTCAAAAGAAAAAATGGATTGAACAGCAAGGGGAAGATTACCTTTTACGGATTTAGAGGAAGGATCAATCATAGGAATAGTTACCTCTTCATCAATACCTACCCCTCCCCCTTTCAAAACTAGCAGAAGGAATATCAGTGAAGTCCATTGTATGAGGAGGAGGCTTGGGAACTAGGGACAAAGTTCAAGTCTTTCGTCTGGTCTAAGTTGTGCTTAATAGCATCTATACCCCCTTGCATAGTGTCAGAAACAATCAAGCACACTCTTTCCTAAACTGATGCATATATCGCATGTGAACATCGCGCTGTCCCAACAATTCCTCTCCCTCACTCTCAAACAGTTCCTTTGTGAGTTGTGCCAAGACATCCTCGTGGTCCAAATCTAAGTTAGCTCTCAATTGATCAACCAACAATTCTTTCTCAGAATCGCAAAAGCTGCTTGAGTCATCTTCCCCATATCAGAAACTTTCTTTTGATCACCAATGTTTAAAATACCTTTAGCTCTCTGCCCAACCACCACTTTGACTAATTCACCATTCCCTCCCCTTGTATATGCATTGATATACAGATATACACTCATGCATACACACACACCCATCACCCATGTGTGTATATACGTAGTTGTATATAATTATATATATATTGTTGCCAAGGTTTGTCAAGGTGCATGTGAACCAGGAGTTTGTCCATAACACCAAGGTGCAGACCTATTGTCCACTTAACAGTGTATCTATAAATATTTTCAAGTGCACCCGTTGACCACAAATTCAAATAATGCTAAATCAAATAAATCTCATCATAATAATTATTCATAATTATTTTCAAAATCAACCAACCAAGACCTACTTGTCCCGCTATACTGAAATTTTGACAACATTATTTGATTAAAACACAGTTTGAACGATTAATTTCGAGAAACTATTTCCAAAATTTTTTTTTTATAATAAATATTGTAAATTATAGAGATATAGGCTAAACACACAAACCTATACAAAATCCCTAATCTCTAAAACAAAAAAGAAAGTGAGAGTTTCAAGGAAAACTTATCTCATGTTGTGGTACTTTACTCCAAGAGCACATTGGACCACCCTAAACTGTCCAAAGTCACTTCAAAAATTACATAACGAGATGATAGGAAATTGGAAAAGATATATATATATATATATATATATATGCACAGAAGCCTTTTCTTCTTCTTATCTTTCTATATATATTTCTCTTTCTTTTCTACCTCTCCCTCTCCCCCCCTCCTCTCTCTCTCTCTCTCTCTCTCTCTCTCTCTCTCTCTCTTATTATTATTTTTTACCTCAATTTCACCCTCCACTTTAACCCCCCATCTTATGTTTATATATGTATAAATATGATTAAGTATAATGAATGCATATAGAATCCTTACAAGTTACAACATCAAAACCATTTTTTTATTTGTTTACTTATTATTCTTATTTTTCTTTTCAACTTATTTTTTTCTCATTTCATCCCAACGAGTTTTTGTAAATACAAATTACTTTTCAGAATTGTATTTATTTTTTTCGATTTTGTCCTAACAACTAACCATGTTAAATATTCCCCAAACTTATTCCCAAATGTACCTATTTTGTTTTTAAGTACTTTGCACAAATCCATCTAATGAGTCCTATAAAACATTAAAATTATGAAATATTTAAATTTAAATATTTAAAGGCTTAGTTTATTTGCAATTTAGCTTAGGATCAAAATATTGACACCGTAAACATAATAATAATATTCAAATTAATACAGTTCACACTTGTTAATTGTCTTAAGCATTTTATTTCTTAGAAAATATTATTTAACATCAATAAAACTCAAGTAAATATTTTATCAATAAATAAATTGTCCCAACTACTAGTGAAATTGATACATTTTGATTTTGGGCATCACACTCCTGCCTCCCTGAATAACGCTTATACACCTTCATACCCTCAGCTCTATTACAACAATACAACCCTTTCCATCCCCAGACCTCCACACTTCCTCAACGCCAATTCGCCCCCACCTGATTTCAACAGGCTGAAACTCCTGCTCCACCTGAGTTCTTGGAATTAGAAGTTCTCTTGGCAGCCTGACAGGAGAAATAAATTATTTTTTTGGATAGAAAAGAAGCTTTATTGAAAATAGGAAGGAGAAACAAATGCACTAAAGAAGAACAAGAAGTCCTCACAGATGAAAACAGAGAGAAGAAAAACAGCATCAACTTTATAAAGCCACTGAGTCTTGGTTGATATCCTGTAAACAGCAGCCCTTAAAAAAGACTGCATTTTAATCCCATAGAGAAGCCAATACTGCACCCTGAATCCCCATTGATGTTCTCTTAAGAAATTCAAGCATTTCTTTCCGAGTAAATTCCCCATAATACAGCACAAAAGGCACTGTACGACCTCTTAACATCCTTACCCCTTTCAAAGCCAGTTGAAGAAATAGTTAAGAGCTCCTCCTCCAACTTCAGAGAAACCCACATTTCAGCAAGAAGTCCAAATGAACAGTATAAAAGCAAATGAGATGCAACATCAGAGCTATTCAAACACGTGAGGTTCATATCAGGAAAGAAAGCTTTAGGAGGCCTCCTACTGTGCAGCAGATTGTTGTTGTTGTTAACTCAATAAAGTGCCACCAGCCAAAGAACATTAGCCTCCATATACCCTGATAGAGAGAAGAAACCACATCATCCTTAATAAGGTAAGGAAAGAAAGATTTACATGAATAATCCTATGATGAATCCAAAGACCAAACTCTATCATCACTCCTACTAGACATTTGGCAACCCTCCAGTACAACGGGCAAAGAGGAGATCTCCTCCACCTCTCTATCATTTAAGTCCCTTCTAAAAGAAAGTCCCAAGAAATGGAGTCATTCTGAAGAATGATAAATGAGGAAAGGGGATAAATCTGGTATTTTTCCTTCTAAATCATGTCTATTATAGTTGTTGAAACCCCCTTTTATTCTTTTCATTTTGAGAAAGGCAAGGTTCATGAGAAAATTAAGGCATTGACTTAGATGTCTGTTCTTAAAAGGATTAGCATTAATGGTTTATGCCTGGTGAGGAAGCCTAGTAAGACAATCAGCTCAGACATCTGTGCAATGTATTAGCTTCTAATGAGACAAGCGAACACCATTTTCTTCATTCCTAGGTGCGTGACTTTCGTTTGAGCTTTTTACCATTTTTGGAGAGATGATGATGTGCCCATTTGATATGGGTAAATTGTTTAAGGTGAAGTTTTGGGGGGCTTTGAATAGAGTAAGGAAGGCTTTGGTAAATGTAAGAAAAAGTAGGTGTTGCAGTGGTGTGCTTGGTATGCTAATATTTGAGTTTTTTTGAAGAATAAGAGTATTGGAATTTTTAAAATCATGTTACGGCACACTACTTGTGCGATGGAAAGGTTTTTTTGTGCTTTTGTTAGGTTTAAGGTTTGGGGCTGTTTTATGTTGTTTCTTTGACTAATGTACGTAGGGCTTGGATGGAAACTCTTTTGTAATTATTTTTTATTTGTTGGAAAAACAGCTTGTCCACTTTATTTTTATTTTCTTATTTTAAAAAAAATTCCTTACCTATCAAAAAGGGTGCTGTATAATGTACAGGATAGAATGTAGGTTTGTTCGAATTTTTGGATCTAAAGGAAGGCTCTCCTTATATGTCCTTGGAGCGGAAGGGTCAAGATGGTATTCAGGCCCATGCATGCAGTAATGACAGCCTGAGTGCTTCCTTATTGTGTCCGGATAAAGGGAGGCCCAAAATTTTGCTCCTGGATTTCAGAAAATAGTACAGGGGAGGAGGACTTTAAACAGTCTGCTAATGGAATCCAAATCCAGCCTCCTGTTTTCCGAGATATGAGTCGGAATGACCAAGATTTGGAGCAAGCTCAGAATTCTAGCAGATTAGATTTGAAACACGATCCTGGTGTTAAGATTGTGTCTAGTTATGAAGAGATATTAGAAGGTGGTGTGGAGAAGTGTAAAAAAGAAGCTGGGTTTGGGGAGAAATATGATGAGCATGAGGGTAACAAGGTTTGTGCTCGTAGGAGGGCAGCTTGTATGGGTGCTGAAATGAAGAAGGTTTTTGAAGGAAAGAGAGAAACTCTGGTGAGTCATTGCCATGGTTATTAAGGAGAAATCTAAAGAAGAGTTTAGTGTTGTGGAAGACTTGAATGCTAAGGAGAAGGCTTGATGTACAAGGTTAGTAAAGCAAAGATGGTAAAGAAATTGGGGGGATTTTTCAGACTCAGTGAGTGATGATATCAGTGAGTTTGATTGTGGTGGGGGTTTGTTATTGGATGAGATTCAAGAACAATATGAATACATTTCTGATTCCTGCAATGAAATAGGGCATTTTTCCTATGTCCATCCCACCCCCATTGGAAGGTTTTGCAGGGAGTTCCTGTTTTTGATAATGGTGGGTCGGTGAACAAGTTACAGCACCAGGGTGGAATTCTGTCTACACCCGTGGTGGAGATTCCTAATGAGTTAGAAGCTCAAATTTTTTTTTGGATAAAATGAATTTAAAGTCGAGTGATATTGGAGGAAATGAAGTGTGTATGATGGTGATAAAAGTCGAAAGATGAAGGGACAAAGGGAGTTAGCGAATTTGAAGAGCTCGGTGAACTATGATGGGAAGGGTTTGATAAGGGGGTTTTGGAGTTAATATTTTTTAATTTTATTTTGTGAGCTTTGTTTTTTCTGTTTTCTTTCTTTTTTCCTTTTCCCTTTATTTGGTGGACTCCTTCCCTGCACGTTGTACTCTTCTCTTTATCTAATATATTTTCTTTTGTTATCAATATATAGATATATATTATGATAGCAAAAGAAAATCTATTAAGAAAGAGAATGTACAATCATATCAAAATTTGAAGATACTAAATCCTCAAAAAAAAAAAAAAAAAAAGAAAAGAAAAGAGAAAAAAAACTCAGAAAAAGAAAAGGAAAAAATAAAAGAAAAACAGAAGAAACTGCTAATATCTGCCCAGATATCCCCTCATCAATCCCTTCCCATCATAGTTCATTGAACACTTCAAATTAGCTACTTCCCTTTGACCCTTCTTCACCTTTGGTTTTCCCCCGTCAAGCCTAACTTCATTTCCTCCTTGATCAGACAACTTGAGGCCCAATTCATCCAACAAACACTGAGTTCCAACATCTTTCCTTGAGATTTCTTGGAGTAGGTAGAATTCCATCCTTAACCATTTGTTCAGTTTTATTAATTATTAACCTCCACATCAAAGATGTTAATTCCCTCTAAGCCTTCTAAAGGAGGAGGTGGCACCATGGCACATAAGATAAATTCCCTAGGCAATCAATAGAAGAATCAGAGGAATATCCATACTAATCCCGAATATGATCCAAAAGTAAATTTTCTTTGCATTCAAAATCACTACTCTGTACACTATCCTCATTTGTGACATCTCCCCATCTCTTACTGTCCTTGCGCCATTTGGCCCCCCTCTCACCAATTGGCTCCTCCTCCACAATACTTGGAACACCTTTGGACTGTCTCTTAATAATTTTATTTATTTTTTCACTTGACAAATCTTGCATATCTCCATTAAGTCTCCTCCCTTCAAAACCAGTTTGCACTTCCTTACGACGGGTGTAAACCTTTCCTCTTTTCAAGTTATCCTAACTAACTCCCTTACCATCAAGATTTCCAACTGACTGAAACATAAAGTCCTCGTTTTCACACCTCCAAGAGTTAAGATTCTTACAGGCATAATCCCCCCTTTCATCCCTGAAGTTTCCCCTATTATCATTCTTCTCCTGCTGAGGAGAAGCACCTTGATTTCCTACTTCCGTAGCTTGCTCTTTGATGTTTCCAGAAGATCCCTCCTGAAGCCTGCCAAGGATGTTGTTTGAAGAGCAGCGCAGCTTAAGATTATCATCCTGTGCCTCATTTGAAGATTATCAGCTCTGGAAAACTCTGACCTCCTGTAGCCTCCAGAGATTTGGGCTGGAGGGCTTCCTTTTGGTTTGGGGTCTGTAAGGTGCTTATGGGCCTGCTCTTGACCCATCTGCATGTAATCACTGCCCAAGCCCAGTGTTAAATGATAAGACTGCTATTGGGCCTCCTTCATCTGCAAGTCCAGCAAAGAGTTTAAAAGAGTTTTATTATTCTCTAACAGCTGGCCCAAATCTATATTAATAGTCAAGACCATGCCCAGCCCACTCAATCTTTGTCAACCCATCACCCATGCAGGAAACCCTAGCTGCCTCTGATCGCAGCTGCTCAGCCAGAAGTGATACCTTTGCCGGTGTTACTTGGTTGTGTGAAGCTGACAAAATGAACTTATCGTTCATTCTTCCCCCGCAGCGAGCGCAGACCCCCTCCTGCACGTTCTTAGGGGTTGAGTGACCTCCATCATCTCTTGCGCTGCCTGATACAATCTGACTCCATGAACAATTATCATTTGTCTTGTTACCTGCTGTATTAGATCCAGACTGACAAGAACTCTCCAAAGCAATGAATGCATCCCCTAATCAAGACCATCCATCCCCTTTCAGTCCTTCAGGAACAAAAATGGAATACTTTTTACCCCTCCATCCATGCCCTTTTTCCATGACCTTCCCTGCCCCACTCGGACTCTGCCAAAACCCTTGCACAACCTACCTTTGTGTGACTAGAATCTGTGAGAAAACCATGTAGCCTCAGCTGATACCCACTGATTGCACTCATGGTTCTTCTCAAGGATAAATTGAGCTCCAACCTTCCCTATCTTATCCAATCTCAGATCGAAGGACTTCCCTTGTATCTGTATTGAACAAAACCCCACCATCATTTTGTACTACCAACTTGATTTCAAGCACCAGTGAGATGCGTGGAGAGAGGGTTTTTCACGAGAGAGCAGCACCATAGCGTACTATAATTTTGGTGGATTTTAATCAGCCCTGGAAGCATTTTGGCCCTCTGCATTGGTGTGTGCATGTGTGTACATATATATGAGATAGAATGTATGGAAGTGTGAAGTACTGAATTAGCTAATATAATCATGCCATTTGATATTTTTGTGAGCCTGTGTTTGTCAGAGAAAGAATTTTAATTTTGGCTAATTTATATAATCATGATCATTTTATTAAGAATATCTACGCAATATGTATAAGCTGAATACAAATATAATAAAATATATACAATTTAATGTTATTGTAGGCACATGATTTTTAAAAAATCCCCCCTACTCTAATTCTTTGTCAACAATGTTTCATAACATCAGTAACATTGATTTCTTCTCTTTCTCTCTCTCTCTCATGTTTTTTTTTGGATGGATGGGGGTGGGTGGGTTGTTACTCTGCAGTTGCATGCAAAGGGCAAAGTATGATATTGGAGAAGAGGCTGTTCATCGTTTTTCCTTACCTCCAGAAGATAAGGCTACTCTTGAATTAGCTGAATGGGTGGATGGTGCCTTTAAAAGAACATCTGTATGTTACGGACTTGTCACCTTATATTTATTAATATTTTGCATGTGGCACACACACACACACACACACACACACTCTTACACACACAACTTCCCCCCCACCCCCATCCCTAGTTTGTTGATTTTATATTTGTTCTCATTAAATCGTTTGAATTCGTGTGGTTGATACTACATATCAATTTGTGGAGTTAAATCATTTTTTAGGTGTCATTGATTTTCTTGTGCTATTTTCTTTTTAGGTAAATTTTAAAAAAATTCCAATTCCTGCTACCTTTGCTTTGAAGATCCTACCACCTAATCAACGTGCGTAAGATATGTTGTCTGTATAATCTAGGTGGATGCATTTGATTATTATAAGGGATCCTACTGTGATTGTTATGGAGACTACTGGATATTGTTGCACTTCTTATTTCGACAAGGTTTTGTTTAGGCCTATGTGCGAGGGACTTGTTGCTAAGATGATAATATGCCATGGTTAGAAAGGTCTTTTAAGGAGGATATTAGGAAAGTAGTGCTTGGTATGGATAGGGATACAGCTCCTGGCATGATGGTTTGATTTGGCTTTGTTTTTTGGTTTTTGGTTTTTTGTTTTCCTTCTAAAGTGTTAGGATGTGGTTAAGACTGATATTTTGAAGATGTTATGAGTATTTTAATATATTGGGGTGATTGGTGAAGACAGGTATTCTCCTTTTATGACTTAGTGCCCAAAAAGAATCACTCTAATAACGTGAGTGATTTGGACCTATATGTTTGACCATCGGTCTTTATAAGATTATTTCTTTGGTTCTTATGATAAGTTGGCTTTGGATGCTTCCACTATTTGTCGTTTGGAGTCTATTTTTGTTGATGGATGACTGATTTTGGATGTTGTTTTGGTGGTCAATGACATTGTTGAGGATCCTAGCAGGTCAGAATCCCGCCCTCTGAGCCCAGCCCCTCTCCTCAATCACAGCATGTGGAAAATTGTGGAGGGAGATCTGACATGCCTGATTGTGCATGATCATGATGGTCCTTGAATGTAAATTCTAGAAGCTTTCTCCCTTTCTCTTCTCCATTTGTGAAATCTAATAACTGAAAATGTGTTAAGCATGCCAGCTTGGTATGGCTTGGAAAAGGATGGGTATCATAATTCTTTTCAGGCAGATAGAAAAGTTTTCAATTTTGATAGACTGGATAATGGGGGTGTTTGCATCTCTGAATTTGCCAGAAAGCACATGTCTTTCTTGGTGATGAATGATGAAGAACTTCATTGGCTCCTGCAGTTAATGGTCTCATTTTGGTTTGTACCTTGGGGACTGATTATGGGCTCCTGAGGTCTGCTCTTGAGGGCGGTAGGATATTCATGCATATGAAGCTGCTTGCAAACAAATGGGGTTGTTTTTTCATGCCTGGAAAGACTCAGAGAAAAAGGACAGCACCAACCCATGCATCTCGTTTACCACAAGGAGTAGATGCCTCTGGATGATGGTGGCTTATGCTGATCATGAAAAGCATTTCTAACTTCAGGGAAATTTAGGCACATGTAACATCGAGGAAAGATGAATAGAAGGAAATGAAAAGAATATTGCCACAACCAGAATGCCGTGTAACCGAATTATGAGCAAGAGTAACCTTAGTGTATAGAAATGGATTTCATGGATTGAAACAAACTAGAACTACCTGTCATATGGGAGGATGCACTAGAATCAGTAACCCAAGGTAAGGAGGATGAAGAGGCAAGAAGCCTGGCTGTACCTAGGCTGCAGTAGCACTGGATGTAGAAGACGGTGTTTGGAGTTCTTGACCATGCTAAGAGGATTTTTATACTCCTCTTGGGATGCGGTAGATGATGTACTCTACTCCCTAGTGGAGTGGCCAGTTGCATTTGAAGTGTCATGGAATCACCCTCACCAGGAGACTTATTGCTTCAAATCAGTTCCTGAAGGAGATTCAACAGCTTGAGTATGATTGTCTTTGCCACAGTGTGTGCAAATTCAAGAAGTGTCATGATGAACTCCTCTCCCCAATGCATATAGCTGTCGTGACCGCCATCAAAACCTTGTCCTCCTCCTCCAAAACATCCCCTACCGTGGTTAGAGGCAGTGCTAACCATGGCTGAATTATTACAGGAAACAGCTTGAGAAGAAGTCAGGCAGCACACACTAGCACAGAACAGCACTTCAGAACTTCAAAGATCCAGAACTTTAAGAGGCAACTATGACCACTGAACTAAAGTTATGATACTCTAGGAGGAATTACTTGACCACAAAGAGCAGAAGAGACCACAGCAAGGCATTGCAGGTACTTAACAAACAACCTGGTAGCAGCCGTAGGCATTATCGTTGGCATCTGGAAGCAAGTCCAGGCAAGAGCAGGTAATAGTCATTGAATACCAGTAGAAACCAGCCAGATTGCCAGCTATCAATCATGAACACATGCAGCATCAAAAAAGCATCATCAGTAATCCAGAACAGAGTATAACTGATACCAGCCTGTGGAACAGCGGAACAGAAACAGAAATATACTCAGAAGCATAATATAAACAACTTGACATAAAATCACCATGAAAACACATAGATTCCTACCAAGGATGCTGTGGTGCCTAACCAAGGGGAAGAGTGTTCTTAAATGTCTCTCAAATCAACCAAAAAATCAGGTTTGAGAACTGATTAGGGGAAGACAAGAGCCGAAGGGTAGAAAAACAAAAAGTATTTTAATCAATTCAGATACCTCAGATTTAGAGAAGATCAATGTTCTGGTACCATGTTGTAAAGTTAGAGATGGAGGAGAGAAGAAGAGAAGAAAGACAACAACAAAAAATAAAATGTACAGCTCCAGCTCTGCCCTCTTATATAGTTTATACTAATGAACTAATAATAAAAAGGTCCAAAAGATAAAAATATCTCCACGTAAACCACACAATTTATAAAATGGCACATTCTCTTCTAACAGTTAGCTTATTATTATTATTATTTTTTTTCATTTTTCTTGTTTATATTTGTTATATCATTTATGCTTGTTTTCTTGTTTTATTTCTTATCCTTATATGTTCTTTCTTCTCTTGATAAAATTTCTAATTCAATAAAAAAAGAAAAAAAAATTTATTTGAGAAAGAGTCATTTTGTAGTAAATTGGTCTAATATGTGAGGCCAATTTATTCTTTTTTAACCTTTTTCTTACTATTGTTATGCAATTGAATAATGAGATAAAAATATAAAAAATAAACCAATAAATTTACTTCCTAGTAATTAAAAGCTTTGCAAAATATGTAGCTGAAGTAAAGACTATTGGTTGATAAAAATCCCGAACAATGATTGAAAATATGCGTGAACAAATATTAAATAGAAGGTGAAGTCATATAGGTTAGTTATTAAACAAATGCAAAAATATTTCAATAACCAAGACGTAAAGACAGGACCTTTATGATTTTGTAGGGCTTACAATACAAATAAATATTTCTCAAAACACCTTTGAGATTGTATGGCTTACAATACAATGGAATATTTGTCAAAACTATTGAAGTTTTATGCAAACTTCAAATAGTTAAAACTCCGTAGATTTATTTATTGAATTTTTTTTGAAATTCTTAAAAAATTTCAAAATTTTTGTATAAGAATTACCAAACTCTTCAAATTTCCATACAAGATTTTCAAGAATGGTAATGTATTGAGTTTTTATATTAGAGGTTTTTGAACCTTAAATTTCAACTCCATGGAAATTTTGTTCCATTCTTTTTTTTTTTTTTTTTGACAAATTTTGTTGCAATTTAGACATTTTGTTATATTTTAAAGGGAAATAACTTAGAGATGGAAACTGAGCCTATTTTTAAACTTCATTGGAGGTGAAAAATGGAAATTTCAAAGGAAATGATGATAATTTCATGGAAGTTTTGGTAAACTGGGAGTTTGGAGTTTGGAAGTACATTGGGGAGTTATGGGATGATTCTTTCATGCATATGCATTTTGATGTCAGGATTGGAGATCTGTTATTTTATAGCATGATAAGTGGTGTTGGACTTTCTTTGAAGGGTTGTTTCATCGATTTTTCTTACTTACAAGGGAAAAAAAATGCTTTATTTAGATCCCATGCATGTCACTTAAATGTCGTGGTGGCTTGAGATGTGTTCATGAGGAATCAGGATTGCACAATGGAAACTTTCTGAATTAACTTTGACTTATTGTGTAGTTCAGGAGTTTATTTGTGGGAGATGGTTCAGATAGATGCAAGGTCTTTAAATTTCCATTTCGACTCAAATTTCGAAGCTCCAAAAGTACTGAAATTTAGATGGAAATTTCGATTTGAAAAAATAACGGAAATCAGTAGTAAAACATGGAAATCTTTGTGAAACTTTAGAAATTGTTGACAAACATAATAATGTTAGTTTTAAGACTAATATATTACAAGTTAAATACATCTATGTTGTCAATGAGGTGGAAAAATTGTAATATAGTATGTATATATGAAACATATTTGTAAGATGATGTACAGTAAACATATTCAGCTAATACAAATGAAATTCATAAATCATTTAAATATTATTTATTATACAAATAATGATAATTTAGACATAAACGGTTAAATAAAATGCTGCTGTAAGCCTGTAAGTTTATTTTTTTATATAATTTCAAAATCATTTGTAATAATATTTTGTTTCGATAAAAATAAATAAAATAAATTAAGAGAGAAATTTCACTTCACTCCTAAATCTCTTATATTTGAATTTCAAGGAAATTTTATTGTATAGTTAAAATTTCGACAAGTTTTGCTGAAATTTCGAGATTTCGATAAAGTTTGGGATGATTCGTTGAGATTTCGACGGAAATTATGCAAGACAGAAATCGACTGCCATTTCGATTTTGAGGGTGACGGAAACCGGAAATTTCGTTAATTTCGTGGAAATTTAAGACCATGGATAGATGGAGGCTTATCAATGGAGTTTGTTCTAATGCTGTCTTACCAGTTACCACTTTGATGAAAGGTAATCAATAATGGGGGTTTGGGAAAATTTTCATTTGGAGTCTGAAAGATATGTACCCTCAATATATATTTTTTTAATAAATTTGTTCTTACTTGGGAGGCACAATGGGGTAAGATTTTGACCACAGATGATTTTGAAACAAGGAGGAAGATTACGGTGAATATGTGTTACTTGTGCAAGAATGCACTTAAAACTGTTCAACATCTTCTGTTGCATTTTGGAGTAGACTAGTCATTTGATAATTTAGCTTGCTTTATTGTGGCCTTGTGGACATTTAGTGGGTTCCCTCGAGCCCGGTGGAAGAAGAGTTATGGGGCTAGAGGTGTTTCACAGTTGGTCAGCAGCTGAAACATTCCCTCCATAATTTTTGCATGGCGTGGAGGGAGAGGAAACTTTTTCATGGTCTTTTAAAGCAGATGGTTACAGGCTTTACTTGGTTCAGTGGGCAGATTATGCATGATGTGCAGATTGTCATATTTTGGGTAGTTCTTGTAAATGATTTGGATCTTCTTTATGTGTTGCACTCCCTTGCTGCTAGTTAATTGAGGCCTTTGACTACGAACTTATAAAAAAAGTGATAAAGTAGGATATTTTGAGCATTCCAATATTATTTAGTTCTTGAATACAGCATGAAACTCTTACAAGTTATATCCATGTGAAAGTCCATATTTATTAGTTTCATATAGAACATTGTTCCTTGGCTGTAATAGTTCTACTTTGCTGTACTATTTTTCAAGAGTTTGTCATTTTCGCTTTTAAATATATTATTAGACCATTTTTTAGCTGCAAAATTTTTATACGCTGTGCTTTCAAGATGAGTCTATGATTCTACTTAACCCTTTATTGTTTGATGTGTGTGGTGCATAGGATGATATGTTTTATTTCTTTTTCAGGTTGAAGATGCGGTTTCTCGTGCTGCTGATGGGACTTCTGCTGTACAGAATTTAGATTTTTCCTCTTTACGCTCTCAGCTGGGCCCTTTGTCTGCAGTGAGTGCCTAAAATGTTTACTCTTCATTCTATCGATTCTTCTCTAGGAGTATTTTCAAATCTACTTCTCTCTCTCTCTCTCATGTGCGCGTGCACACAATTATATGTTATGAAGAATTTGGCTGACACATTTATTTTCTGCTAGATTCTTCTTTGCATTGATGTTGCTGCGACTTCTGCAAGGTCTACAAGTATGTCCCAGCAGCTCCTGAGTCAGGCAATTCCCCCTCACTGTTAAGCTTAATATTTGTGGTTGTGTCTCAAACCATAAGTGGTTCCATTGAATTATTAATAACTTTTCCTCCAATTTTTTTGGTTGAATTTTTTGTTTCTTGGTGGAATAGTAATACAAAAAGTTGCATTTAAGTTGTCTTAAAATCTTTTTGGGAAATAATAATTTGAGGACATTCAGGAAACTCCATGTTGTTTAAGAAATTCTCTATATACATTCTTGTGAATGTAGGTGAAATTAAGTGGGTGTTCTCTGCTTTGACAATTGTGATTGATGACGACTGCTGATTTGTCATGGGATCCAGTTTTTGAAAGAGTTGCTAAGAGTTTGAGTGGGTGGAAAGGGATCTTCCTTACTTAAGGGGTGTATTACTCTTATCCATGCTTAGGAAACCTAGAGAACTCTAGGAGACGAACCATCCATCGTGATGCGACACCCTTCGCAACAGTGAGAATGGCGAACAACTCTGAACATCATTCTACCCTATCTTCTGGCCTGAATCCTAGTTTCTCGACTAACCTTTACCTGGAATCGAATTGAATCATTGGCTTGAACCTTCAGAGAGTTTGAACCCTATATCCATCAGTGAGACTTGTTGTCTTCTTGTACAACCCCTGTGTTGCGTACGGAAAGTCATCCTTGGCTTTTGGGTTCGAGCAGTTCCATCAGCGACAGAGAGTGATCATTTGATTCTTATCATAGTCGGTCGATTCTCCAGCTAGTCGATTTTCCTTCTACAGAGACTGACCAGTGATTGTAGATGAATCTTCCTTGATATTCTGTCTTCTCTGAGACCCCGGTTTGACCATACAAGGATTCTTTTTCCCAGAAACTGATCTCAATATAGTTTTTGTTTCAGAGCATACAATCAGAACATCCCAGTTGAGTCGAAATACATAGTATAGTCTTTGGCAAATATTCTTTGATTGTGAAAGGCGATTGAAGTACTTTCTTTCGGCTTGTAGAGAACTCTCGTTTGCGATTCTGATTTTCAGAAGTGGTGGATGTGTACGTTCTGATTATCTCGTCTTGACTTCATTGGAGTTGTTATTTTTTGAAAGAATGAGGGGGACCAGCGGCTTGTTAGGCAAGAAGTTGTTTGGGAGTATGGGTTGAACGTAAAATCTTCTGTGGTAATTGCCTTATGCCCTCATATCTTTGGATTTTGGAGTTCTTAGGGAGAAAGTTTTCTTATATTCTTCTTAAGAAGGAGGAATTTATCTGGATTGTGAAGATATTGGGGGTATTATGTGAAGAGAACCGAGGTGTTGACGAACTTAATCGAGGAGGCCTACACTTAAAAGGTGAAGGCACTAGGGCCTTGATTAAACTGCAATTCAATGACAAGGGGAGATTTCTTCTTATAGAAAAGGGGAGCGCAGGAGGAAAATGCAGCATTTTATATGTTTTGGAGAGGAAGTACAGTGAAGGGTGGAGAAACCTTTTTGAAGCACTTTATGCAGGTGCAGCTTTCTTGTCATCAGAACAAGCTTATTGCTCTTAGGTTCTCAGATTGTGGTTCCTTGAACATGTTAAGACATGATTACATGAAAGGTTGACGATGTAGCAGAGTTGGGGCTTGAGCAAACTGGTGAAGGGAACATTCGAAGAAGTCGTTGGTGATGTGTCGACAAGGAGAAAGATAGATTCAGGAAAGACTGATAGGGAATCCCATGGCTTCAGGAAAGGTTTTGTAACTTCCCTATCCAGACCAAAGTTTAATATTGCTTCTGAATTTAACAAGGGGTCTGGGAGAGGGCAATTTGGGCCAGCAACCAGCAGGCCTCTTACAGCCACTATATGGGTAATTAAAGGAAAAGGGGTTAGCAGGCCAAACACTATCCAAAGAGGTGGTGGGTCTATACCAAAGGAAAAATTAATTAATGTTTTTGCCCAGTCCCAAGAGAACATTAAAGATAAAAGTTAGGAAGGCAGTGAGGGCAGAACTGAGACAGTATTTAAAGAAGCAAGCCCAGAGCTAGAAGGGATCAGGATGCATACTCAGGAGTCTTCCCAGAAGGGCGATATTTCTATGGCTAAGACTAAACAACCTAAGGACACAACCCGGGGGGGAGGGGGGAGAAGGCTGCTTCAGCCGAAGGGGACCCGGGGGGGGGGGGGAGAAGGCTGCTTCAGCCGAAGGGTACGTAGAGATGTCTAACGATGCACTCTTGCAGGGGGGTAATTTAGAGGATCATATACAAAATTCAGTTAAGCAGAAGGAGGGCAGTATTTTTCTCAAAATTGATCCTAGTCGTAATAAGGGGTCGATTCCTGTTGAATATGAAGGTTCACATATAGATGATGATGATGATGAGAGGTGTTCAGAAGCAGATGATGATCTCAGTAGCTTTTGTGAGTATGATTCTGGCTTATTAGTTGATCAGCTAAGAAGTGAAATAGATATGGGAGGAGAAGATAATTGGGGAGAACTTGATGGGGATTTTTGCTTTAATGATATAATGGAAGAGGTATTACTAAGTCAGAAACAATTGCTTACACATAAGCAAATACAGGAAGAGAGGCCTTTAGTGTCCTATGATATCAGGCAAGGATTAGAAGGTTCTGTTAAGCATAGGTCTGATCAGAATTAAACTTTGTTTGATGAGTGGCTCTTGCACCTTGCTTCTGAGCCTATTCTTCAAAAGGTGGTTGTTGGTGTCAGGAGAGGTAAGGATGAGGGGACTGTGGATTCATTGGGCAATCTGAGTTCTTCGGCATCTAGAAAAGGTATTCTTCCTACTCCTGTCAAGTCCTATTTTCTTGATGAGTCTTTATACCACAATTAGGGAACTTATGGGGAAAGTAACTTTGGTGTTGGCCGAGGGGCTAGTGAGAGGGACTACATAGACGTAAATGAGTATGGGGTTAAAGCTAGTGAATTTGTAGGTGTTGGGGTCAAGTTGGGGTTGAGTTCAAAAACTTATGAGAGGTAAAAAAAGGTGGAAAAAGAATTAAAGAACCTAGTTTCTTGCGTTAATTATGGGGAAGGAAGGTGATAGGGAAAGGGGGTAAGTGTGTTAGAATATGAAGATTATTAGTTGGAATGTTAGGGAGTTAGGGGATGTTAGGAAAAGGTGTTTGAGTAGGGAGGTATTGCTTAGGAACTCTCTTGATATGTGGCTAGAAGATGACACTTTCCAATCCTTGGTTGGGGATTTGTGGAGTGAGGATGTGGAAAGGGGTTAGGAGGGGCTTGGATTTATGAAGAAGTTCAAGAGGCTGAAAGATAAACTGAAAGTATGTAATAAGGTAGGTGTTTAGAGATATTAGGGTTAATATGTCAACTATTATAGGAGATTTGGAAGAGTTAAGACAAAAAATAAAGGAGTGACTCTTTCGAGGGATGAAGAGGCTAAAATAATTTCTTTGAAAAATGAATTGGAAGACATGATTTTTAAGGAAATGAGAAGTTGGAGGCAAAATACAAAATTTATGTGGGTTAGAGACGGAAATTGCAATTCTAAATTTTTTCAAAGGATGGCTAATGGAAAAATGAGAAAGATTTTGATTAGGGAATTGGAGGTGGGAGAGGGGGGGGGGGGGGGGGCTGTTATCGCTGACTCTAATAGAATTGCTTCGGAAATCACATATTTCTACAATAATCTGTTTTCTGAGGATGAGAGCAGACCAATGGTGGAAGATTTAGAGTGGGATCCTTTGTCTGTTGATAAATAACCTGGTTAGAGAGACTTTTAAGGAAGAGGAAGTTAGGGCTGTGGTTTTTGGGATGGAGAGGGATAGAGCTCCAAGGCTGGACGATATTAATTTAGGTTTTTATCAAGATTGTTTGATGGTGGTGAAGAATAACCTTACGAAAGTTTTTAATGAATTTTATTGGAATAGGATTCTTTGAAAGAGTATTAATTCTGCTTTTATCACTTTGGTGCCTAAGGAAGATAGGTCAATTAAGATTTTTGATTATAGACCGATTAGCTTAGTTTCTAGTTTTTATAAAATAATCACTAAAGTGCTCGCTAATAGGTTGTGTGTGGTGCTTGATAGGACTATCTCTAAGGCTCAAAGTGCATTTTTGGGAGAAGATAGATTGTGTATGCAATTTTGATTGTGAATGAAATCGTTGAAGATATTAGGAGAAGGAAGAAGAAAGGGCTTTTCTTCAAGGTGGATTTTGAAAAAGCTTATGATAAAGTTGGATAAGATTTTAGTGAGAAAGGGTTTTGGAGAAAGATGGCATAAATGGATGAAAGGGTGTACGTCTAATGTGAATCTGGTGGTGATAGTGAATGGTGAGCCTAAATCTTGGTTTAGGGCCACGAGGAGGATTAGACAAGGGGATCTTCTCTCTCCGTTTTTTTCTATGCTAGTGGTGGATTTTTTGAGTAGGTTGGTTGATAAGGCGGTGGATAGATGGTTAGTGAAAGGCCTTAAAGTGGGTAGGGAGGAGATTATGGTTTTTCACCTTTAGTTTGTAGATGATACTATTTTTTTCCTGAAGGACGCCTTATATTCTAAATATAGTTGGGCTTCTTCGAATTTTTGAAAGGGTATCAAGGTTGAAGATTAATATGGGAACGAGTGATATTGTGGCTATTTAATGTACCTATAGAGAGTGTTAGGGAACTAGCTTTGGAAGTGGGGTGTGCAGAGTTGGGTTGGCCGATGTCCTATTTAGGGGTTCCTTTGGGGTGCAATCCTCGAGTAGCTAGTTTTTGGGATTCAGTGGTGGGGAGAGTGTCTAAGCAATTAGATGGGTGGAAGGGAGCCTTTTTCTCTGGGAGGGAGGAGTACTCTAATTCAGGCTTGTCTTTCTAGTATTCTGTTGTATTTTCTATCTATTTTAAAAATCCCAATGGGAGTAGCTATTAAGATTGAGAGAATTATGAGAGATTTTCTGTGGTCAGGAGTAGGGGGTTTTAAGGATAAAGGACTGCTTGGTGCACAAAGCTCTTGCATATGCGGAGTCCCGGAAAGGGGCAGACCATGATGGGTCTATAGTATGCAGCCCTACCTTGCATTTTTGATGGACGCTTTTTCCCCTCCTCAAACCCGTGACCTTCAAGGGGTTTTAAGGATGATTTAGTGAATTGGGAAGTGGGGTGTTGGACTAAGAAAGAGAGTGGTTTGAAATCTTGGAAATTTGATGTCCAACAACATGACTGTTTTGGCTAAATGGCTTTGGCAGTTCCCACTAGAGGTCTCATCCTTGTGGCATAAAGTAATCAAAAGTAAATTTGGTCTTAATGGGAATGGGTGTGATACTAATTTAGGTTTTAGGTGTTCTTTGGAAAGCCCATGGAAAGCTTATTCTCTATTTATTCTCCATACCAAATTTTTGATGGGTAAGGGTTGTAACATTCGTTTTTGGAAAATATGTGGTTAGGGAATATTGTTCTGGCCACTTTTTTCCTTGCTTATTCCGTTTGAGCTCAAGTAAAATGATCCCATCTATCCTTTTATCATAGATTCGGGCGGTCCTTTACCTTCTTGGGATTTTTGTTTTAGGAGAGCCTTGAATGATAGGGAAACTATTGAATTATTTTCTTTGTTGGTCATGTTGAGCAACTGTAGGATGTCGTCCGAGGATGATAGCTGTTCTTGGTTGTTGGATTCCTCGGGAGTCTTTTCATGTAAATCTTTCTTTGATTTCTTTGTTGCTACTAATCATTCCTTTCCACTCTACAAAGTAATCTACAAGGTCAAAGTCCCCTACAAAATCAAAGCATTTCTTTGGTTGGTTGTGCTAAATAGAATAAATACTAATGACTTGCTGTAGATGAGGAGGCTGTTAAAGGCTTTATCACCTGATATTTGTATGCTTTGTTTGGATTGTTCAGAATCTGTTTGTCATCTTTTGTTGCATTTCGATTTTGCAAGGAAGGTTTGGAGTACGTTATTTTATTATTTTGGAGAAAGTTGGGTTTGTCTGGGAACAATGGAGGAGTTCTTGGCAATATCTTTTGTGGGGTTTGGTAGGAAGAAGGTATTGCATTATGTAATTGTGCTTTATTTGCAGTGTTATGGGGCTTGTGGAAGGAACATAATCTATGCATTTTTCCGGGAAGAAGATCTCATATTGGTTGGTGTGGGAGAAAGTGCTTTTTATGGATTATTTGTGGTGTGTGGGCAATGGAATTTTAAGGGAATGTGTTGACAGATGTTCAGCAGGATTGGAAGTCACTTCTAAGGGCTTGCTGATTTGAACTTCTTTTTTTTGTGTTTTTTTTTTCGTTTTGTTTTCTTTGGATTCTCATATTTCGTTAAGGATATGTCTTTTCTCCTGTTTGTACATTCTTTCTTTATCTAATGAATTTCTTTTTCTATAAAAAAAATAAAATAATTGTGATTGTTGTGTTCACCATGAATATTGTTCAGTTAATTAGACTGGCTGTATTTGCAGAAAACCTTTTGGTTAGAAAATTGTCCTTCTAATATGTGGTTAAAAACTTTTTCAAATTAATTATGATTGTAATCCAGCCTAATTTAGCTTACTTCTGGTATGCTGCGAAGCTCTGCAATTGAGGAGAATGGCAACTACTTTCTTGTTTAGTTAGCTTTGGGCTTCATTGCTGGAGATGTACCAGTTTATATTTGAATGTACACGGTGGGACTAGAGGAGTGTCTTGGTTTTTTTAAGAAAAGGAAAAAAAAATTCTGGATTTCATGTAAATGTTTGTAGTTATATTTGGTTATTTGGTTGTTTGGTTTATGCAGGCGCAAATTATGCTATCTGAGATATATCCAGGTGGCTCTCCGAAGACTGGTTCCACTTACTGGGATCAGATCCTTGAAATAGGGCTAATTTCTGTAACAAGACGCCTTCTCAAGTGTCTCTTGGAGTTCTTAGAACAGGTATGTTGTAAACTTCTGATGTTTTGATTTTTTGGAGTAGGAATTCTTGTGGCCTGTTTGGTATTGTGGCTGCCATTGGCTGTCGCTGTGGTAGTTTACAGTTATTATTACAGTTATGATTTAATGTTGCTATTGTGGTTTACTATTGCTGTTGCTGATGCTTTTGGCAGTCATGGTTATAAAAAAACTACAATTTTGTGCTTTTGCCAACATCTGTTTGTTGGGGTTTCAAGAGCTTTTTGCAACCGCCAACCACAAATTACCCTGCAGCTAAAAAAGGGAACCATTTAACATTTGCAACTGTTAAAGTTTACTGAACATCTAAAGTGCTATAAAACCTCAACTGCAAATCTGTAACCTCCAAAAGTTGTTAAAAATGCTAAATGAAACACACTCAACCAGCCATGAAACGGTCACAATTTTTTTTAGATAATAAAGGTAGAGATATTAAGAGGGAAAGAAGATACAAGTAGTTAAAGATAAGGAATCCTCAAAGAAAATAAAAACGAAATTAAAGACCACCCCACAATCCAAACCACTATTAACTCCCACCCATGATCCTACCTAAGCCTAAACAAAACACTACTTCTGAAAACCATTTTTCATCCCTCTACACGTCGCAAACCCTAGCTGAAGAATGTCCATTGGACCATCTGTCACCACCATACTCACCAGAGGTCGCACTCTGCCTCCACAGTTGCTGCTATGCCACATTTCCCTGCCGGACCTTTGGCAGTGATTCTCTTACTAAGGCATCTTTCCAACTCTGACGACTGTTTGGTTGTGCAGACTCCTTCCCAACCTCTCCCTTGAGATTAGGGATCTTCTGCTTACCTCCCACCGGCTCCTAGGCTTCAATGAAATTGCACAAATTTTCCCCTTTCAACCCCCCTGGAATTAATGTAGAATTTCTCTTCTTGTTCATCTGCACTCCCACTTCCAAGAATTTACCTTGCAATTTGATCTACTCGCCACCCAGAAAAGCAATCTACTAAATGTTTTGTCGTGAGAGAAACATTCCAAGCTGTAAATTAAGGGACAAAAATCACACACCCACCTTGCAGCTGAAAGGCTGATCCTGATCCACCTATTTCTGACTCAAGATCTCTCCTCCAAATGAAAAACCCCCTTCCCCAACCTTTTCGAAACACAGATTGGAAGTCTTGCTTTTGAGCTGCACTGACTTGAGGAGATTCTCCTCCAAACCTTCCTTCAATCAGATCCATGGACATTGGAAGGATTTCGCGGGAAAGAAAGGGAGCAAAAGCAAGAGACCATCATGTACTTTCGATAAAGTCGAAGAAAAACCCTAACACCCTTTTTCTCTCTTTATCGCCTTTGCGTGCTATAGATTCTGTATGCATATAATGCCACATTTTAATAGCCTGAAGAATTTGTGTAGATAGTTTTTCATTATATTCTGTTAATTGCCACAATGACGCATTGCTCTGTAGTTGAAGAACCCCCCCCCTTTTTTTTTTTAAGTAGAAAAAATGTTGGTTTCCTTTCATTTGCATTCTTGCATTCTGTTAGGCTGCATCAAGCTTAATCTTAACTTTGTTGATTGCCTGTTTTGGATTTGCTTTTAAGCATGGTCTTAAATTTCCACGAAATTATCGAAATTTCTGTCAAAATTTCTGCTTTCTGTCACCTTGAAATCGAATGCCAGTCAATTTCTGTCTAAATTTCTATGAATCATTCAAAATTTATCGAAATTTCAAAATTTTAGTGAATCTTGTCAAAATTTTAACTATAGAATGAAATTTCTGTAGGTTTCAAATGTGAGGTCTAGACACAAAGTGAAATTTCTAAATTTTTTTTTTTTCCTTTATTGAAAGAAAAGATTATTACAAAGGCTTTTGAAATTACATTAAAACTATGCATTCAATAACATTTTTTTTACCATTATTGTCTAAATTATATTTATTTGTATAATAAATAATATTTTATTGATTTATGAATTTCATTTATATTAAACCTAATATGTTTAATACACATATTATATTCACCTCATTCACAACATAGATGTAACTAATTTGTAGTACATTAGTCCCAAAACTTACATTGTTATGTCTATTAGTCTATTAGCCATTTCTAAAGTTCCATAAAAAAATTCCATGCTTTAATACTAATTTCCATCATTTTTTTTTCAAATTGAAATCGAAATTACCATCAAAATTGAAATTTCTGTACTTTGGGAGCTTTGAAATTTCAGTTGAAATCGAAACTTAAGACCTTGCTTTTAAGGGTATTGAAGTGTTGTATTGAGAATCTGAGATTTTGTTTTGCTTGGAATTTGGCTGTCTTAGGAATATTTTCTTCAGATTTTTATGGGTATATTTCTGATGAGGCTAACCATCAAGGAGCTGCACATACGCTGCAGAATGGGAAAAAAGGAATTACGTTGTTATTTTGTGATGTATCATTTAGGATATTTATTACTGTGGGATTTTTTTAGTCTTTGGCATTATTAGGGTTGCTTCTAATTTTCATTGTGAGCGGAATTCAATTTCAATATTTCTTGAATTCTTAAAATATGTACATCCCAATCTTACAATATATAATACAAACAAAGACTCTAAACGAGGAAACAATCTCCCTACAGAATAATACACAATTTTCTACATTTACTCACTTACCTAATTTACTCAATATTGACAAGGATACTCGGGATTTCAACAGTCCCCCTCAAGTTGGATCATAGATATTAATCATATCCAACTTGCCAATGAAATCGTCAAAGTTCTGCCGTGCTAACCCTTTAGTAAAGATATCTGCAATTTGTTCCTTGGTAGGTACGTAGGTTATACAGATGATTCCTTCTTCAACCTTCTCTTTGATAAAATGTCTATCCACTTCCACATGTTTAGTCCTGTCATGTTGAACTGGATTGAGAGAGATGTTGATGGCTGCTTTGTTGTCACAATAGGTTTGATAGGAAATTTCACCGAAACCTGTAGCTCTTCCAAGAGTTTCCGTACCATAATCCTTCACATATCCCCTGTGCAACTGCTCTTAATTTAGCTTCAGCGCTACTTTGAGCGACCAGATTTTGTTTTTTACTCCTCCAAGTTACCAAATTTCCCCATACAAAGGTGCAATATCCAGTGTTTGATCTTCTGTCTTCTGCCGATCCTGCCCAATTCGCATCTGTGAAGATTTCCACTTCCTTGCTTTCGCTTTTTTTAAAGAAGAGTCCCTTGCCTGGAGAACCCTTGAGGTACCTGAGGATCTTATACACAACATCTAGATGAGTCTTTTTCGGTGAATGCATGTGTTGACTCACAACACTTACCGCGAATGCAATGTCGGGTCTGGTGTGCGATAAGTAAATTAGTTTACCAACCAATCTATGATACCTTTCTCTTTCAACTAGTATTCCACATTCTTTGACCCTCTTTACTGCTTCAATTGGGGTTTCACTAGGTTTGTATCCAAGCATGCCAGTTTCAGTTAGAAGATCAAGGATATACTTTCGCTGAGAGATACTGATACCTTTCTTTGATCTAGCAATTTCCATTCCCAAGAAGTATCGCATTTGTCCTAGGTCTTTAACTTCAAATTCAGCAACTAAGACTTTCTTTAATCTTTCCATCTCCACTGTATTATCTCCAATTAGAATTATATCATCAACATATACTATCAGAATTGTTTTCTTATCATTTTCAAACTGTTTGAAGAACATAGTGTGATCTGATTGCCTTCGTCGATATCCTTGATTTTTAATTACCTTTGCAAATCTGTCAAACCATGCTTTGGGGGATTGCTTGAGTCCATGCAAGGACTTCTTGAATTTGCATACTTTGTTTTCTTCACCTTTCTTACTGAATCTTGGTGGTATAGTCATGTAGACTTCTTCTTCTAGCTCACCATTTAGAAATGCATTCTTAATGTCTAGTTGTTGTAGTGGCAAATCAAAGTTAGCTGCTAATGACAGGAATACCCGAACTGTGTTTAGTTTTGCCACTGGTGCAAATATCTCCATGTAGTCAATGCCGTAAGTCTGTGTAAATCCTTTTGCAACGAGTCTGGCTTTATATCATTCAACTGTCCCATTGACTCTATATTTCACTGTGAAAACCCATTTGCAGGCGACTGGTTTCTTTCCACTCGGCAGGTTCATAACATTCCAAGTTTCATTTTTTTTGAGAGCCCACATTTCTTCCATAACAGCTTCCCTCCATTCAGGACTTTCCAGAGCTTCCTGAATATCTTTTGGAATTTTTATCCTGTCTAGGTTAGAGGTAAAAGTACGATACCCTGTAGACAGAGTTTTATAGGACATGTATTTTGGCCAGGGATATAGAGTACATGACCTAGTTTGTTTTCTGACTGCAATGGGTAAATTTATGTCATCAGGTGTAGACTTATCAAAAGAAAGCTCATGATCATGGATACCTGATCAGGACTAGGCGTCAACTCATGGTTGCTCGGAGCTATCACCGGTTCCAATTCTTTTGGTGCCTCAGGTATGAGATTCTCCCTATGGTTTGTTTTTGGCTTTCTGGAGTAAACAAGTATTTCCTTTTGTTTTTTTGCATCTCCCCTGAGTTTAAGTGATCATTTATATATGGTAGGTTAGGACATGCAATGGGAGACGCAATAGATTAGTCAGGGAATGAAGCAATGAGAGACTCATTAGTTGACGCAGATTCAGTAGTAAAGAAATGAAAGAACCGATCTTCACTCTACTTCTCCCCCTGAAGAGAGGGCTTCTGGAAATAAGGAGTGGTTTAAAAAAAAGTGACATCAAGGCTAACAAACATTTTTTTGGAGACTGGGTCATAACATTTGTAACCTTTTTGGGTAGGAGAGTAACCAATAAAGACGCATTTAACGACACGAGATTCCAATTTATCTCGGTTGTGAGCATGAACATGAACAAATGTAGTTCATCCAAAGATTTTCAGAGTAAGACTGGTGTGGAGTCAAGAGGTAGGAAAATATTCCTGGAATTCTTGGAGAGGAGTTGTAAAGGAAAGAACTCGACTCGGCATTCGATTAATGAGATGTGTAGCTGTTAAGATAGCATCGCCCCAAAAATAGTTCTTCATATTTGTAGTTAACATCAATGCCTGAGCTACTTCAAGTATATGTCTGTTTTTTTGTTCAGCGATCCCATTTTGTTGAGGGGTATCCACACAAGAACTCTAATGTACAATTCCATTTTCTTGAAGATAATTTGCCAGAATATCATTAAAATATTCTGTACCATTATTAATATGTAGAATTTGAATGCGAGTTTGAAATTGTGTTTGAAACATGGAGTGAAAACTAACAAAAATAGACCGGACTTCAGTTTTATCTTTCAACAAGTAGACCCAACAAATATGAGTATGATCATCAATAAAGGTAACAAACCTTTTTGTATGAGTGCAATTGGGGGAGCGTGAGGGTCCCCACAAATCACTGTGAATCATAGTGAATGGGCGGGATGGTTTGTATTTGGGAAAGAATTACATTGGTGTTTTGCAAACTCACAAACTTCACATTGAAAATTAGAAGACGTTTTATTTAAACAAATAGAAGGAAATAAATGTCTTAAATATTGAAAATTTGGGTGACCCATCCTAGGATGGTATAACAAAAGTTCCCTATCTCTAGAGATAGATGCAGAATCACTAATTGTAGTATTACATTGTTCACTCGTATTTGCTTCCTTAAAGTAGTAGAGTGCCTCACACGCCTTAGCACTGCCAATCGTCTTCCCCGATGATAGGTTCTAGAAAACACAATGAGATGAAATAAATTTAGCAGAGCAATTGAAATCTTTTGTCAACTGGCTAATGGATAACAAGTTGCAAGATAGCTTAGGAACATGTTGGACAGATTTTAAAGTTGAGTCAGATATGCGAATACTTCCTTTGCCAGCAATAGGTGATAGAGATCCATTTGCAGTTTTTACTTTTAGATTTCCAGTATATGGTGAATAGGATAAGAACAATTGATAAGAGTCAGTCATATGATAAGATGCACCTGAGTCAATTATCCATGGTGATTTGTAATGGGATATAGTATTTAGGGCAGACAAAAAATTACCTCGGTGAGCTAGAGAACCAGTGGAAGACTGACCCGATGTTTGAATTGAGGAACATTTTATATAACTGATCCAACTACTCAGGACTGAATACACAACTTGGAGTGGTATTATTGGTTTTTTCACCTTGTGATTTTTTAGTTGAACTGTCAGTAGCAGCCTGATTCCCACGATTTTTTTGATATTGTCTCGGCTTCCAATTTGCAGGCTTTCCATGAATCTCCCAGCAGGTATCTTTTGAATGACCTTGCTTTCGACAGTGCTTGCACCATATTTTACCTTTTTGTGATCTTTGCCCAGATCCCGCAGGGCCTTTTTGTATAAGGGCTAAGACATTAGGCCCATTCCCATTTGTACTCAGATTTTAGATGGACAGGTTCGGCCTGATACGATCTCCTTGGCGCCTCAACATCACTCGTCTTTTACTCTCCTCCCTCCTTACCTCGGCGAATACTTCTCGAGTTGAAGGTAGAGGTCGCCGGCTGAGGATTTTTCCCCGCATGTCATCCAGATCTCGGTTGAGTTCGGCCAAGAACTCGAAGACCCGTTCGTTTTTGAGTCTCCTCCTGTATCGCATGTTGTCACCGGAGCACTCCCATTCCTCTTCGATGCTCAGATCGAGCTCTTGCCAGAGATGGGTCATCTCTATGAAATACTCCATGACATCTCTATCGCCTTGCCTCATCTGCCACAATTGAGTTTTGCTTTTGAAGATTTGCAAATAACTCTCGACATCTGAGTAGGTTTCACGAACGGCGCCCTAGACATCCTTCGTCGTAGGGAAGAATAGGTAGATTTTTCCGATCGCCAGCTTCATTGAGTTGACGAGCCAAGCCGTGACCATGGAGTTTTCGGACTCCATTTTTGCAAGGCAACAACATCGATAGGGTCTGGTCTCCTTTGTTCGTCGGTAAGGTAACCTAGTTTCCCTTTTCCTTCAATCACCAATTTTATAGATTGAGCCCATTCACGGAAGTTTTTTCAGTTCGATTTCTCCACTGAGAGTGGAAAGGCTGTATTGTCCAGCCCATCAAACTCGCAGCGGATGTAGCCTTTGAATCGCCGTCGGGTTTTCCAGAAGAGGTTGACCCTCTGTTGGTGCTGCTGGCCATCATTAGCTAAGGTTGAGAAACCCTAGCTCTAATACCATGTGAGCGGAATTCAATTTCAATATTTCTTTAATTCTTAAAATATGTACATCCCAATCTTACAATATATAATACAAACAAAGACTCTAAACAAGGAAACAATATCCCTACAGAATAATACACAATTTTCTACATTTACCTACTTTCATAATTTACTCAATATTGTCAAGGATACTTGGGATTTCAACATTCATAATTACTTAGGGTTGGGTTGTAGCTAGGGTTTGTACAATTAATTTTGAATTTATTGATTAATTAGTGAATCGTAGTTGTTTATCTTTCTCACTCTCTCTCTCTCTCTCTCTCTCCCGTACATACACATACTGATTCCTTAATGCACTTAACGGGATCCATAATGATTCTAAATCTCCAAATAAATGCATATAAAAGCCCTTGCCCATGAAAGCTATGAACATCAGAGAGGGTCCATTGCTAAGTTACAAATAGCCTTTGCTGTTCAGGTTAGTTGCCTTGCCTAAAATCCTAGGAAGAGCCTTACGACTTTGTACAGCAAGCAATCTTGCACAAAGCGTGTAAAACCTTTTCCAGAAGTGTTGCAAGTGTTTCTAGAAAATTGCATGCGTGGATGGGTCTGTATTTCACATAGGTGTTTCAAGTCAAGCTTACCTTTCTTAATAATGTATAATTCATTGCAAATTTAGTCTTAAGAAAGGTCTTAAATTTTGATTTCGCCTAAAATTTTGAAGCTCCAAAAGTTCGGAAATTTCGATTTCAAGTTGTTAAAACGATGGAAATAAGTGATAAAGTGTGATCCATTTATGAAACTTTATAAATGGTTAATAGACATAATAATGTTAGTGTTTTACGGATACTGTATTACAAATTAAATACATTTATGTTGTGTATAGTAGTTGTAATATAATATGTGTATTAAACATATTTAGTTAATATATATGAATTTCATAAATCAAATAAATGTTGTTGTACAAATAAAGATAATTTTGACATGAATAGTTAAATAAAATGTTGTTATAAGTTCAATTTTCATATAATTTCAAAATCCCTTGTAATAATCTTTTGTTTGTATGAGAAGAGAAAAGAGAAAGACCTAAAAAGTTGGTGCAAGCATGTAGTAGATTTATAGAGCTTAGTTTGTATTAGACTCAGGTAAATAGAATCTTCCTGTATTTGGTGACATTCCTTCTTTGAAACCTTAATTTCGTACTTCTGGCATGGAACCTTGACAGAACATTGCTCTAATCATATGGGGCTAAGGTGTCCTTTTGTGAGCCCTTGGAAACGTATTTTGCAGATTTTTCCTCTTTTTACCCCTTCCACCAAATTTATTGCGGGGAATGAGAATCATATTCAGTTTTGAGAACACATTGTGATGCTTCACTTTGTACTTCCTTTCCGCATTTGCCTTGGCTTCCTTCTTTGCATCATGATTTTATTTCTTCCTTTTCGTATTTCATTGGGGGTGAGATTTCTTTGGATTTTCATTTGGCAGATCCCTTAATGATATGGAGGTATTGCAGCTTTCGTATTTGTTGTGCTCGTTGGAAGACAATCATCCTTCCTTGATGAGTGACTGTCAATTGCAGGTTCTTTGACAATTTTGGGGAGTACTCTTGCAAGTCTATTTTTGAATTCTTGATCCAAGAAACTGTCTTTACCACTTCATTGTACTACCCGGCAGGCAAAACTTCCCTCTAGTATTGAGGCATTTATTTGGAAAATTTTCCGTAATAGAGTTAACACAAAAAATTGTTCTTAAATTTCCACGAAATTATTGTTCTTAAATTGTTCTTAAATTGCAGGTTCTTAAAATTGTTCTTAAATTACAGGTTTTTAAAATTGTTCTTAAATTATTCTAACATAATTTTCATTGAAATTTCAAAGAATCATGCAAAACTGATCAAAATCTTGAAATTTTAGCAAATATGTCAAATTTAACTATAGAAAAAAATTTCTCCAGATGAAATTTCTTTCTTAATTTATCTAATATTTCATTGAAACACAAGATTATTACGAGGACATTTGAAAATATATGAAAGATTGAACATGCAACAACATTTATTTAATCATTCATGTATGAATTATCTTTATCTGTATAATAAATAATATTTAATTGTTTCATGTATTTTATTTATATTAACCGAACATGTTTAATACACATTATATTACAACTATTGCACCTCATACAGAATATAGATTTGTTTAATTTGTAAAACTTACATTATTCTGTCTATCAACCTTTCCTAAACTCTCATAAAAGAATTCCATGCTTTACTATTATTTTCCATTGTTTCTTCAAATTGAAATCAACATGGACATCGAAACTGAAATTTCCATAGAATTTTCTGCACTTTGGAGCTACAAAATTTTAGTCGAAATTGAAATTTATGACCTTGACTAAAAAATCTGCTGCAGATTATAAGGCCTTTCAAGGCTTTATCCCCAGATGTATATTTCATTATGTTTGAAAGTTCAGAAGCTGCCTCTTGTCTGTTCCTTCAGTGTTCTTTTTCCTGGAGACCATGAAATAAATTATTTGGAGTTTTGGAGAGAGTTGGATCTGTCTAGAGTTTGTTGTGGAGTTGTTATCTATTTTGTTTAAAGGTGTTGGACGTAGTAAAGATGTCTCAGCTTTGTGGACGAACAGGTTTTTTTCTGTCCATTGGACCATTTGGTTGGAGAAGAATGCCCATACTATCTTAGGAAAGAGAATGTCTTGCTTTATGATCTGGGATAGGATTTCATATTGGCCTTTGCAGCTAGTTGTTTTAAAGAGTTGTCTTTTTCTGATTTTCAGCGTGATTGGGTGGCAGCGCTGTTTTGACGTTTTTTTCTGTTTTCACTTTTTGCTTTTCTTCTCCTCGAAGGAGGATTTATTGTGCTCCTTCTTGTATTTTCTGTTCTCTTCAATAAAATTCTTTTTTTTTTCTGTCAAAAAACATTGCTATAATCATTACTGAATCTTGCTCCCCTCAGGATAGAATCTCCTCTTCATGATAGACATGACTTTGCTCTTTACAAACTTTGAGAAACATTTGGTGGCTGTAGGTTTTTGAGTTTATTACTTTGGAATCTGGATTAATTAATGAAGGAGTATAAATGTAATTTCTGCTGTACTTCCTGGTATTTAGGAGGGATCGTCTTAAGATCTTTTGGTTTTTTTTTTTTTTGTTTTTTTCTTTCCAATTCCAATTTTATCCTTTTTGGAGGGTACCTTATCCTCTCCTGTGTATTTCCATTCTCTTTTAATAATTTTCTTTTTCTATAGAAGATATAGTTCTGCAAGTTTTTAGGCTTTGCGATGTGAAATGCTATATTTTATGTATTTTTTTTAGTTTGTGTTAGGCATATTTATTTGGAAACATTTTATTTTAGTTTATATTTAATGATTTAATATAAAATTTGTCTTTATTATATGTGATTAAATAGATGCTTCCAATATCAGAATGCTGAGGGTAGCCTGTCTTTTCCTCTGCATATATATATATATATATTTTCTTTTTAGGATTCCAGGAGGGGTAGCTCAGAAGCTTGAGAGTATGATGAGAGATTTTCTTTGGTCAAGTGTAGTGGAGAGGAGATATTATTTGGTTAAGAAGGAAGTTACGTGTAGGTCTAAGGAAGGAGTAGGGTTGGGCTTTGATAATTTCATGTCTAAAAACGCCGCCATTTTGGCTAAATGGTTATGGAAGCTGGCCTTGGAGGGGAATTCCCTCTTGAACAAAGTAATAAAAAGTAAATGTGCCATACAACATAATGAGTGGGATGCTAATTGGGCGTAAGATGTTCTTTAGAGAGTCCTTGGAGGTTCATTTCGCAGGTTTATTCTTCTTTTCTTCCTCTAACAAAGTTTCAATTGGGTTTAGGTAATGATAATAGGTTTTGGGAAGATGTATGGGTGGGGGAGGGGGCGGGGGATGGTTTGTCGTGTTCCTTTGCTTGCATGTGTCGTCTTTCTTCTCATCACAATGATGTGATTTCCTCTTCTCTTTTTCTTGAGAGGAATTCCTTTTCTTACATTCTAGAAATATTTAAATGATAGAGGTCGAGTAGCTGTCTTCTTTATTAATATGTGAGTGTTGCCATATCTCTATAGGAGTGATGGTAGAGTTTGGCCTTTGGATCCTTCAAGGGGTTATTGATCCAAATCTTTCTTTTCGCACCTTATTAATGTTAATGTGTTTCCTCTTTATAGAGTTATTGGGGAGACTAAAATTCCTTCTAAGATAAAGGTGTTTTCTTGGCTAGTGGCACCTAAGAGAGTTGACACCAACAATCCGCTGGAGGGTAGGTGGCATAGTAAAAAGCATTGCCTCCCGATATGCTTCTCTTAATAATGTTAACACCAACAATCTTCTGGAGAATAGGAAACCTTCTAAAAAGCATCGTCTCTCGATATGTCTTATTTGTGGGATTTGGGAGTAGTTCAAAGGATGCGTCTCATTTGTTTCTATATTGCTCTTTTGGAATTTGGCTTGTCCAAAATCGGGAAAGGAGCTCTTGACTATGTCTTTTACTGATTTTGGTAAAGGTAAGGATGAAGGGAGGTTGTGGGGATGTGCTCTTTGTGCTGTGTTATGGGGAGTTTGTATGGAAATAAATGCTAGAACTTTTTTATGAAGGAGATTATTAGTGCGGCTTCTTTAAGATAGGTGAGGTATTTGGCTTCTCTTTGGGCTTGTAGCGCAGGCTGTTTTAAGCGACGCTGCTATCAATATGTCAACCGATATTGAGTGGCTTTATTAAATTGATTTTGTTTTATTTTTCTTTGTTTTCACAAGTGAGGACTTCTTCTTCTCTGCCATTATATCTTTTTCTCCATATTAGTTCAATAAAACTTCTTTTTATATTAAGGAAATATGCTTCCAATATATATATATATATATATATATATATATATATATTTCTGTGGATTCTTTTGCATCTCCCTCTTCTCACACCCACTCCTCCACCTGCACGCACACCCACACCCACGCCCATAACCGCACCAATATCTGCTTCTGGTGCATGATGTTACTGTGGTTTGAAGGCCTTTGATTAATGCTAGTATTATTCTATTGAACGTTTATGGGCACTGCGATGGCGTTTACAGTGCTCAGGTCATTTGGTCATTATGCAGTATTTATCTGACTCATCTCGGTTAAAATAAAATTGTCTATTGTCTGTCTCATGCTTGGCTTTGTGAAAACATTGATTACTTGCTTGGGTGACATCAAGATCTCATGGATAAATTGGATTTGAAGTTTTGTGATCCTGAGGTAAATAAAGTGTGTTTTGATGGGTATAAAAAAAGAGCTAAAATGGGTCAAAGGGAGTTAGCTAATTTGAAGGGTTCGGTGAATTATGATGGAAAAGGATTGAAGAGGGGGTTCCTTGTTTAATTATTAATTTTTATTTTATTATTAATTTTTATTTTTTTCATTGCATTTATTTTATTTTCATGGGGTGGACTTCTTGTCCTCTTTCGTTGTAGGTTTTCTTTCTCTTTCTAATATACCTTCTTTTATTTTTAAAAAAAACATAGAGGTTATATTTAGAGAGAAATTGGTATGACAAGGATAAAATATCCTCCATTGTACGAAAAAACACCAAGACAAAAAGAAGACAAAGAAAACAAGAACAGCTAGTGAGAAGAGTTTCCCAATTCCTCTGCAGATTAGTTACAGAAACTCCTCTGGAGATGCTATGACCAGAACACAAAAGAAACACTATGATTGCCACCCAAAGATTCCTGCATTATGCTCCAGCCAAATGCATACTGCAAAGACATTACTTTTCCATAAAGCCATTTCCTCTGCCTTATTAAAGGCCGTGAAAGAACAGAAGCACAGACTCTCTACAGGGGCACTAGTCCACTTCTCCCCAAATAGACTGACAGATTGTCCAGATTTCTTATGAAAGGAACTCTGCAAGAGCCAATGAGAAGTATCTCCCATTTCGATAACAAAGCATGCAGCTCTACAGTTTTGATGTATTAGCTTATGTTGTCCTCTGTTTGATATGTCTCTCATTATATCCTTTTATGTGCTTACTTGTCTTATTGGGTCTGTAAGTTGCACAGAGTAACTCCCTTTGATTTCTCAGTATATTTATTTTCTGAATGGATGTGGTATATGACACTTATGAGGAACCGGGTGAAAGTCAGACATATTGTTATGACATTGCTGTGCAGGATAATATTACTTGGCTAATTAGTCTTAGTGATCGATATTTTCCTTCAGGATAAACCTCCAAGCATTCAGGCCATTTTATCTGAGGTTATCATTTCAACATCAAAGGAGACTCATCGGCAAGGTCAAAGGGAACGTGCTCTTGCTCTGTTACATCAGATGATTGACGATGCTCACAAGGGGAAGCGGCAGTTTTTAAGTGGTAGTTGTTTCTGTCATCAATATATTCATTGAGCAATTTATTTTTTGGGTGAAAAGTTATGTTCTTGCGATTAATTGGGTTTTAGGTAAGCTTCATAATCTTGCAAGAGCTGTTGCTGATGACGAAAAAGATGCTAATCCAGTCAAAGGGGAAGGTTCATCTACTGATAGGAAGCTTCTTTTAAACTTTGACAATGATGTGGTTGTTGGGCTTGGGCTAAAAGGTACCAAACAGACAATCTCTTTAACAGCTGGGGAAAATAATGCGCCGCCCATTGGTTTTGATATGAAGGACACTGGAAAGAGATTATTTGGTCCCTTAACTTCCAAGCTCACAACATACCTCTCACAATTCATACTACATATTGCTGCAATTGGTGACATAGTTGATGGGACTGACACAACTCATGATTTCAATTTTTTCTCACTTGTGTATGAGCAGCCGAATGATGTAAGTTTTTTTACTTGCTCTTTATTTAAGCTGAAGTGTATGGTCATGATCTTTGTTTGCTGAAATTATAATATTCTAAGTAAGCAAGTTAAAAATTTTTAAGTATTGTGATGCTTTAAAATATAATGTGGTTGTTATTTAGATGCAAAAGAAGTTATAAAGGGTAATGAAGTGAATGATTTGAAGTGAAGACTTGTCTCATGAAGCAAAAAAAATGTGCTGTTATGCGTCAAAATTGGTGGGAGCATTAAATAAAACATTTATGCTTTCTAACACTAAGATGCTTAAATGATTCTTGATGAAAATATATAGGAGATGGCAGTTCTCCATTTTGCTTGTATTTTGAAACTTGTTTGAGGTAAGGGTTATAGACCCAGAGTTCAAGTCAGTGAAACCGCCTCTCCAAATGTGGAGGTAAGGCTGCTTACATCATGCGCTTTTTATAACATGAGTTCTTTCTGCTGTGATTTTTTTTTTTCCTTTTTAATAAATTTCTGTTGTTTGAAAGTGTATCAACTCTTATTGAAAGGAATAATGCTGATCATCCTTACTATTGATTTTGTTGAAATGTGGAAAATAAAACTGAATATATCACTAACTTATGAAAAAGATTACATTCCCTTTAAATAGATGATAATTCTCATCTAATTACTAGAAATATTTACAACCTACTGAAAATAGAATATCCTATTTAAAATGGAAAGCAGTAAAATAGGAAAGACTATCTAAAGAATCGAGTAACATGCTACCCAAGTCTCCTAGGATCGTGGAACCAAAAATAGCTAACAAATCAGTTGCTGTAAATCTCCTAAAGATCAGCCTCTAATAAATGCTGATAGATATCTAATAATTCTACACTCTCCCTCAAGTTGGGCTCTAATATTGATTAGGCCCAGCTTGGAACTCAGATCATCAAAATTATTTCTTGGCAGAGCCTTGGTAAGGATATCGGCTGTTTGGAGACATGTAGGCACATACAACATCTTGATTATTCCTTCCTCTATTTTTTCTCTATTATGAAATATCGATCAATCTCCACGTGTTTTGTTCTATCATGATGCACTGGGTTCTTTGCAATGCTGATGGCTGATTGATTGTCACAGAACATCTTCATGGGTTCTTCACCTGAAATCTTTAATTCCTTTAGAAGCCTTCTTAGCCATGTTCCTTCAAAGATGCTGTCTGCCATTGCCCTGAATTCAGCTTCTGCACTGTTTCTTGACACAACTGATTGCTTCTTACTTCGCCATGTAACTAGGTTTCCCCTCACATATGTGTAGTACCCAGAAGTTGACCTTTTATCATGTATTGATCTTGTCGCGACGTCCCGGACCCGCCAAAACATTCGGGACGGGTGCAGCTGCGAATTGGGAAAAATGGATGTGAATTTTGAAAAAGTATTTTTCATGAAAAAACAATGTGTGATGGAGTCGCTACTAACCTTTTGGAGTGCGGTTAGAACACTTGATTGCTACCCCGTTAGGGGTAGAATCGGTCTGCGTTACCAGAGTCAAGTTCAGGAGTACGGTTACGCGAGGGGAAGGTATTAGCACCCCCTATGTGCCCGTTCTTATGAACGGTACCAAATTAATCAAAAATTATCCCAAAATAAATTTGATAAGCCTTAAAAAATTACTCGTTTCCAAAAATCAAAGAAAATGCACAAAACAGATACTATATAGGTATTCCCTTAGAACCGGGGCAATCCAATACTCTGAAGAGTTCATGCCCTTTGTTGCAATCATCGGGATGGGAAATCGAGAAAGTAAGGTACAAAATACTCTTCCCTCATAGGGTTTTTCTAAGTAGGAAAATACTATTCCGGGAGGTTTTTTTTTTGGAATTTGTTCGGGATGGAAATTATTTGCTGGGCCTAAAGAATATCTTTGTGATTTTTCTAAGTGTGAAAACATTTTTGTGATTTTTTTTTATTTTTTCAATATTTTTCCCAAACTTTAAAATAACACAAATAAAATTAAGACAAAAATCATGGAAGTCAAAGTCGAAAAATATTTTTTGGAGTTTTCTAAAAATTTGTGATTTTTTTGACTTTTTTGTGGATTTTTGTGAACTTTTCAAACATTGAAATGATACTACATAAATAAAACGAAGAAGACCGGCGCCAACCGGTCCCCGAGAAGGGGGGGGGGGGATGAACCGGTCAAACATTGACTGGCCCGGGAGAAAACTGGTTTAAAGTCTTGGTCGAGACCATATCAATGTGTGGTGCCCACGGGGTGCATGTGTTAGCATGTGTTTCAGTGTGTGCATGCATGAATGTGCACGTGCATTGAGGGTGTGCGTGCATTTGCATGAGTTGTGCACGCGCATGAGTAGGTGATGGTATATGGAAGTGCATGCATGTATGCATATGAATGTGTGTGAATGTACGTACATGCATGAAGGTATGAATATGTGGCATGCATGTGCACGAGTGTGTGAGTTTGTATGAATGAGTGTGGACTTGCATGTGCATGAGTGTATGAATGTAGGTGTTGCATGCATGTTCATGCATGAGTACGTGAACGTGTGCGTATGAATATGGTATACGTACATGAATGCATGGATATGTGAGTGTGTGTGTATGTGAGTACATGTTTGAGTGTATGAATGTGTTGCATGCAAACATGTTTACGTGTGCATGGGTGTTAGTGTGCATGCATGAACGTGCAGGAGTATATGAGTGTGTGTATTGCATGCATGTATGTGCATGAGTATATGAGTGTGTGTATTGCATGGGTGGTTTGTGTGTGCATGAAGTGGGCATGTGCATGTTAGTGGGTGTAAATTAGTGGTGTGTGTAGGTGATTTTAAATTAGTGTGTTAGTGGTGTGTGGGTGATTTTAAATTAGTGTGGCAGTGGTGTGTGTATCAGAGTGTGTGCAGGTGTGGGTTAGTGGCGTGTTTTGTTGTGTGTAATAGTGTGTGTGTGTAGGTGAGTGTGTCAGTGTGTGTGCAAGTGTGTGTGTTAGTGGTGTAGATTAGTGTGTGTTAGTGGTGTGTGTATCAGTGTGTGTGCAGGTGTATGTGGCAGTAGGTGTCTGGGTGCTTGTTGTGTAAGTAGTGTGTTAATGTGTATGTGGCGGTGCGTGTAACAGTGGGGTGTTGGCGTGAAACAGTGTGTGTGGCAGTAGGTGTTTGGGTGCGTGAAACAGTGTGTGTTTAGGCATGTGTGAGTATGTGTTTTGTGTTGCAAGCTGTGTGTGAATTAGAAACAGTTTAAACATGAATATTAAAATTTTTAAAATCAATGTTGTAGGCAACCAATGAAGAAAAAAAGAAAGAAAAGAAATAATAATAAATAAAACCAGGAAGTGTATGTGTGTGCTGTGTGTGCAGGAAACTCACAGCAGGGGGGCTGCGTTCAGATGGCCAGGAGGTGAAAAGGTGGCTTCCGTTGTGTCCTCTTTGCTGCTGTGGGTCGGCCGGTGGCTGGTGGAGGATGAGAGCAAGCTGTAATGGCCGGAGAGCTGGCCGACGACAACAGAGAAACAAGAGTCATTGGAAATCGCCAGAGACTGAGAAGAGAGAAGCCGAGAGACGACCTGCAACCGAGACACTGCCGGAGAAGATGGCTGGAGAGCCAACACGAACAGCGAACACCGGAAAGAGAACTGAGAAAGAACGCCGCCGACGACTGGGAACTGAAAGGGATGTCGGAAAGCCGTGAACAGTGGAGGAAGGAACCGTGAGGAGGTGGCCGGAATCTGGGTGATTGGAGATGGTGCAGGGCGATGGTGACGATGAAAGATGGAGAGAGATTGAGACGGCGAGATCCGAGTGAGGAAAGGGAGTCCGCTCAGCTGTATGTGTGAGTGGATTTGTGCTTGCAGGGAGTTTTCAGCCTAGTATCGAGGATCTTGATGGCGGATTCTGGCGAAGTGGACATGCTGGAGATAGCGAGAACTTTGCAGTTGTTGATGGATCGAGTGTTCTCGGGACGACGTGATCTTATCCGTCAGTTTTTGCGCCTTCAAGAACAAGTTCTTGTCGTTGTCGTTGGCGCCGCTGCCACTTCCACTGGCAGCTTCTTCGTTCCACGGGGGCTTTTCCCGCTGTTCTTCCACTGCCGCTGGGGCATCTGCCTGCAGTTGGGTCTCTAACTATTCTTGTGATGCTGAAGCAGATGCTTTAGAGTCATCCATGGCCGCCCCCTACCTTTGCTCTGTACAATTGTATCAGAAACAAATAACAAACAATCCTGAAATACAAAATCACAAAGAGAGACAGGGCGAGCGAAAGAAGTGAGAGTTGGTGTGAAAATTGTAGATAGCGAGAGAGATGAGAGATTGAGAAAGTGAGGGAGGTGGAGGTGAACAGTGGATGGTCGAATCCTTTATGTGTATGGTGATGGTGGCTCTCGGAAGGTGGTGACGACGAGCTAGATCTATAGGAGGGTGGTCGGATCTTGTAGAGGGTCACGGTGAGGCTGTGGCGATGTAGAGATCGTGAGAGTGGGTGGTTTGAGACATGGGGGAACCGAGAGGGAATGGCCGTAGGTGGTTGCAGGTTAGATCAATGGAGAATAATGGAGATGACAGATGGAGAGGCCGTGATGGTCTCTGTGGCCGTGAACAGTGGCTGTGGCTAGAGAGTAAGAAAACGAGAGAGCAAGAGCTGTGAGGTGGCAAGTGAACAACAGTAGCCCCCCCGCCCCCTTTTTTTTTTCCTCTTTGTGTGTGCGAGTGCAGGCTTTTTATAGGGAGTCTGCAATTCAATTGGCGCCCAAAAGCATCTCTAATGGAAGCATCTTTTTCCTATACGTGCACAATTTTGTTAGCTGGGGTTTTGGGAGAGAATAATTGTGCGCATGCCTTTCCCCTTCTTTTTTATTTCTGAATTTTTTAAAATATTTTTCTTTTGTTGCCCAATTTTGTCTTCCCAAAAGGCAAGACCCGGATTTGAAAACTCGATCCCCGGAGGACGGAGGACCCGAACTTGACTACTTTAAAAAAAAAATGGGACTCAATTAAAAAATATCGGGACTCAAGTAAAATTCCGGGACTCGATTTAAAACACCGGGACTCAATTTAAGACATCGGGACTCAATTTAAAACACTGGTACTTGGTTTAAAACATCGGAGCTCAATTTAAGACACCAAGATTCAATTTAAGAATACTAGGACTCGATTTAAAACATCGGGACTCAATTTAAGACGCCAGTACTCAATTAAAAATACCATGAATCAATTTAAAATACCGGGAAGCATTGAAAACATGCCAAGACTCTGTCTGGTTTCTCAAAAGGGTCCTCCAATTTTCGGGGCATGAAGTCAACTTTTATTGTGCCTGGTTTTCTTGGGGAGGCTTAGTTAAAATTGGGGTGTCGACAGATCCTGCCCAATCTGCATCACTGAATACTTCAATATCTTTTCTTTGATTCTTCTCAAAAAATAATCCTTTATTTGGTGTTAGCTTCCGATCTCGTAGGATTCTATAAACTACCTCCATATGTTCTTCATTGGGATTGTTCATGAATTCACTCACCATACTGACAGAGAAGACAATATCAGGTCGGGTGTGAGACAAATATGTACGTTTTCCAACTAGTCTTTGCTATCTGCCTTTATCCACTATCTTCCTTGGCTCCTAGTTTGGTTGTTGAATCTATAGGAGTATATGCTGGCTTGCATCTGAGCATCCTAGTCTCTTTCAAAAGATCTAGAACATATTTCCTTTGGGAGACAAAGATTCCCTTCCTTGACCGTGCCACTTCAATGCCTAGGAAGTATTTGAGATTCCCAAGGTCCTTGATTTTGAATTCTTTAGCTAGAAGACTTTTGAGACTACTCATTTCCTCCTTATCATCTCCCGTTAGAATGACGTCGTCCACATATACAATGAGGATAGAAAATTTTCCTTCAGGAGAGTATTTGACAAATAGTGTATGATCTGATTGACATTGAGAATAGTCATACCTCCTGACTACCTTTGTGAATCTCTTGAACGAGGCTCTTGGGGATTTCTTGAGCCCATATAAAGATCTTCAGAGTTTGCAGACTTTGTTGTGTGTAGCTTGTGTGTCAAATCCAGGAGGAATTTCCATGTAGACTTTTTTAACTAGGTCTCCATGAGGAAGGTATTCTTGACATCTAGTTGGTGGAAAGGCCACTCTAAATTTGCTGCCAAAGATAAGAGGACCCGCACTGTATTTAACTTGGCTACAGGGGCAAATGTCTCTTCGTAGTCGATTCAATATGATTGAGTGAATCCCTTTGCCACCAACCGAGCTTTGAATCGGTTAACGCTTCCATCTTCATTTTATTTCACAATGAATATCCATTTGCAACCTACTGGACGTTTTCCAATTGGTAATTTTGTGATCTCCCATGTTCCATTCTTTTCTAGTGCACTGATTTCTTCCCAGACAACAGACTTCCATTCTGGTGTACCCATAGTAGTCAGAGGCGCGAGGCGAGCCGAGGTGCAAAGGGTCTTTGAAGTCGAGGCGTGAGGCAAAGGAGCGCACCTCATGAAGGTGAGGCGCACAATTATTAAAATTGTGTAAAATATCTATTTGGGGTAATTTATATATGAACATATGAATATCTAGTGATATTAGAATTTAAGATGCCAAAACATTCAATAACAAAATTAGAAATTTAATAAAATTGCCAAGACAAAGCCCAAAAGCATCAACAATTCAACATAGTTCAACATCAAAAGAAAAGAGTACAATAAAAAATTTCAAAATATAAAATCTAAAAGTCCTCCTCAATCATCACTCATCACTCATCATCAACTAAGTCGGCAAAGAAATCATCATCTTCCTCTTCATCATCAGAACTGTTTTCTCCAACATCTTTTTCCTCTTCCGTCTCCTCTGCACTATCCACTTGGATTTCATCCTCATCTACAAGTTCCAACATTGTGGTCCGACCCCTAGCATTGGTTGCACTACTAGATGAAGCCCTTCCTCTTCCTCTAGACGATGATGGCATATTTGTACTTATTCTTGATCTAGTGTGATGCGGGGGGTTATTTAGTCCAGCATCTCTAGCAATAGAATCCCAAGTCAAATTATCATCTTCAAACACAAGTTCATCATCCTCATCAGAATCACCATCCATCCTACCAATCAACCACTCATTACTATCATCAATGTCCTTTAGGAGGATGGGATCAATGGTGTCACGTTTGTCGTATCGACGCCTCAGAGTTCGATTATATTTCACAAATACCAACTCATTCAAGCGTTGCTGGGATAACCTATTTCTCCTTTTGCTATGAAGCTGCAAAAAGTTTAAAGTAATATGGTTAATAATGATTCTAAAAAGTAGTAGATTGGTAGTTCTTGTTCTTTAATAATTAATCCATGATCTACTAATGACTTACATGTTGGAATATGCTCCAATTTCTTTCGCAGCCGGTAGCACTACACGTGAGGCTAAGAATTTTCACAGCAAACTTTTGCAAGTTTGGAGTTGTTGATCCATATGCCATCCACCATTGCACTGTTATAAAATAAATTTTAAATGAATACCTACTAGGTAAATAATTTCAAAAATAAAGAGGCAGTACAAATGCCACTTTACCTGGTGCTTTTGTCTTCCTTTGTCTCACTGCCAAACTAATTCCAAAGACGCCACTAGCGACCTTGTATTTTTCCAACTCGTGTGAAACTTTATCTTGCATTTCAATAGTTGGCAGTAACCTTGCAATACATTTGTACAAACCCGTCATAATTTCTTCATCTTGCAAAATGTTGGGGTTTGAATAGAAAAATTTTGGATTCAAGTAGTGTGCAGCTGCATGCAATGGTTGATGGAGTTGGCATCCCCACCTCGTATCAATAATTTCAAATGCCTCCTTGAATTTATCCTCTCTCTCACCAAAAGCCTTAGCTATGGCTTCCTTAGCCCTATCCATTGCTTCATAAATGTATCCCATTGCAGGCTTCTTTTCCCCATCAACCAAACGGAGTACACGAACAAGTGGACCTGTTAACTTAAGAGCATAGACGATGGTACTCCAAAAAGTAGGCATCAAAACAATAGTAGCTCCTCTTTTGCCAGCCGCCTCCTTTGCCCATTTAGTAGTATTCCAATCTTCAGAAGTAAACATCTTCCTCAAATTGTTCTTTTGAAGATGGATTGAACGAAGGGTGATGAAGGCAATTGCAAATCTTGTAACTGCAGGTCTAAGTAACTCCTTTCCTCCAGTGAACTGTCTCATCAAGTTGACAATGCCAACACGATTATAGATATAGCCATTCAAAAAAATTGCCCTTTTCAAAGTTGCATGAATTGAAGGCATCTTCCCAATATCCTCCAAAATTAAATCAATGCAATGAGCAGCACACGGTGTCCAATATAAATGTGGCCTCTTTGCTTCCAACAATCTCCCTGTTCAAAAATCAAGGAATGAAGCCATTAAAATATTAAAAGAAACAATATATACACTATAGAAAGTAGTTCTAAAAATAAGTTCTTACCTGCAGCAACATAGTTTGACGCATTGTCAGTTACCACTTGAATCACATTTGATTCTCCAATTTCCTCCACCATCTCATCAAGTAATCTATACATTCTATCTGCATTCTTGACAATATTAGAAGCATCAATAGACTTGATGAATACTGATCCCCTTGGAGAGTTCACTAAAAAGTTGATTATGTCCTTATTAGCAACCGAATCTCTCCAACCATCAGACATAATTAAGCAGCCATATTTTGTCCATTCCTCCTTATGGACCTTCAACAACCCTTTCATTCGACTAACTTCCTCCTTTAGGTAAGGAACTCTCACTTCATGATAGCTAAGTGGCTTTATTCCAGGACCATATTGTCCAATCGATTCAAGTGCCACTGCAAAGCTGCTCAAACGTACAACATTAAATGGTATCCCAGCATCATACATCCACCTAGCAAAATCTCCTATTGCCTTTTTTCTTAGTTCTTTCTTGCACGCTTCATTTATTGATGTTTGCTTCATCTTCCCTTCTTTCCTAGCTTGAATAGCTTTCTTTGGATCGGGAGTGAAAAACAAGTCTATAGGCCCCTTCTGTCTTGGTTTCTTCAAGTTGGATTGGTATGACCTTTTACTTCCATCACTAGTAAGCACTCTCTTGCCACGAATGTCAATTTCTTGAACTTCATCTTCTTCATCTTCACCGTAATGATCTATATCATCAAAGTCGGACAATAACTCATTTTCCTCCTTTTCCAAATCTTTCTTCAACATATACTCTTTAATCTCCCCACGTACATGAGTAGGGCACTTAGAGCATTCTTTCACATTTCGAAATCCTCCAACAATGTGTTGTTTTGCCCGAAATATTCCTCCCCTTGTGACTTTACCACAAAAATTGCAAGTCAAATTATTTCTATTTTTTTAATCCTCCAAATGTGCATACTTCCATGCGGGATCTTTCTTTGCCGAGGCCTCACATCCAGAACTAGAATCCATTTAAGACTTGGTATCTCGTATCCTAACTGAAAAAACAATGCATCATATAATTAAATTTTAAAACTTACATAATGCATTTCCAAACAAATTAAAAAACAGTAGTTAATTTCAATAAAAAGAATAAATATTATGTATTAGTTATAACTTATAAACTTACATTAATTAAACTAAATATTATAAATTAAAAAACAGTAGCTAAATTTCTGTAAAAAAAATAAATATTATGTATTAGTTATAATTTATAAGCTTACATTAATTAAACTTAATATTATAAATTAAAAAACAGTAGCTAAATTTCTGTAAAAAAATAAATATTATGTATTAACTTACATTAACTAACCAAAAATTTAATTTATAAGCTTACATATAAAGAAGAAGAAGAAGAAGAAGAAGAAGAAGAAAAAGAGCAGGCAGCAGTCAGCAGTCAGCAGTCAGCAGCACGCAGCAAGCATGCAGCAGGAAGAAGAAGAAGAAGAGAAGCAGCAGGCAGCAGGACGCAAGCAGCAGAAGAAGAAGAAGAAGAAGAAGAGAAGCAGCAGGCAACAGGATGCAAGCAGTAGAAGAAGAAGAAGAAGAAGAAGAAGAAGATGAAGACTTACAAAGGTTCGAAGGCTTAAAGACGATCTCCAGCTGGTTCGAAATGTTGAAGGCGACGTGACGAACTCACGTCGTGCTCGAAGGCAGTCAGACGAACTCACGACTGCTTCGAAGGCAGGCAGACGAACTCACGAGGGCTCCGGCTGGTTTGAAACGAAGTCGCGCAGGTCGTGCTTCTTCAAAATGTCAAAGATGAACTCACGATACTGGTCGAAGCTCGAAGACGAAGTCGCGAAGGCCTCCGGCTGGTTCAAAGGCTCGCAAACGAGGCTTCGAAGGGTCGAAAGGGGCTAGGGCTCTGTTCGTGTGAGGGATACGAGTCTGGCGGGCTATTTCTCTCCTTTAAATGGCTTAAAAATACACAAGGCGCGCCTCACTGCGCCTCGCGCTTCACTGCGCCTCTTCTCGCCTAGGGTTGCCTCTTGCAGGTCGCCTCGCCCCACCTGGTATGAGGCGGCAGCCTCTTCGCCTCACTGCGCCTTGCGCCTAGGCGCGCTTTTAACTACTATGGGTGTACCGAGAGCCTCTTGTATGTTTTTAGGAACGTGGATTTTGTCGAGGTTGGCAAAAAAATATTTAAAATTCGAAGATAGCCCATGATATGAAACAAAAGTGTATATTGAGTGTTTTGTGCATGATCTCACACCTTTTCTCACAGCAATAGGACAATCACTATCATCATTAGTTAACTCATTATGGGAAGTCTCGGGATTAGGGTTACCTGGTGGATTTTCACTTGATCTAGGGCTCGGATCAGGCTCTTGGATTTGCTCAAGGGATGCTTGTTGTTCTATCTCCTTTTCGTTCCTTCTCCTCCGTGAATAGGTAATCAACTCATCATTTTTTGTCGGTTGAATAGTTTCCAGATGCTGATGTTTCACAGGAGATTCTTAGAAGGGACGTGAAGGAGAAATGGGGTCAGTAGTTGGAATAGATTCTGATATTTGTGATAGGTGAGAAGGGCCAGAATCAAAAGAAGGGTGAGATAACTCTTCAATATCCCAAAGCTGGAATTCCTGTGTAATCTCCCCCTGAATTTCAAATTTGGGGTGATATGGTTGTTGCTTAAAAAAGGTGACATCCATGGAGTGATGATATCTTTTAGTAGTTGGTGAATAGCATTTATAACCCTTTTGGTTTGGAGAGTACCGGAGAAAAATGCACTTAAGGGCTCTAGGATCAAGTTTACCTCGGTGTTGACTATGAACATGAACAAAAGCCGAGTACTCGAATACTTTGAAGGGAATAGTTGTTATGAGTTGAGTATTGGGAAAGGATTGAAGTAGAGTTTGACAGGGAGTTTGGAATTTGAGAATGCGAGAGGGCATCCTGTTTATGAGGTAGGCTACAGTGAGAATGGCTTCACCCCAAAAGTGTTTCGGTATATGTGTAGAGAACTTGAAGGAGTGGGCAACATCTAGTTGTGTTTGTTTTTTCTTTTGAAAATTTCATTTTGCTGAGTGTCGACACAGGAACTTTGGTGTATTATACCTTGACTCAAGAGATAATCATCACGAATGGATTTGAAATATTCTTTGGCATTATCAGTTTTCACAATCTGTATTTTTTCTTGGAATTGTGTTTGGATCATGGTGTTAAAATTTTTGAAAATCTGACTTGCTTCTGACTTTTCTTTCATAAGGAATATCCAGGTAAGTCTAGTATGATCATCTATAAAAGATATAAACCAGCGAGATTTTTAGTAATTTTCTTGATCCTAGATGCCCCCCACCCTCGGTACATCACTATGAATCATTGAAAAGGGTTGGGATGCTTTGAGATACAAGAAATTTGGGTGTCCTAACCTATAGTGCCACAACATAATTGCACTATCATTATTTGAATGAATGACAGAAAAATAACTTTGACTTCTAGACACTAAACAATCGAATTTGTGAGTTGTTCCTTGAGGAGGATCATTAACTAGAAGATAGAGCCCCGAACACATATTAGCACTGCCAATCGTATTCCCTGAATCCAAGACCTGAAATTCGCACATATTTGGGAAAAATTTAGTAACACAATTGAGATCCTGAGTGAGTTTACTAATAGGTAGTATCCAAATTTGGCACTAATAGAACTGAGTTGAGTGTTAGGGTCTCTGAAATTTTAGCAGAACCTGTACCAGCCACCTTTGAGAGTGCCATCTACTCTCCTGACTGTTAAATTTTCATAACAGGGACTATAAGTAGAAATTTTTTTTCCATCTCTGGTCATATGGTCTGATGCTCCTGAGTCTATTATCGATGAACCTAGCTTCTCCTTTTTAACATTAAGAGCACTTAAAAAATTACCTTTGTGTGCCAAAGAACCAGTTCCAACCACAGTAGTAGGGGCTGCTGAAGATTGGCTGAACATTTTCTGCAATAATTCTAGTTGCTCCTTGCTGAAGAGACTCGGCTCGGGTGGTGTTGGTTTTTGATCTACTGAGATGAAATTTCCCCGTCCTTCTCTGTCGTTGGAAAAGTGGGAAGGATCAAATTTTTGTGGGTTTACCGTGGATTTTCCAGTAGGTGTCCTTAGTGTGACCAGGATGTCGACAATGGTCACACCACGGCCTCTCTTTCTTTGGTCTATCACTGCTGTTATATGGATTTCCTCGAACTACAAGGACCGAACTCTCCAGATTTATTGTAGAATCTTGAGGGCACATCATTATCTTCTTTCGACTCTCCTCCTAGCGAACTTCTGAAAACGCTAATCTTGAGGGCCCATCATCATCTTCTTTCGACTCTCCTCTCAGCAAACTTCTGAAAATGCTTTTCGGATGTTTAGCAGTGGTTTGGATCCTAGGATTCTTCCTCTTACTTCATCAACATTGTTATTTAATCCAATTCAGAAATTTGTATACTCTTTTCTTTTCAACAATTTGTTTATACCTGATTCCATCTTCGGGACAGCTCCAATAGTGCTCCTCGAATAAGTCCAACTGTTGCCAGTAGCGGTTGAGGGTGTTGAAGTATTGGGGCACCGTCAGATCTTCTTGGCGTAAGTCATGGAGAACACTTTCCACCTCGAATAATTCAGATGTATTCTCATTGTTAGAATACGTTTCCTTGATAGCTTCCCAAATCTCCTTCGTTGTTCCATAGAGAAGAAAATTTTCTCCAATGTCATTTGTCATGGAATTATTGAGCCATGACATGACCATGTTATTTTCCGATTTCCATTTTTGAGCTCCACATCATCCTTGCTTGGTTGGCTGCAACTCCTGAGAGATAATCATCCTTTCCCTTTCCGCATATAAACATCATCACGGAATGGGACCATTGGAGATAGTTATTCCCATTAAGTTTGTGTCCTGTAATGGGCATGAGGCTGCTATTTGAACTGCTGCTGTTACCTGAGACCATGGCTTCTTGATTGGAGGTGACGTCTGAGACTGAAGAGGTGGAGTTGCGTCTCCCAATGGCCATACTGTATTTGGTCATATGGGAAGATTAGGGTTTAGAAGATACTCTGATACCTTGTTGAAATGTGGAAAAGAAAACTGAATATTCCACTAACTTATGAAAAAGATTACATTCCCTTTAAATAGATTATAATTCTCATCTAAATACTAGGTATATTTACAACATATTGAAAATAGAATATCCTATTTAAAATGGAAAGCAGTAAAATAGGAAAGACTATCTATAAAATTGGATAACATGCTACCCAAATCCCCTAGGATCGTGGAACCAAAAATAGCTAACAAATCAACTGATTTGTTAGCTGTCAATCTCCTAAAGAACAGCCTCTAATAAAGGCTGACAGATATCTAATAATTCTACAAATTTGTTACAAGGAAGAGGATACTGTTGAAATCATGGTTCAAGTTATTGATAAAGCATGGCTTAGGTAGCTTGGCCCTTTTTTATGGTTGTGCCACATGTTGCATGGATAGCGGTAGGATGGACACACTCAATTTTCTCATTGTGTAAAACCGGAGATAAATCGTTACATGATGTGCTTAAATTAACAAGGACAATAGTTGCAAATAGTTAACTGACAGGTAGAATTTGTCTGAAATTTTTGCTACTTTGCAATTTCATTGAATAATAATAATAATAATAATAATTTTTTGATCAGTAAATGCTAATAATAATAATATTGCGATTTCTATTTATATATGCATGTATGTATCTATGTGCATATTTTTTTTTATTAAAAAAAAGGATTTTAAAACCCAGATCTGGATCAACTGGCCTTACCTGGTTCAACTAGATCAGGTCACCAGGCTGGTCCAGCTAGCACCCAAGAGCTTGAATTGTGACGAGCTGGATTTGACCTTGCTTGCCTGGTCTGAACCATCCCAAGCCAATGTGAACTAGGGTCAATTGTTGGTCAACCTGCGCCCAAAACGAACATGCTATTGTTGCTGCTTATGCTTGAACCTGGGACCTTAAGGGAGAGAGGGAAGTGAGTTCCCACTACACCAATCAAGACCATTAGTTATTTTCCAAGTTAATATTACATATACATGAGTAGTAGGTCATATATATGCACTTGCATGCACTTTAAGCTTTTTTTTAGATCAGAAATAGTTGAAGAACATGAGACAAAAATAGAAACTGTAGAGAACAATACATCCTCCAGCAATCTACTAAAAGCAATTACTAAGGTGCTCTTCTCCAATCCTTTGGAGGTCAGACAACGAAATCCCCCCAAAAGTACTTGTAAATGGTTATTTTAGTCTTTTAGTATTATTATTAAGTGTGTTAGTATGTTAATTAGTTAGTGTTAGTAAGGATATTATGGTCATTGGAATGTATTTGATTTGTATTATAAATAGAGAGACCTAGCATTCATTTAATCAAAATCTCAACATGGTACCAAAGTGTGATCCAACTTTCCCTTCTCAGAACCACCACAACCCTTCATTGTTCCCCAAAACCAACTAACCATATAGGCAAAAACTGAATCCTCTGAAGCATAACCCTACAAAATTCCATTGCTGGAAACCTCCCCATGCACTGACCAACAGCCTACAGTTTGAACCCATGCACAGGTGCATGAGAGAGATTCCAGCTACCTTTTTTTCTGTTTTTTCCTCCATTATGTTTTGATTGCTTCCCTAGACCATATTATCAAACTGTTGGACATGTTTTTTGCTCAAAGATCCCACCTTTTTCGACCATGCACTTGTGGTAATCCGTGAGTTGTTGTTCGGTGTTTATAAAGGCTTTTTGTGAGTTTCTTGGAGCAGTGGCAGTGTTCATAAGTTGATTTTTGTGAGGTTGTGGCAGTGTTATATCAGTTTGTAGGTAGTTCATCTCATCCATGGTTGTTTTGGTGCTTCAACTCATTTGTGGTTGTTTTGATTAGTTTTGATTGTTCTTCTTTTTTGATCAGTAAAAGGGTAAATTATATTGATCAAAGGGATATGTACAAAAGAATCTGAAACATACACCGAGAAGGGAGGCCAAAGCTCCCAATCTAGAACAAGCAGCATCAAAACTAGGAAAAACCTAGAAACAAGTACAATCAAACCTGGGCATACCCAGGGCACAAGGCTTGCAGACAAGTGGCAACAAAACTAGGAAAAACCTATAGACAAGTTCAATCAAAACTGGGCATACCCAGAACACAAAGGAACGCCAGATCAGTTGAGCTCAAGGAGGCCAAGACCCCTTGTTCCAATCTTCTTTTTCACAGGCTGCATGCATGCCTGGGGCTTCCACTGTGCCATGCCTGTGAGGGCATCACTCGAACCCACTATAACAGAAAAATCTGAATAGTGTCAATCACTGGATGGATATGAATCCCATCTTGAAAAATTGAATTTGGAAATTGCAAACTAACTCTCGCAACCCCACTTCCGAAACCTGAATAGAAGAACTGTTGACCAACGCTCCAAACCACAAATGACACTGCATTTGACTTTGCACAGCATGTTGTAAAGAATAGTATCAACTCGTGATGGAGATAATTGAAAACAATTCCTCCACCATACTTCAATCACACTCCTACTGTGTGACACGTAGGCAATTCTAATTTAAAAATCAAATTGATTGGATGAACTTTTGAAACAAAGAAAAAAAAACACAACAGTAGACAAACATGTTCACGCGGGCCACTGAATCTCGAAAAAATGTTTCCTTCGTCTCTACCACAGATAACAATTGAAAAGTTGGATGGAAAAAATTATGTTCAGTGGTTTAAGGCTGTTTGGGGTCTATTTAGCAGGGTTAGGAAAATATGACCACTTGCTCCAATTTGATTTTTTTTATGAGGAGAGAAAAGAAGTGTGGATTCAGGAAGATGCCTTGATTGTTTCCCTCTTGTGGAATTCATTGGAGCCCCAGATTGCATGGATGTGCATGCATATAGATACATGCTAGGGGATTTGGGATTATTCCAATCTTCTATTCTCTAGTAACATTACATGTATGTACAACTTATCCTAGGATTACTTTCAGTTACAACAGGGAAATAGGAGAATTATAGATTATTTTGGAGAGATGAAACATATTCATGAGGAGCTTAACATTGTGCAACCTATAATCGCCAACTTCCGTGAGATACAGAAGCAGAGTGAGCAAGTGACAGTTCTTTGAGTTCTAGCAGGCTTGAAACCTAGGTTTGAGGTAGTCCAGTCCGATATACTTAGAGTGTGGAGTTGCCATCATTTGCCGATGTTTATTCTTCTGTCCTTCTTGCTTCCTTTAGCACACATTCTCCTACTCATGCATTTGACTATGAGAGGAAAGCCTTTGCCACAAGTCGTGGTGGTAGAGATGGACGAGGTAGAGGCACTCCTCACAAGTGTGCTCATTGTGGATGAGGTAATCATACTATAGAGCAGTGTTGGGATCTCCATGGTAGATCTTCACGTGTTGCCAATGTTGCCACCACCAATTCCGCACCTTTGGGGCCAAGTGGGGGCAACGTACTATATCTATGTCAAAGGAAGAGTATTCCAAGTTCTAGAAATATCAAGCGTCACAACAAGCTTCTCTTCCCATTGCATCTCTTGCCTAAACAGGTAATCCCACAACATGCTTGTCATTGAATACTTCTTGTCCGAGTCCTTAGGTTATAAACTCCACTGCCACTAATCATATCACAGGTATACCTAATTTCTTTTCTAGTCTTTAGTATCCTGAAATTCTGCCTTGTGTTACTCTTGCTAATGGGTCCACCATTACTGTTAAGGGAATTCGGACTGTAAATCCCACTTTTTCTATTTCTCTCCCTTTGGTTTTGTATATTCCCAAGTTTCCTTTCAATCTTATGTTTGTTTGCAAGATTACCAAATCCATGAATTGCTCAATAGCATTCTTCCTTGATTCAGTGGTTATTCAGGATTTGAAGACAAGGAATGACGATTGGCGGAGGGCGTGAAGTTGGTGGACTTTATCACTTTGAGCTGCTATCTCCTTCTACCGCTTGCGTTGCAGCTGCCACACCTCTCCAAATTCATTGTAACCTTGGTCATCCTTCATTGGAAAAGTTGAAACACCTTGTTCTTGATTTAAGTTCTGTACCTAGTCTTGATTGTGAGTCTTGTTAATTGGGAAAGCATCATTGTGTCTCTTTTGCTTCTTGAGTCAATAAATGGGCTGCAAGCCCTTTCATGTTAGTCCATTCTAATGTTTGAGGTCGTAGTAGACTTGTATTTAAGTTGAGTTTCTAGTACTTTGTAACCTTTGTGGACGATTATTCGAGGATGACTTGGCTATACTTAATAAGAGATCGTTCTGGAGTTATTTCATATACTTTGTGCCTTTTGTTTTGAAATAAAGACTCGGTTTGGTTTTCCAGTTCGAATACTTCAAAGTGATAATGCTAAAGAGTATTTCAGTACTCAATTCACTGCATATATGATCCAGTTTGGTGTTCCTCAATCATCATGTGCCCACACTCCTCCACAAAATGGGGTTGCAGAGAATAAAAATTAACATATCCTTGAAATCACTTGCACCTTCTTCAAATGCATGTACCTAAAGTGTTTTTGGAGTGATGTTGTACTTACTGCTCACCTCTATTCTCTCTACCTCCTCATATAGTCAGGCGTGTGTCCTTTGTTCATCATCTAGCTTGTGGGCTGAATAAGTTGGTCCATGCTGTAAAATGTGTCTTTCTGGGCTACTCATATACTCAAAAGGGATATCGTTGTTATAGTCCTATGTTGCATCCCTTCTTTGTTTCTCCATATGTTACCTTCTTTGAGTCTACACCTTACTACATTCAGTCCCCGAGTGCTTTTGATCTCAACGAGTCTCTTCCTCTGCCTAATCTTTCAGATTCTAGTTTGCCGTCCTTACCCAATCAACCATTTCTTACTTGTCGCGCAACTAACATGATGATCTTTAACACGCTCACCTACTCCCGACCATAAGAAATCCCTCACCAATTTCTCTAATCTTCAAGCCACTCTACTTTCAAATGTCATTATTAGAGGAAAAGAACAAGAGGTTGAAAGTCTCTCTAAATGAAGGAGGAATGACCTTGAAGACAAATAACTTGATGAATCCCCCCTCAAATCACTTCTATCGGGGGAACAAAAGAAATCCAAAACAGTGATCAATGTAGTAGGCTTATCAACCTCCATTCCGTTAAGACTCCTAAATAGTGAAAAAAATTTATTGGATTAAACTCTTCTCTCTCTACATTTAAATGTTTGTTTCACTCCTACTACTAGTGCCACAACAATAATAATAATAAAATCTCAAGAATATTTTTATAAAGTAGAAAATGGTACAAATTTATCTTTGTCAAATTACCACTTCACTAAAAGATTAAGCTGTTAGGTTGTGCGCCAACAATGTATGTAAAGCCTTAAAACACCTCGCATGTGCAGTCCGATTGCACATGGAGGGAGAAACAAACAATGAGTGACACCCACATTGAGAATATGATAATTTAAAATGTGGGCAACAAGACTAGAACCCAAGACCTCTTGGCAACCATGGCTCTTATACAATGTTAAATTACCCCTTCACCTAAAAGCTTAAGTTGTTAGGTTGTAGGCCAACAATGTATATCAAGCCTTAGCAATCTTGATTGTTGCTAGCATTTATTTACTGCAGTTGCCTCATAAGTGATTATAATAATCTTTGTAATATTATCTCATGTCGGCATAAAATTATCATTGTAGTATATTCAATAATATTTTAGAAAATACGCAAAGTAAAAACTTTATCATGGTTTTGCAAGCAATTAGTTACTGCAATTAGTTCATAGCTGATTATGATCAACATCTCTGTATATTATTCATATGGGTGTTAAATTTGTCATTGTGAAATATTTTATCATTGTAATAATATATATATATACTCACACACGCACACACACACACACACACACACACACACACACATATATATATATATATGTATGTATTATATATACATGCATGTATAAAAATTCCATGCTGATGTCACTAGTACTTTGGTTGACACATCAGTATGACCAACTGGTGGCTTTATTGGAGGTCACTGGTTTGACCATAGGTAAAATAAGAATTAATGTTATTAGAAGAGAGAAGAATGTGCATAGAGAAGGATAAGATATCATCCTAAGGTGAAATGAAAGCCAAAAAAAGTAAAATGTAAAGTCAAGTTATTTAAGCCTGCCAATCCCACTGGAAATCTGAAAAGCATAATCTATTAAAACACCCTGCTGGAAAACCCCAAAGAGAAGCCCTGCAACGTATCTTGTGAATGTGTGCACACGTGTATTTTTTTTTCGGTATGCATGCATTGTATTACAAAAATGCTCATGTTCTGCTATCTAACTTTACAGCTATTAACTCGTCTGGTCTTTGACCGAGGAAGCACTGATGCAGCTGGAAAGATTGCAGAAATTATGTGTGCTGACTTTGTCCATGAAGTTATCTCTGCATGTGTACCTCCTGTTTATCCTCCAAGATCTGGTCATGGATGGGCATGCATGCCTGTGATTCCTACCTGTCCTCGGAGTAGCCCCGAAAATAAAGTGTTTTCTCCTTCTTCAAAGGAAACTAATTCTAATTATTACAGCCATACGTCAGCAACACCAGGAATGCCTCTGTACCCTCTCCAATTGGATATAGTAAAGCATTTGGTTAAGTTATCTCCAGTAAGGGCCGTCTTAGCATGTGTTTTTGGCAGTAGTATGTTGTATGATGGCAATGACTCCTCCATCTCTACTTCCTTGAACAATGGATCGCCGCAGTCACCTGATGCCGACAGGTTGTTCTACGAGTTTGCTCTTGATCAATCAGAGAGGTAATTGTGTCTCTTAAATAAGTGAGCTGTTTCTCTTCCTAGTTTATTTTACAGATTTCTATATTCACTTCTTCATGTTGGCAACAGGTTCCCAACTTTGAATCGTTGGATTCAAATGCAAACTAACCTTCATCGAGTTTCTGAGTTTGTCATAACAGCTAAGCATGCAACTGATGTTGGCAAGGTTAACTGTAAAGCGAGAGCTGCTAGTAAACGACTCCGTGAATATGGCAGTGATACTGAATCAGAGGTTGATGACATTGTTGTTGGGAGTAACATTCCAACAGTTTTGCCAGACCATAGCAGTCAAGGTGGTGTGGGCCTTGAACCTTGGCACTGTTACTCAAAACCTGAAGTTGCAGAACACGATTCAACAGTTTTCCTTTCTTTTGATTGGGAGAATGAGGAACCTTATGAGAAAGCTGTGGAACGGTATTGTGCATTTACTCCTTTCCCCACTCTGCTATCCAAACAACCAATAAAGATGCATTTAATTATTAATTGTTGATGCTAGTTCTTTAAGTTTTCCTTTTTTTTTTTTTTTTAATTATTCACATTTTGCTTAACTTCATGTTTGCCACATTGTTGCATCTTGATCGTGCTCACTGCATTGTGCAAAAGCCATGAATAACCCAGATTTCTACATCAATTTAGCAGGTGAACAGTATCATGAGTCATGAATATGATCTGAGATCGATAGAAAGGGATAGAGCTAAACACAGATTGGGGACATGCTGAAAGTCTTGATTTTAACTGATACCTTGATTTTTGGTATATTGTGGCATGCTGGTTAAAAATGTTGAAAATGAACAAGATTTCTGTATGAATATAGATTTTTATTTGCAAAATTAATGGACATGTTAGAGATATAAGTTTTGGTGGTCCTCCTTGCAATGGAAAAAATAAAGCAAAAAAAAAAAAAAAAAGAATCCTGATATTTTCATTTCTTCCCCCCCCCCCCCCCCCCCCCCTCATTTTAGAACAGAAATGGTTCTAGGCCTCTATTCATCAATGACAAGGTTAATTTTGTGGCAAAATGTTGGCCGATGTTAACCTCCTTTGTACTAATTTTCTTCATTTTTTTTGTGTGTGGCTATATTTGCATTTGCCCTCACCACCACCACTTCCCGCTCTCCCCACCCCCCACCCCCCAAAAGAAAAATTACATCACGCCAATCTAGTCGTTTTGAATGTGTCTCATCAATAAGACTTTTTTTTTCCCGAATTAGCCAATCCTATGCACGAGAATGACCAATGCTTGAATTTATCGCAATGTTCTTACCTGCTTCAATAAAATTGACTGTTGAAGCCTCTTCTTTCTCTCTCTCTGATACATGCATCCCTGCCGCCAATTACTGCTCCATAATTTATTTGCCTTGTTTTTTCCTGTCTCATCTCAGAAAGTTATGACCATCAATGGTAATGAATATTTTTTAAATTAATTGACAATGGATGTTGCAAGCTACTATGCTATTGTGACCTAATTGTTCTCCTGTAACAGTTTACTTGATGAAGGAAAATTAATGGATGCTCTTGAACTTTCGGGTCGTTTTTTATGCTATTCTGACCAATGCTTGAATTTATCCTGATGTTTTTACCTACTTCAATAAAATTGACTGTTGAAGCCTTTTCTTTCTCTCTCTGATACATGCATCCCTGCCGCCAATTACTGTTCCATAACTTATTTGCCTTGTTTTTCCTGTCTCATCTCAAAAAGTTATGAGCGTCTATGGTAATGAATATTTTTTAATTTAATTGACAATGGGTGTCGCAAGCTACTATGTTATTGTGACCTAATTGTTCTCCTGTAACAGTTTAATTGATGATGGAAAATTAATGGATGCTCTTGCACTTTCGGATCGTTTTTTACGCAATGGAGCATCAGATCATTTACTTCAGTTACTTATTGAACATGGAGAAGAAAACCCATCAATATCTACACAAGTCCATGGTTATGGAGGTCATGGTATTTGGAGTAATAGCTGGCAGTACTGCCTTCGGTTGAAGGATAAACAACTGGCTGCTAGACTTGCACTCAAGTATGCAAAGTCAAGAGAGATATTGTCTGCAATTTCAGTATTTTTTAATATACATGAACTTTTCAGTGCTGGTATGTGTAGATCTTATTCATAAATTTTATGGTTTCTTGTTTTAGGTATTTACACAGATGGGAACTAAATCCTGCATTGGATGTTCTCACCATGTGCAGCTGCCACATGCCACAAGATGCCCCAGTTAGAAATGAGGTGAGGTTTATCTTTTACTTTGCTAATCTCCTCTTATTCTTAACCTTCATATAATATTTTATCTTTCTGTGTTAATATTTCTGAATGTCCATTTTTCATGTTACTAACATATTTATGGGTACTTAGGTTTTGCAAATGAGACAGGCTTTGCAGAGGTATGATCACATTTTATGTGCAGATGGTCAATATAGAAGCTGGCAGCAGGTCATAATTCTTCCGCAGTTCTGATTTTGTGTCATAGGAAAAAATGAGTGCATTAGTTCAATCTTTTCCCATTCAGAATTGTTTTCTTATCATAGGTTGATATTTTACTTTACAATTTCTTGAAATGCCAGGTTGAAGCTGACTGTAAAGAGGACCCTGAAGGCTTGGCACTTAGATTAGCTGGAAAAGGAGCTGTTTCTGCTGCTTTGGAAGTGGCTGAAAGTGCGGGGTTGTCAATAGATCTGCGGAGGGAACTACAAGGTCGACAGCTTGTGAAGCTTCTTACTGCAGATCCTCTAAATGGCGGAGGTCCAGCAGAAGCTTCGCGCTTTCTTTCTTCACTCCGTGACTCTGATGATGCTCTTCCGGTTGCAATGGGGGCTATGCAGCTCTTGCCTAACTTGCGGTCTAAACAACTCCTTGTAATCAATCATTTTGTCTGCATATTTATCTTATTTTATGTTTTTGGGCAAGCATGATTGGATTCTTTCATTGCTTTCTATATTTTTTCATGCATGTTACTCTGGTAAAGCTTTGCTTACTTTTTCTTTGAAGGTTCATTTTTTCCTGAAGCGAAGAGAAGGTAACCTGTCAGATGCTGAGGTTTCCCGGCTTAACTTGTGGGCCTTAGGCCTTCGTGTTTTGGCTGCATTGCCGCTGCCATGGCAGCAAAGGTGTTCTTCACTGCATGAGCACCCTCATTTGATTCTGGAGGTTTTATTGATGAGGAAACAACTGCAATCCGCTTCTCTGGTACTGTACATTTTACATGAAGAATGTCAAGAATGTCCACCATGTATCATTCATTAAATTCTTCTTATTAACAGTGTGGACATGGACTTTGCAAAGAAGTGATCATGGTTTCTCATTGTTAACCTGAAGACAAGAAACTTTGCATTTTTTTTTCTCCCTATGCCTGCTTTTCTCATTAAATTGTTTAAATGATATTCATGGACAGATTCTTAAAGAATTTCCTTCATTGAGGGAGAACACATTAATTATTGCATATGCTGCCAGAGCTATTGCTGTCAGCCTTACCTCTCCCTCCAGGGACCATCGGATATCCATTACCGGTTCAAGAACAAAACAGAAAACAAGAGCAGGTGTTCCTGCCAGGTCTTCCTTTACTAACAGTCTAAGTAATCTGCAAAGAGAGGCTCGTAGAGCTTTTTCTTGGGCACCTCGAAACACTGGAGACAAGACTGCTCCGAAAGATGTTTACAGGAAAAGGAAGAGTTCTGGATTGACCCCGTCAGAAAGAGTTGCTTGGGAAGCAATGACTGGTATTCAGGAGGATCGTGCTTCATCATATACTGCAGATGGCCAAGAACGGCTTCCTTCCATATCAATTGCTGAAGAATGGATGCTCACAGGTGATGCATGTAAGGATGAAGTTGTTCGTTCATCTCACCGATATGAAAGTGCTCCTGATTTTAATCTCTTTAAGGTATTGCAGTGAGTTTACTCCTAATGTGCTGTATGGTGTCATAATCCATAGAATTGTCTTTCTCAATTTCATTGTGTTCTGGTAGTTTATTTTTGTACATTATTTGAATTACTTCGATGGTAAAAAAATTGGTCATCCCTGAATTTCTCTGTGGTGAGCTCCCAGAAGGGTAACTTTGTTGCTCAAATTCCAAAATACCAATAGTTTCAGTGTTTAACAGATATTTTTATGGAAACATTTTTGTGCATGTATTATTTGTGCGAAATAGATTTATTCATTAAGTTGCATGATAAGGTGTAAATGGTGATGATGATTGCTGCCTTCATTATTTTATTAACAGGCATTGCTATTTGTTAAGGCTAGATATACATTGTTGGCCCAAAAGCTAACAGCTTAAGCTTTTATTTGAAGTAATAATCTAACATGGTGCCGGAGCCATGCTTGCCAGGGGCTTAGGAGGTCCTGGGTTGTAGTTTTGTTGCCGATGTTTACTGTTTGGTTGTTAAATTTTATTTTATTTCCTGTTATGGACGTCATTTATCGTTTGTTTATCTCTCTATGTGCAATCAGGCTGCACATGCAGAGGAGTGTTAGGCTTGATATAAATTTTCGGCCCGCAACCTAACAGCTTAAGCTTTTACATCAAGTGGTAATATAACACTATTGCTGCAAATCTGAAATAAGTTGAAGTTTTAATGAATAAAATAAAGCACCTAGGGTTAGATGCGGAAAAGTGAAGAAGAGATAAGAGGGAGAAGACCAGTTGGCTGTCCTCTGGAGCTTGGGAACACCTTCAGTTCTGCTTTCTCTGTATATTAATACTGATAGGACTTGAAGGACAAAAATACACATTCTCTTCTAAAACTCCTCATTAAGCTAGAGGCTGATAGATGTTGCCTAACCCATATTGTTACTGTTGACTAATTGGGTAAAAATGGAAGAGTTCACTTCAATGGTCTCTCCCTCTATTTATAATATATGTCAAATACAATACTAATAACCATAATAGCCTTACAAACTCATACTTATTACTAACAAAAACTCTAATACATAATAATAATGCTAAATGATTAAATAACCATTAACACTTCCCTCAAGTTGGAGCATATGTATCATATGCTTCTAGCTTGTTACAAATGAATTTCACACGAAGCACCTCCCAAGGCTTTAGTGTATAAATCAGCAAGCTGAAACTCAGACTTCACATGAGTGGTTGTAATGAGCTTTTGTACAAGTTTCTCCCAAATAAAGTGGCAATCAACTTCAATGTGCTTTGTTTGCTTATGGAAGCCTGGGTTGGAGGCAATATGAATAGCAGGTAGATTATCACACATCAATTCCATAGGCTGTAAATGTGGAAAACCTAGTTCTTTCATTATGTTCTTCAACCAAACAAGTTCACATGTAGTGTGCACCATAGCCCTATCTCTGACTTAGCACTTCACCCAGCTACCACAGTCTATTTCTTACTTCTCCAAGGCACCAAATTACCACTAACAAAGATACAATACTCAGTTGTGGATCTTTGGTCAAATGGTGACCCGGCCATATCTGCTTCTATATATCCCTAAATATGAGTGTGGGCCCGATCATGGTATAAGAGACCTCTCCTTGGTGCACCTTTGAGATATCTTGAAATGTGAATTACTGCATCCCATTGACTTGTTCTTAGAAAATCGAGAAACTAAATCACAACACTTGTTGCGAAGGATATATTTGATTGAGTGACTGTGAGATAATTCAACTTTCCAGCAAGTCCCTGGGTTAGACAACAAATCACCCATATTTGACACTTACTATTGGGATCCATAGATGTATCAACAGGTTTGGATCCCAACAGCTCCATCTCATCTAAAAAATCAAGAACATACTTCCTCTATGACAAGACAGTTCCTATACTGGATCTCGATACTTCAATACCAAGAAGTACCTCAATGTTCCCAGGTCCTTGTTCTGAAACTTGCTCTGTGTGAAAAGCTTTAGGTCCTGGATGCCTCAATCATCATTACTAGTGATCACAATGTCATCTACATACACAATAAGCAAATTTAGCAACACAAGGAGAGCACTTGTCCCAGTTAGTTTGTGGAACATGAACAAGACATTTAGCAACACAAGGAGGAACTTTTCCTTGTCAATATGTGGAGCATGAACAAAACATGTGCACCCAAAGACACATGGCACAGCAAAGAACATGGATATCTCTCAATACACAATGGAGAATGGAATTTGCCCCCTATGGAACACTGGAGAGCATTCTGTTAAGTAAAAAACAGGTTGTAAGGAGAGCATTATTCTAAAAAGCTTTAAAAGATGCATATAAAAGGGTAGACTGTTCTATGTCAAGTAAAATTTCCATTCAACTATTCCATTAAGGTTATGGACATACAATGTTTGGTGAATAATCTGTTCGGAAAAACAAAAAGGCTAAAGCTCATTTTGAACAAATTCAAGTGCATTATCAAGTTGAAAAATATGAATCTCAATGCCAAACTGAGTTTTAATCTCATGTGGCAGAATTGAGTAAATAGATTAAGAAATTCATACATGTCGTAGCAAGCACAAAGGACACAATCTTCATGACTTGTCAAGTCGTGACTCTATATGGACACCAAATATCTGAATGAATGAGAGGAAACAATGATTTACGACAAGACTGGACTCTAGACAAAAAAGAAGTCCTAATCTGCTTTCCTAATTGACATGCAAAATACCCAAAGAATTAATAGGCTTGAAGGTGGGAAATGTTGCATGTTTTGAAGGGGTGGATGATCAAATGAGCATGCCACAGATAAAAAGAAAAAAAGAGAGTTGTATGATAGGAATTGGAACTACCACCACGAATATCAAAATTGTATAGCTATCCTTTCAAGCCCTTCGTTAATCTTCTTTTTCTTTTGGAGATCCTGACTCGCACAATAGAAGGAAAGAAGGTCATGTAGTAGTCGTGAGATTTAGTTAATTGACTAACTAATAACACATTCAAGGTAAATTTTGGCATATATAACACAAATGAAAAGGATTAAAAAGAAAGCAAAGAATATTGTCACAATGAGAACCAAATAGAGTAGATGGTCAAACTACATAGATTTTTATTTTTCATTACTTCCATGATTGTTCCTCGTGGCACGGCAGTATCCGTACTATTGAAATGGTTAGTCAAAGATGTTCCCATTGGTAGTCTCTTCTTCCAGTGGTACTATAATTCCTATTCCTATCCCTTCATCCCCTTTGTTGGTCTTTATACATTCAAGGAAATTCATACACTCTATCTTGTAGATACAAGATTTAGTTAATTGACTAACTAATAACTCATTCAAGGAAAATCGAGGCATGTATAATACAAATGAAAAGGAATTAAAGGGAATCAAAGAATATTGGCAGAATGAGAAACCAGTTTATTGAAACCATCAACAAGAGTAACCGTATAGAAACCTTAAAGCATAATGTACTGGATTTCAAGGAATAAAGCTTGAGAAGAGGACTGAGTGCAAAAAGCCTAGTTGTACTTGAATGGTCCATAGTAGCACTAGATGTAGAAGATTGAGTTTGGAGTAGTTGAACCATGAGGGCAACACTGTTGTAATCCTTTTACGACTTGCTACACATTTTGAACTCCCTTGTTGAGTGGTGAAGTGCACTCAAAAGTGTTAAACAAGAGAACCACTGTCGGCAAGAGGCTAATTGCCCCAAGTTAGTTTCTCATGGAGACCCCAAGAACGGTTAGTTGTATGGTTTTTCCTTTGCACAGCATATGCAGATGCATGCAAGAATGCCACTACAAAATGCTTGTCTTGATGCACTACTTGTGCCATGAGTCCATGACCACCATCCAAACCTTGTCCTCACCCTCTAATGCTTCTGTTACCATGATGCCAACCATGGCTAAACTATCGTGAGAAGAGGCTTGAAAAGAGGATGGAGAGCTACGTTTGTTGATCCATTGGCTTCTTGCATAACGTCATTCAAGGATGGTATGCATTCACCACCAAGAATCTTACAGGTGGGTTCAAGCTTAGGACTCAACCCACACAAAAGCTTAACCAAAAACTGTGCAGATTGCCTCTTAATCATCTCGGCATTAGAACTAATTGGTTGGTAGGTATTGAATTCCTCCTCCATAACCTTGAGGGTGCTATATACTCACAAATCAAGCTTCTAAAATAGGTGAAAAACTTGGTTTTCATTTTTATCTTTTGAGAGGCTTTCACAAAGATCATCCTGTTCGAATTTGGCTGTTGTCTGCATCAGGTTTTAGGAATTCATGACTCCTTTCTATTCCACAGCTACACAAGTATTATGTCATTATTGTTCATCCAATCATCATAAATCTTGGAGTCTGGAGATGGAGGAGAATGCAATAGATACTTGGACTTCCTTTTGTACTAGCATGCACTTACATTGCCGAAGACAACAAGAAGTAATTGGAGGAAGCAACCAGTTTGATGGATTTGATTTGCACATTAACAATATCAAAAGAAGCTTCTTTGTAGAAGTCGTCATCAAAACCACCTAGTACACCACAATCTGCAGACACATGTACAAATAATGATCAACATTTGCACAAAAAAAAAGGCACTCTTGAGCTTCAAAGATGCAGAGCTTCAAAGGTCCAGAACTTCAGGAGGCTGTGTGACAAGCTGAACACTTCACACCTTGTGAATGGCTGTGGGGCACTAGTTATAGCACACTAGCTTAACTTATTATCAAAAAAAAGAAAAAAAAAAAAAAAACGCACACTGCCTTAACTAGTCGAATACAAAGTAAGTGGAAGCCGTAAACAAGCATGTACGTAAACACGAGTCGCCCAGTAAACCATAAAGCAATGAAATTCATTATTAAACCTCTGTAGGCAACGTATATTTAGTAAGGGAGGCAAGTAGGGTAAACATGTTTACAAAAGCTAATGAATTATACAATGATTGATGAATGCTCACCCTCCCTTAAAGAGCATCTCTATGTTATTCTAGCTCTGGCACAAAGAAACGATCGAACTCATACTCCTTTCTGACGAGCATTATCCTACTCAAAGAATAGTATCTACGCTACTATTTACATGGAGGTTACCCATTGCATGCACAGGAGACAGTGGTCACTGGCAAGCATAATGCCGTGAGCAAGCTTGACTTATGAGAGGCCAGTACAACCAGAATTGAAGTTAAAGTATCCTAGGAGGAATGAGAGACGTAAATAGTTTCTCCTTCAACCTGCCAAAGTTGGCTTTAACCACACAAAATAGAGCACACCACAACTTAGTACTGCAGGCACTTAAATAGCAGTGCAGACACTCAACAAACCACCTTGCAGAAGCTTGGAAATATATGCAGGCATGACCAGGCAATCACATACACTCACAATCCTTTTTTCAGTTTCATCACTCATTAACCAATCAGAGGAAGCATTTTGACAACAATAGCAGTTTGCAAGAAACAGTATGTGGCTGATTTTACAGCAAACTGCCACAAGCCACAAAAAAAACCCACAAGGGTTTCTAAGTGCTGAGAAGATGAGATGAAACCCAAAATGACTCCGAAAGAATAAAGATCTCTATTTTAAGAGTCAGCAAGGGAGAGAAAGGAGGGAAGAAAGAGAATTGGCTGCAACTAAGTCAGATTATTTGGGTTTGGAGAAGTTTAGTTCTCTGATTCCATGTTGCAAATTTGAAATAAATTGAAGTCTGAACAAAGAAATTACAACTCTCAGGGTTAGAGAGGGAGAAGAGAAGAAGATATTGGATGGAGATGACTCAGTTGGCGGCCCTCTTTGTATTTTAATAATAATAGGAAATAAAAAAAAGGCCCCATTCACACCGCTTTACCTAAAAGCTTAAGCAATTTGGTTGTTGACCAACAATGTATATCAACCGTTAACACTCCCAGTACGTGCAGCTCAACAGATGTGGAGGGATAAACAAATGATAACACCCATTACTGGAAATATAATAAATTTTTAAACACCACACAATAATCGTGGGCAATGAGACTAGAACCCAGGACCTCTTGGTAACCAGCTTTGATACCATGTTAGATTACCACTCAACAGCTTAAGCTTTTAGGTATGGTGGTAATCTAACAATTACTAAAATTACATATTCTCCTCTAACAGCTAACAGCTAGTATCTCCTCTTTATATGAGTGAATTCTAAGAACATTCAACTCCTGGAGTGCTAGGGTACGTCTTGGTGTGGGATGTGGGTTTCTGTGGCGGGAATGGATCCAAATGTGTGTGGGTGCTATGGACTGGACTTCACATATGCTAATGTTGTGCATGCGTTGATATAAGTTCGTCCATATATGTCATTTATTGAAAATTTTCTTGGCCAACTTTTATGATGTAACCAGAGATTGCACAACAGTGAGAATTTGTGGTTTGTCTGATTTTGAAGCAATTTGATCTTTGGAAATACCACAAGTTTGGTGTTGACCTCCTTGTGTGGTTGAACACGATCTTCAACTTCCCTCTTCCATGCTTCCAAGGGTGTGCTACAGCTACGCTTATGATTGATTTCCTCAAATATTTGGAAATTCTATAATAAACTAGTTAAAAATTAAGGGGTTCAAAATAAAGGAAAAGAGAGTTGGCTGCTCAAAAGAACTCTGTCTCAGAAATCATCCACCATATATTTTGTTTTCTTTATTTTTGAAATAGCGACAACAGAAACAAAGATGAACAACTAAAAAAAAAACAGAAAAGTAAAGCTCATACACTTGTACTGTTCTCTTCCTGCCCTAAAAGAGAAAAAAGCACTGAGGTATTCAAGATTTTACAATATACAGTTGTACCATAGTATTGACTTCTCATGGACCTGGGGTTTCTACGTATTGAATTGTGATAAGTTTCTGATGTATCCTGTTTTTTGGAATTTTGTATGCAGTTGAAATTGGTCCTCGCTTGCATGCAGTTATTTAAAAAAAAATTAAAATTAAAATGTGCTTTACTGATGACTTACTAATGAATAATGGTTGGGTTCTTCTGTTCACAGGCACTGCTTTCTTTGTGTTCTGATGAGTTGGTGTCATCCAAAGGAGCAGTTGATTTGTGCATTAATCAGATGAAAAATGTGTTGAGCCACCAGCAGTTGCCTGAGAATGCATCAATGGAAACTATTGGTAGAGCTTATCATGCCATGGAGACTTTTGTTCAGGTATCCTAGTTGGCCAAGCCCTTGGAGCTCCATGGGAGCCAAAATCACACGATATGCCAATGCTGTAGACTGCCAATAAAGGCAGTGCATGGATTCTTGTCTGTTTTACTTGCATAGATGGTCTTTATCTGGTTATAGCATCATCATCCAAGTGCTTCCATTAATCAATTTGTTTTTGTTGCGTATTCAGGTAATAATTCTCCTTGTATGTACGCAGGGACTACTTTATGCTAAATCCCTACTGCGAAAGCTTGCTGGGGGCAATGACTTGTCTAGCAATTCTGAAAGAAGCAGGGATGCTGATGATGCATCCTCTGATCCTGGCAGCTCTAGTTTGGGCAGCCAGTCTACAGATGAGCTTTCTGAGGTCTTGTCGAAGGCGGAAACTTGGCTAGGGCGCGCTGAGCTGCTGCAGAGCCTCCTAGGTTCAGGAATTGCTGCTTCTCTTGATGATATTGCTGACAAAGAATCATCTGCGCGGCTCCGTGACAGGTTAATTGTGGATGAACGTTACAGCATGGCTGTATATACTTGCAAGAAGTGCAAGGTAGTTCCATATGGAGGGGTTCTAGTATTGTATGCTGCACTTCTATATTCTATGGAATGTTAACTCCTTCCTATGAAATATAATAATGTCATGCATCTAATACCTTTTTTCAGATTGATGCTTTCCCCGTATGGAATGCATGGGGCCATGCTTTGATTCGGATGGAGCGCTATGCACAAGCTCGTGTTAAGTTTAAGTAACTATATCTTTTTTTTTCCCCTTAAATTGTGTTTTAGTTAATAACTAAAATTAACTTACTGCAATATTCTAGGATGGGGATGTTTCCAGATTTGTGGGTTTGTTTGATTCTTTAATTACTTTTGTGTGTCCAGGCAAGCTTTACAGTTGCATAAGGGTGATCCTGCACCTGTCATTCTAGAGATAATTAATACAATTGAAGGAGGGCCACCAGTTGATGTCTCAGCTGTTCGTTCTATGTAAGTTATGATGCAGGTCTTAAGTAATTGCATTAGAGCTCAATTATGGTGGCTTTAAGTATATAAGTCAACCCGGAGTTGTCCATAAACTCCACACTTGGATGGGATTTTGAAAGTTTATTGGAGACTAACGCTTTTTTGTGGTGAGATATGAGTTGTTGAAGCTTGCTGGAGTTACCTATTTTGGTTTTCATTTCTGACTCTTAGGATTATCATGTTAGTGAATTGACAATTTTTCATCTGCCTTGAGAGTTTGATTCTAATCTACATGTTTGTTTCATCATCTGAGCCAAACAAAACTGTGTGTTGAATGACCATTTTTCCTACTTGGCTTGGCTAGCTTTATCCTTTTGAATATATTTTGTTTCAGATGGTTTCAGATGTGATGTAGACATGATATTATTGGTACTCTGCAATGTTACCCTTTACATTTAGAAATATGGAGTTTAAATGGTAAAGCAAATGTAAATTTAAATTTTCATGTAACAAAAGGGAAAAAAAATTCTGATGCTTTCCATTGTGCAAAATCTAAAAAAATCAATTTATGCTGCAGGTATGATCATTTGGCTAAAAGTGCACCAACAATCTTGGATGATTCCCTTTCTGCTGATTCATATCTCAATGTCTTGTACATGCCTTCTACATTTCCTCGTTCTGAGAGATCCAGGCGATCTCAAGAATCTGCCAATAATAATCCCGTTGATAGTGAAGATTTTGAAGATGGACCCCGCAGCAACTTTGATAGCATTCGATACCTTGAGTGTGTTAACTACTTACAAGAAGTAACTGCCCGTGTACCTATATTCTCAGTCATATTAACGTTCACAGTTCAAAGCCCTCAAAATTGAAACTTTTGTTTCAATAAATATTCTTTTTCTGATATCCAATGGGATTGGTTGGCTTTGTTAGTCTGATTGTTGAGTTCTGTACTATTGTTTATCTTCCCTTTTTCTTTTATCTTTTGATAGTAAAAGAATAGATTTCGTAAAGGGATAATTTACATAAAGGAGAATAAGACATGTCCCAATAAAAAAATGGAACAAGAAGGAAAATCCAGAAACAGTAAAAGAAAGAAAAGAAAACAAATAAACCCACAACTGCCAAAACCAAACCATCGAAAGACTCCAAGCTTGCTGAACTTGCAAGAAGCTCAATTACTCCAATCTTGCTGAACTTCCAAAAAGATGTACTCCCTTGAAGTACCCAAACCCAACACATTACAACAATGCCATGTAGTGAATCTTTTCCCAAACTAGCACCCAATTCAACTTCTTCCCCAAAAGGGTGTATGCATTATGCTGCAACCATAACCCCCTTCCCTCACCACTGCAAATAAACCACATTTCTATAAACGCAGCCCTGTCCTTCCTCCTTTCAAAACTCACAAATGAAATAGCCAAAAATTCCTCCACCAATTTTGGATAGACTCAATTTTCTTCCAAAACACCAAATAACTGTTTTGAATTATTATAGCGAAGCACACAAACATCTGGAGGAAGTGCCTTCAATGGTCTCCTAATTTGCAACAAATTATGGGTATTGGTTCTACTAAGAACAACCTACCAGATAAAAGCCTTAATTTTTGGGGCTTCTTTAGCCTTCCAAATAATAGAACAATGATGAAAAGAAAAATTTTAATAGGTCAAGAACTCACAAAATGGTTTACAAGAATATATCCCCGAGTGATCCGAGGACCAGGAACGAACATCCATCCCTGAAGAAAGATGACAATCATTCAATAAAATGAGCAAGAAGGACAGCCCAACCAACTCCCTATCATTAAAAGGTCTCCTAAAATGAAAAACCAAAGAATCCAGTGGACTATTCGAATCAACAGCAAAGAAAGAAATAGCGCTATTCTACCTTGAGCTCAAACAGAAGAGACAAGGAAAAGATGTGGATAAGATACCATTTCCTTGCCAAGGATCTTTCCAAAAACAAATCCGAGAACCCCTTCCCACAAGAAATTTAGTGTGAGGAATGAATAAAGGATAAATCTGATAGATTGATCTCCACAACTCTCCAAAGAACATCTAAAACTAACATTGGTTATCCACCCATGTTCACTCAACCCGAACTTACTTCTAATGACTATGCAAAAAGGAAAGAATCCTTGAGGGGAAAGACCAGAGCCATTTAGCTAAGAGAGCAGTGTTTTTAGACACAAACTTTCCAAGACCCAACCCACCCTCCAATTTAGACCTGCACACCACATCCCAACTCATCAAATGATCCCTAACTCCAAACAACAAGAAATTTCTTATAATTTTTCTCTATCTTACTAGCAATTCCCGCAGGAATCTTACAAATATACAAGTAATACAATGGGATACTAGACAGAAGAACCTGAATAAGAGTGTTTGACCCCAAAAGAGAAAAGAGACCCCTTCCAACCAACTAAACTGTTCACCACCCTTTCCACTACTGGATTCCAAAAATCCACGAGTCTGGAATTACCCCCCAAAGGGACCCTAGATATGTCAAAATGCCAATCCAATAAGCTGCACCTCACATCACAAGACCACTCCCTAGCACACTCATCAAACACATTTATAGCAGCTAAGCTGCTCTTGCCCATGTTAATCTTAAGCCCAGACAGCTTCTCAAAAACATGGAGAATACCCAAAGTACTATTGAAAGAAGGGCTATGGTCATGTAAAATGGTGTCGTCAACAAATTGAAGGTGTGAAACCACCTCCCCCTCTCAGGGTGTCTTCTGTTTCTAGTTGGAAATAAATTAATTACAAGAAGGATGGCAGTGATAGCTTTAAGATTTATAATTCTATACAGAGCTGAACTTAGATATTGCCTACAGCTTTTTGCTCAAGATACTTGTACTTGATCTACTGTATTTACTCTACTTTTGTGCTAAATTTTGCATTATTTTGTTTATTACTGGTTTCAAAGTTTTAGAGAATAAAATTCCATGTTTTACTGCTAATTTCTGTCATTTGTTGAAACTGAAAATCTAAATCAGAATTGACATCAAAATTTTCATTGAAATTTCCATATATAGCGACAAAATTTTAGTTGAAACCAAAATTTATAGCCTTGTTGATATACAAATATTTTGTGAAAAACTATTTCATGCAGTTTTAGGGAAAATTTGTGAGCCTAGTCAAAATGGTTCAATATTTGAAATTGCTTCTATTATTTATTTTTCCTGGTATTCTGTTAGTTCGTTATGTATTGTTTAACTTTTCACTTTTAAGTCATGGATGGATGCAGGCTGGTTAGTAGTTATTATAGTTCTCTCTCTTTGAATTTATTCTTTGTGGGGGGTTCTTATCATTTTCTTTTTCCCATTTCTATTTTGCAGTATGGGCGTCAGCACTTGCTGAGTTTTATGTTCAAGCATGGCCATTATAAGGATGCTTGCATGTTGTTCTTTCCTGTAAACACTGTTCCTCCACCTGCTCAGCCATCTTCAGTTGGGGTAGTTTCTTCATCTTTGTCCCCTCAAAGATTGGATCCTCTGTCTACTGACTATGGAACCATTGATGATTTATGCGACCTATGCATTGGATATGGTGCAATGTCTGTTTTGGAGGAAGTCATATCAACAAGAATGTCATCTGGCGGACAGCAAGATGTAGCACTAAACCAGCATACAGCTGCAGCTCTTGCTCGTATTTGCATCTATTGTGAAACTCATAAGCATTTCAATTATCTGTACAAGTTTCAGGTACCTCCATGGTTTCAATTTTATGTGAAAAAAACAGTGTCATCCCCAGTGATTATTCTCTTCACATTTTTATATGTTTTTTATTATATTTAGTTTTCAATTTTGTGCATGTCAACAGATTTTATGGAGCAAATTTAGTGATGAATATGCATATTTAAGTTTATTTTGGGTTTCTTAAAAAAAAAGTAATTAAAAAGAATAATCTTATAATTCTGGCCAGGTGGGAGGTGATGTGTAAGTCCAAGGAAGAAGGTGATTGGGTCTTCGTAATTTGTTGTCTAAAAACACTTCCCTCTTGGCTAAATAGTTGTGGAGGTTTCCCTTGGAGGTGAATTATTTTTCACACTTGGTAATGTAAAGTAAACTTGGCTTGCAAAATAATGGGCGAGATGCTAATTGGGCCATCAGTAGCTCTTCTGAAAGTTGTTGGAGGTGTATTTCTCAGGTTTATCCTCTTTTTTCTTCTTTGGAAAAAATCCTGTTTGGGGAGAGGTAATTGTACTTAGTTTTGGGAGATCTTTGGGTTGGGGCAGCATCGGCTTCTTCCTTTGCTTGGTTATATTGTCTTTTTTCCCATCATAATGATGTAATTTCCTCTTTTCTTACTGTTGAGAGGGATAATTTTCCCTTGACCTTCATTTTAGAAGAGATTTGAATGATAGAGAGGTGGAGGAACTGTCTTCTTTGTTCATTGTACTGATGGTTGTGACTTGTGACTGGTAAGTTCTCCAGGAGTTGTGGAATTGTTTGGTCTTTGGACTCTTCAGGAAAATATTCTTGTAAATCTTTTTGTTCTCATCTAAGTAAGATTGATGTGATTTTCCTCTCTATCAAGGTGTTTGGGAGGCCAAAGTTCGTTCTAGGATATAGGCTTTTGTTTGGTTGCTGGCCCTTAATATAGTTAACACCAACAATCTTTGAGCTGTATTGTGGGGAATTTTTCTGTAAAGAAACGCTAGAATTTTCTCAGTGAAGAGTTTTTCAGTGGGATTCATTTGAGACAGAATTTGATACTTGGCTTCCCTTTGGGCTTACAGTGCTTGCTGTTCTAAGTGGTGCTCTTTTCAAGATATCACTAGAGTGTGGAGTGCTTTATTAAGATGACGTAGTTATACTTTATATTTCCTTTTCTTGAAAGGACTTATTGTTCTCTATTTTTTTTTTTTTGTATATTTTTTCCTCCATCTGCTTTTAATATTGTTTTGTTTTCTATGAAAAGAAAAAAGAAGAATAATCTTATAATAAGAGCCAAAGAGAAAGGGGCAAGGACAAAAAATCCTATTAAGAAATGGTGAAATGAAATGAAAAAAATGAAAGGTTTGCTTTTGCACTGAATATTTTATAAATGTAGAAGGAAGGTGTCTTGACTTCATGGATGAACAAATTGTGGATGCATCCAAGTTGAAGAAGATTTCTGCTCCCTTAATCCCCCAACCTTGAAAAGAAAAAACAAATAAAAAAATGAATAACTAAGGGAAACAGACCAAACATAAGCGACCTGGTTTACAGTAAGCTTCAGAAAGTGCCTTATCGGGATTGGTTTGCTGATTTCATCAGTAACAAAATTTTCTCCCTTAATGAAGATTCTGAGTCTAGTCTGGCAATATGATCTTGAAGTCACTGGAATATTGCAGCCTTTCTTTAGGAATCCTGTCAGCATGGTTTTGTCTTTAGTCTGTATCATCACTGAGTTGCTTATGTATGGTCTGTTTTCTTTAGTTATTCATTTCTTTATCTTCTACAAGAATATCACTTGCACGCTAATATGCCATGCGAACCAATGGAGCAAAAATAAAATTCATTTGCTGTGGCAAAGCCTGTATCCATGGCAGAATGTCCAGGATGGCTATTAATGCAGATAGCATTCCAGTCACAAGGTCCTTTATCTCTTTTGTTATTGAAATCCTCCCAAAATTGGCCTTATTGATTATTTCAAACATAAGTATACTTGAGACCTGCTGGTATGGGGCATCCTTATCACTTTACTTGCTTCTTGCAAAACCAGAAGGAGAGGAGGGTAGATTAAGTCCATAAAGCCAATATGCCATGATGCAATAAATTAAATGATGTGGAACAGATTTACATTTTTTTGTTTTGGTTTTTGTTTTTCATTTTTGCAACATGATGAATATGTTGGGGGAATGATCTTTCCTTTGTCTTCTTATGTGAAAACATATCATGTTATAACCTCTTGATTTTGGCATGTGTACCAGGATTGGTATGTGTTAACAATGTTTAGTAAATTCAAAAACCCAATCATAGCGATAAGTTTCCCTCTCTATTAATGATATATGTGAGTAAATCACAATGACAATAAGACTCTTACCTACGCATGCTTACTAATGTAAGTAATAATACTGAATAACCAATAACACTCCCTTATGCTTGATGCTCTTAGCTGTTACATATCAATTTAATTCAAGTGCCTCCCAAAGCTTTAATGTCAGACTTCACATGAGTGGTCACAATGAGTTTGTGCCCAAGTTTTTCCTCAACAAAATGAGAATCAACTTAATGTTTTTCTTTTTTTAATGGAAGACTGGGTTGGAAGCATTATGCATGCCAACTTAATTATCAAACATCTATTCCATATTCTAAGACTGGGTTTTTCCCTCTTGCCTTCTCCTCCTCCTTCCTCCTTTCTTCTTTTTCCTTCCTCCTTTCTCTTTCTGTTCTCCCTCTGTTCTGTTTATATGCTCTTTGTTCTGTCCATCTCTCCCTGCACGGTTTCCACTTTCTGCCCAGCAGCAGTTCCTCTTCTTCACCTTCCCTTTTCTTTATTCTTTCTATTTCTCTCCTTAATTCTTTGTATCTCTCTGTTTCTAACTTTCTGTTCATACCCCACATTAGTCTTATTCGTAAGGAAATTCATTTAATTAAATCTAATAGTCTCAGTTTCATATTAAATTTTGGATTCATTATGTATACAAAAATAAATAAATTCCTCACCAACAAAATTTCACTTTTTTCTTTCTTCTACTTCTAAAGGTTTCTTTTTCTTTCTTTCATTTTCCTGTATTCTATTCTCTCTTTTGGTTTTGTTTCTCACCAACCAAACAGATCCACTTTCTGAACTTCCTTTAGTTTCTTTCTTTTCCTTTATTTTCTCCTAAAGACTCAAACAAATCCAAGGATTCTTGTTTCTTCAACCCTAAAATCATGAAGAAGCAATAAATATTTATGGATTGAGCAATCTTGTTTCTTCAATATTCTTGGATTTGAAGCTTGAATTTAGATTTGAAGAATTCCTGCAATCCCTTGTTGCTAAAGTATTCTTCGAATTGATTTTCGTTAGCAGCATCAAATTTCTTGCGTCTAAGGTACTTACAATAGTATTTTTCAAACGGTTATTGCTACCTTTTTTAGTTTGTCATCGGTGAGATCTTCTCCTCTCTTGTAATTTCTTTTTTTATTACGATTATTAATAATTTTTCCAATAGTTGGTTAGTAGTTGAGATTTTGTGTTTTTATTTGTAGGCTTAGTATTTGCATTTTTGTGTTTGTTTTTTTCATTTGCAAGTTTTAGAATATACAAAATTTTTCAAAAAGTACTATTGCATTTTTTTTTTTTTTTAAATTTAGTCTATCTTGGATTAACAACAAAATTGTATGCTTTAAAATTTTTTTAATGCATTGTATTGTGTGTGGTTCCTATTAGTTTTAGGGTGTGACTTAAAAAATTCTCTAAGAGAAGTAAGTTTGCAAAAAATAAAAACACACACACAGACACACACACACACAAACGTGTACTTCGCTTGTGTAACACAAATTCTTTGTACACATAATCAGTCCCAAGCTCGGATAATGGAGTAGGGTTGTGTTAAGTAGCTGACAATCAGCATAAAACTTTTTCATGTCTTATTATCATGAGTTTTTACCAAATTCACCAATGTCAAGGGAATAGACTGGGTTAGTATAATAAAGAGAGGGTTGATAAGTTAGCGCAAGAAACTAAGATAGGATTAGCAACTTGGACTATAGAGACTTTTCAAGAAAAAAGTATGGAAATAGTGGAAATAATATTTAGAAGAAAGTTTAACTTAATCTTCCTTCAAGAGACGAAATGGGTAGGAGAGAAAGTTAGAAAAATTGAAAAATTAGAATGTAAACTTTGGTAACTAGTAAAGAGAAACATAAAAACGAGGTGGGTATTATTGTAGATAAAGACCTACAAGATAATGTAGTAGATGTTAAAAGAATAAGGGATAGGATCATTAAAATCAGGATAGCTTTAGGCCAGAAGATAGTGAATGTCATTAGTGCGTATGCTTTCCAAATAAGCTTAGACGAAAATCTGAAAAGACAATTTTGGGAAGATATGGTTAGTATTTTACAAGGGATACCAATGTCTAAAGAGATATTCATAGGAGCTGATTCGAATGGTCACATTGGCAAGGATAATATATGATATGAGAGAATACATGGAGGCCATGGATATGGAGATAAAAATGAGGCCAGTGATACAATCTTAGATTTTGCCATGTCTTACGATTTGGTTATATTGAACACTTGCTTTATAAAAAGAGAACAACACTTAATAGCTTTCAAGACTCAAGAGTGGGTATGATTAAAGCCAAATAGATTTCTTCTTTACTATCTTCTATCTTGTAAGGATTGTAAAGTTATTTCAAGTGAAAGTTTGGCTATACAACATAGAATCTTAGTGCTAGATATACATTGTAAAAAATGGAAGAGAAGTAGTATAAATCAACACAAGAGGCCTAGATGATGAAACTTGAAGGGAGATAATATAGTAAAATTCAAAGATAAAATGAACAAAGTGTGTGATTGGGTTGTAGGGGATAAGGTTGATATAAATTTTGTTTGGAATAAAATGGCAAATTCTATCACAAGTATAGAAAAAGAGATTTTAGGTGAGTCCAAAGGAAGATACTTGGGTAGTAAAGAAAGTTGGTAGTGGGATCAAGAAGTCTGAAAAGTCGTTATGACAAAAGAAATTGGTATAAAATATGGCAAAATTATAGAAATATAGAAAATCTTGAAAAATATAAAGAAGTGAGAAAAAATGCAAAAAATACTATCAATGAAGCTAAACATAGAGCTTATGATACTTTATATACTAAACTAGATACAAAAGGAGAAAAAGACATTTATAAACTTGCTAAAGCTAGAGAAAGAAAATGTAAAGATTTAGGTGATGTAAAATGTATAAAGGACGAGAATGATAATGTTAGAGAAGAAGACATAAAAGAGAGGTGGTAAAGATATTTGGATAAGTTGTTTAATGAAAACCAAAATGAAATATTGAACTTGGAAGTGAAAAATTAGGAGAAGACTAAAAATTGTTGAGTTATTCACAAAATTAGAGTCCTTGAAATTAAGATGACATTTGTAAAGATGAAGAGTGGGAAATCTATAGGACTAAATAAAATACCAATTGAAGTTTGGAAATGTTTAGGCAATAAAGGAATTATTTGGTTAATTAATCTATTCGACACTATTAAAAAATCCAAGAAAATGCCAGAAGAAGGAAAAGTATGTTAAGTTTGTACAAAAACAAAGCGATATTCAAAACTGTAATAACTATCGTGGAATTAAGATTATGAGTCATATGATGAAATTATGGGAAAGGGTAATTGAACATAAAATAAGATTAGAAATGAAGATCTTAGAAAATTAATTTGGTTTTATGACTATGAGATCAACAACAAAAGTTTTTTTATCTTTTAAGAAGTTTAATGGAAAAGTTTAGGGAAAAAAAGGACTTGCATATGGTTTTTATTGACCTAGGGAAAGCTTATGATAATGTACTTAGGGAAGTTCTTTGGTGGGTATTAGTAAAGAAGGGAATTTGCAATAGATATACAGAGGTCATTACATATATGTATGATAGAGTAGTGACAGGTGTTAGGATTGTAGGAGGAGATTCTAGAGAGTTTCTAATCAGAATAGGTGTACATCAAGGTTCTACTTTGAGTCATTATTTTTTTTACTTTAGTAGTTGATGAACTAACTAGGAATATTCAAAATGAGATCCCTTGGTGTATGTTGTTTGCAAATGATATCATACGAATTCATGATAGTAGAAGCAAGTGGAATCTAAGCTAGATCTTTGGAGAGCCACATTAGAGTCTAAACGGTTTAGGATAAGTAGAAATAAGACAAAATATATGAAATGTAATTTCAGTAATGTAAGGAGTAGCAATAGAGAGAAGATTAAACTGGATAATCAAGAGATTAATAGCATTGATATATTTAGATATCTTGGATCTATCATGCAAGCTGAAGGGGAAATTGAAGAAGATGTAGTACATAGAATTAATACAGGTTGGTTAAAATGGAGGAGTGCGTCAGGTGTGTTGTGTAATCGTAGAATACCCTTAGAATTAAAAGGAATGTTTTATGAGATGACTATAAGGCTAGCTATGCTTTATGGTTGAGAATGCTAGGCAACTAAGAAACAATATATACAAAAAATGAAAGTTGTTGTGATGCGTATCTTAAGGTGGATGAGTGGTTTAACATTAAAAGATAAACTAAGAAATGAGCATACATGCAATAATTTAGGTATAGCACCAATTGGAAACAAGATAAGGGAGGGACGACTTTGATGGTTTGGGCATTTGAAATGCAAACCTAGTAGAGCACTTGTGAGGAGTGAGTTAGTTATTGTTTCTGGCATGAAAAGGAAATAACTTAGAATGTGGTAATGAGGAAGGATTTAATAGCTGTTAATCTAATAGAGGAAAACGCTCTAGATCGGGTGAATTGGCGGGGAAGGATTCATGTAGCCAACCCCACCTAGTGGGACTTAAGGTGTGTTGTTGTTGTAGTACTCCGTATGCTAAGAATATAAACAAGAAAGTTCTTCTAACATGCTCTTTAGCCAAACTAGTTCACATGTGCTGTGGGCCATGGCCTTATATTCCAACTTAGCACAAGTATGGATCCCAATAGCCTAGTCTCATCTAGAAGGCCTAGATTATACTTCCTATGTGACAAAATGATCCCCTTAATACTTTTATGCCTAAGAAGTATTTTAGTATCCCCAGATCTTTGGTTGGAAACTTTGTCTGCAGAAAATGTTTCAACATGCGCAACTAACATAATAATGCTAGAGTAGTAGAGTGAAACTATAGTATGCTGCTGAAGGCTTAACTCAAGCACTAATCCCACCAGACCATGCTTTAGGAGATTGCTTTAGACTATGTAAGAATATCATGAAATGATACACCAATGCCAACTCCCCCAAGCAACAAACATGTTGCTCCATATTCACCTAAGACCATATGAAGGCATTTTTTGCATCCAATTGATGCAAAGGCTAAATGGCCAATGACAAGTGGTTGCTAAGGAGATAAGTTTGGTAACTAGGGAGAATGTGCCACCTTACACTTGAGTATACCCTTATCAATAAGGAAGGCCTTGAGTAGAGCCATAGAACCATTAGAATTGACTCCCATGGTGTATAGCTAGCAATATCTGACCAGAGCCTTATCAACCGGTTCCAAAGAACCCAAGGCACACATCTCTTCAGCCGTTGCAGCCCTCCACTGAAAGTAGGATAAAGCTACACACAAAGATTTGGGAAGGGAAACAGTGGATAACTTTTTAATGAAAAGGGGGACAATTGACAAGAAATCATAATGGAAAAAATTAGAAATTGAATGTTACATACAAGCGCATTTACCTTTTAGGGAAAAAAATAGGAAGGTTAGTATCATGGGGAGATGGATCATAAAACCAAAGGCGTAGCATCAGGATGGAGTGGGGGGAGGGGAGCGGCACTCTTCTCCCTTGAGTCATTGTCATTTTTATATCCACAAATGATGATGATTCAGGCAACTAGAAGAATTATATTGAAATGTCAACTGAGGAGGAGGGCTAGGATTAGACAATAGGCCAGAATCTGGAAGGCTAGGTAGAGGAAAGGACTCTTAAGGTCAGCATGACTCGAGCAATAAGAGTAATATGGTGTAGACAGAAAGAAGGTGACTACGAGGGAAACAAATAAATGATGCAAAGTAGGACTATGGCAGCTTATCCCTTTTGAGTAAAAGAGTAGCCCAAAAAATACATGAAATATCACAAGGACCCAACTTATCCACTCTTTGGGTTATCTAAACAACAAAGGTCACACACCCAAATATATAAGGATGTAAGAGAAAAAAGGAGCATTCAAGAAGAGGACTGAATAAGGTCTTTTACCACCAAGGACAAAGGATGGCATTCACAACAGCATGGTGGTGGAATAACGAACTGGTGGGATTGGAGTAGGACCATAAGATTATGGTAGGACCGTAAGATCCAACAATACGTTGTAGTTTAAATTTTACCAAATTAACAAAATTATAGAGTCAAAATTGATTTTTAAATTGATGTCATTGGTTCAAACGCCAAATGTCAATAGTTAGGTTAAGGATATATGTTGATACTTAACACACCAATGTATTCAATGATAATAATGATGGTTGTGATGATTTTCATTATGAGCTTTATGGATTTGCAAATGATGAACTCAGAGATATTGATAAATCAAATAGTCATTTTAATGTTGATTCTATTTTTAATGAACTACGTTGATAGTTTGGATTTTCTTGTTTGTTTGCTAACTTTTAAATACATTTTAGATGTTCATGTTATACAGTTGTTTGTTGACTAATTTGTGTTTAAAAATTATGTCTTTTCCTTTTTTCTATGATTTTTATTCCTTTTTCATTATAAGCTGATCTGATTGAATTAAGAGTGCAACAATTACATTTAGGTTGTAACTTTTATTTTGTATTGATGGTAGAATCTTGCCATCCTTGTCCAATCCTATGATCCAATCGATCTAACCCTCTTACCAAACCCATGTAGGATCCCTATTTTAACAACCTTGGATAAGAGAGTAAGCAGTGACATAACATCACTACAAAATACTTTGAGACATTCATCTATTGCAAGTGGGTGCAATGACTTTGACAATATGTCTACTTTCGCTCTCTACAACTCCATTTTGTTGTGGAGTGTGAGCACAAGATAACCAATGAGTCATACCAGATTTAGTCGTATAGGTAGTGAATTGGGTACTAAAGAACTCCTTAGCATTGTCACGAGAAGCATTCTTATGGATAAATTAACTGATTTATTCATTTTAAAACAAAAGGCACCAATGATATGAAATGACTATGAATGATCCTTTATTAAATAAAACTAGTCATCCTCAAGTAATCATCTGCAAAGGTGACAATACATTTGAAAATCAATTTTGACGTAACACAACTAAAACCCCAAAACGCCGTATGAACTGACATGTAAGGGTTGACTGCCCATTTATTGACTCTTGAAGCAAACTAAACACAATTGTGTTTTGTCAATTGACAAGGCTCAGACTCATGACTTGACCCCAAACTCAAAGCCAGAATCAACTGCTTTAACTTGTCCAATGAGTGATGACCAAGGCAACAATGGATTTGAATTGGTGTAGCAACAACAGTCAAGCAATAGAAGAAGATAGCAAGTTAAAATAGAAAAGTCTTCCAGCCTCATGTTCTCTGCCAATTGTCATTCTTGTCATCAAATCCTGAATTACGACAAAATGAGAAAAGAGGGTTTTATGAAACAACTCATTGATTTTGTAACTTGCTTAAGAGAGATGACATAGGAAGCTATGGAATATACAAATAGAAGAGAGTAGGATTTATTGTCCTTATTCCCTTAATTGCAGTAGTGGACCCATCAACGAGGGTAACACAAGGTGCATTTGGAGAATATTTGATGGTAGAAAAGAAGTTGGTATACCTATCAGGCTATCATATGGTCAGTAGTTGCTGAATCTATAGTCGAAGGACTAATGGGAGAGATGCTGGATGATAAGGAAGATGTAGGGTTACATATCTGAGCAACAGATGCACTGGGAGAGAGGCTTGTTGAGACACCTGATATTGCAAGAACATCAAATGCTTCTCGTCTGAAACAGTTACAGTGCACTTCCTAATAGTTGAACAACGAAATGTGGTGGTTCCATTGGTGATACATGGGGGTTTATAATGAAGATTCCAAAGCTAAATGACCCCCCTCATTCACAATCAGTACTGGGGGGCCATTACCATGTCCATCCCTTCCTCTATAACTGCTGGAACCACCCCAGGAGCTTCTAGTACAAGAATTACTTTGTGTAACAGATGCAGTCTTCTCAGAACTTGAGGCTGGAACACTGAAACTAGGAGTTCATGTATGAGTGCCAGAGGAGACATGAAGTGTGCGAGAATATAAAAGCCAACAAAAATGGCAACTTAGCACTACCTAGAAGAGACCGAACTGGTTTGGACTCAGGTTTCGAACCTTTGTATCTCACAGATATCAGTTGTTATAAATTGCACAATGTTGAGTCCCTCATGGATGCATTCCATCCCCAAAAAGTACTCAATGATACCATCTCACTATTGTAGTTGATGGTACTCTAGGGAGAGATCATACACGTGGGTGCATTATCCCAAACTTCCTTGCATACATCCATATGCGTACACATCCTTTCAATTTGGGGGTCTATTGAGTTATGAAGTTTGGAGAAATCAATGCGGCTTCCAGCACCCATACTCCTTTCCCTTTGTCGTCAATGGGTTCAAACTGAAACAAGTGTTCAGACTTGCCTAAGCCAGACAAATAGATCTTGACAGCCTTAGACCAATGCACATAGTTATTTCCATTCCTACTCGGTTGTAATCTCTGGCAACAGAGAAGGAAGCATTCTTTTGGGAGTCATGGCCTCCATCCCAGCACACAAACAAATGAGACCAACAACAAAGAAATTAGACAACCAGAACAAGTCACAAGCACATTGACAAGGCTCTGTCTCCAATGAGCTCCGTTACCACTGACAAACTGCCTCCAAAAGTCATACATTAACAGAGTGTTGGGCATGAACAGCTAAAAAGGTTGGATCTTTGCACTAAAATCCATGACCCAAAAAATTGATAACATGGTTTAAAGAGGGATTCAAACCATGTTGGACCGGATCAGACCAAATAGGGCCATACAAAGCCTTAAACTCTGGCACTTGGAGTCAGAGCTGTCAACCTTCAACTGGGATTAGAGGGCATGTGGAGGAAGCTCAATCTGTGGGATTTTAGGGCTTTATAGATAAGCAATATATGTGGGTGGCTATGGTTCTGGTTTTGCAAAATCTCAAGGGATTTTATGGTCCTGAACATGCAGTGTCGTCCTGGAATTTTCCTGTGTCTGCTGTGTTTTCTGGCAGCTGCTGGATTTGTTTCAGGCCTGCAGTGGTGCTTGCGACTCTTATGGTGGTAGTGTAGAGAATTGTGGGGTTTATGTCTCAGGATCTTGCTTTGGTACCATGCTAACATTGTTTCGTAAATCCAAAAACCTAATTTCAGCGATAGGTCTCACTCTCTATTTATAATATATGTCAAAAGTGCGTCGCAACGACCATAGTGTCCTCTTACTCACACTGACTAACACAAGCAATAACTACTAAATAACCAATAACAATGTTAAAAGGACACTCCTGTTTTGTTATAGTTCTCTACGACAGCACAGTGGAAATTTTGACACGTTCATCTCACCCTGTTTTGGGCTTCATACCTGTTGTCCTTGTTAGAAAGAAGAGATGTTTCTGGATTGTCATGGGATGGGACTCTATTTACCCTTCTATTTTTTCTTTGATGCACTATGAATTTCTGTTTAATAATCTCATAGAATTGCTGTTTTTTTTCTTTTGGATTGTTTTTCACATTACTAGTGTGAATTGCAGCATATTACAACTAATAGTGTTCTTCTAAATTAAATAATCTATTAATTTTCCTCTGATTTTTCGTCATAATGTACTTCCCTCTTTTAATCTTACTCAAGCAGAATTCTCTCTCTCGCTCTCTGCACACGTGTATGCCTTTGTGCTCATGTGTATATTTTTTAATTTACTTGGTATTTCAGGTGATCAAGAAGGACCACGTTGCTGCTGGACTTTGCTGTATTCAGCTATTTATGAATTCATCTTTGCAAGAAGAAGCCGTGAGACATTTGGAACATGCCAAGGTGAATTTTAAGTGCCTTTGAACATCATTTTGTTCCTTGTTTCAATTTAGAGATGCAATTGAATTTTTTTTGACAATTTTATATAGTAAAGTTAGGACAGAATGTATAAAGAAAATGTCCACCAAGTTAATGAGATATTAACTGTATTTTTGAATTTCTGGAGTTCAAGATAAAGACCAACACTAATCAAGATCTAGAAAATTATAAGATGTGGAAGGAAAAAAGTGTCATAGAAGATTGCAGGAGTGACTAAATATATATATATATATATATATATAAAATAAAAGAAGGTATATTAGATTGAGGAAGAGAAGTTACAACCTAAGTGGACAAGAGGTCCACCTGAAAAAATAAAAAACAGAAACAAAAGAGAAAATAATAATAAAGATGAAAATTAAAAAATAACAAAGAAAAATAATAATAATAACTGAAAAGTACTCCTATCCAAGAAATACCTTTTCAAACCTTTTCGTCATAATTCACCAAGCACTTTAAATTTGCAAGATCCCTCTGGCCCTTCTTCCCCTTGTACTTACCCCCATCAAAGAGCACTTCGATTCCACGAGCATCACACATTTTTAAATCCAATTTATCCATTATATCTTGGGCTTCTAAGTCCTTCGTAGAAATCACCCCCCTGTTGTAGGTAAAATTCTATCATTGCACTGCAGTTTATTTATTATCCAAACAATCATTCTCAAAAATAGGAACCCCCTCCAATCCTTCCATCGTGGCCGGATGTATATATGATAGATCCCCGAGAACATCACAAGAATCAGAAGCATAACCATATTGTTCTCTGTGGCTGTTGGTGGACTATTTGTGGAACTGTGTGGTGTCTGATTGATTGTTTGTACAGCTTGAACTGTATGGTGAATTTTTGTGGGTTTTTGAAGACTATTTGTGGGATCATATAGTGGCAGTCAGATATTGTTGTTCTGTTCCTTCTGTAGGTTGTATTATTTTGTGGTTGCTTGCTCTATTTGGATATGGATTTTAAACCTGTCATTTTTCCTTTGCTGCCTCCACAAATTACTAATCATAACCTGAATGGTAGTAATTATGTTCAGTGGTCTTAGGCAGACAGTTTATTTGACTTGTCAAGGTAAAAGCCACGATGCCGATGACATTCTTAAGGCCAAAAGAAGCCCACATTCTTAGTTTGTTGTGGACCTCTATGGAACCCCATGTAGCAGACATGTATATGCATCTTGATACATGCAAGGAGGTTTGAGACTATGCTAGGTGGTTGTATTTGAGTAATTTGACTTAAGTATCTTGCTTCATCTAAGAAAGTCTATAAAAAGAGTTGAGCGGAATGTTTCATATTTTTCCTAAGGCAAAGGAGATGCAAAAATAGTGGGAGCAGCTAATTATTATTATTTTTTTTTTGTGTGCCCTCTCATGGGACTAATGGTGTTAGTTTCAACCATTGATAGAAGAACATTAGTTTCTCTTACTGGATGGTAAAGGTGATTATAGTGGGGCCCATGATGGTAATGGTTCCGGAAATTGTACTTCTCATAATTGTATTGGAGGATAAGGATATGGAGGTTGAAGTACATGTGTACTATTGTGGACACGTGTGGGAGTTGTTGAAAGCAAAGGAAGAATTTTATTAAAAGATTAAATGTAAAATCAGGAAAATAACATATCTCCTAAAAAGGTCTAGAAAAGTCCAGATAAAAACAGAGGAAAAAACCTCAAAGCAAAAGGAACAAAATGAAATCAGCACAATCTAACAATCCAAGAAATAATGCCAACCGCGCTGGATATCTGAAAAGCTCACCCCCTTAAAATTCCAATGACCACCAAAGAGAAGCCAAGTAATGAATCTTCTCCCAAACCAGCAAATATGACTTCTTCCCTGAAAAAATATGTGCGTTACACTCTATCCACAACCCCCAAATACCGCAAAGAATACACATTTCCAGAGCGTTTCCCTCTCCTTTTTCCTCCCAAAACCAGCAAAAGAAACTGCCAAAATGTCCATTATCTCTGAACACACCCAACACTCGCTGAAAAAAGCCAAATAACGTGTTCTATACCTTTCAAGCAAAATCACAATCTATAAAAAGATGAGATGCAGATTCCAAACAGTTAAAACAAAGTACACAAACATCTGGGGAGAGAGCCTTCAAAGGTCATTTACTCTGCAACAAGTTATTAGTATTGATTCTATCAAGTGCAACCAACCAGTGAAAGGCCTTGATTTTAGAGGGGACTTTGGCCTCCCAGATGTATTTATAGGGAGGAAAATAAGAACTAGACCTATTCAAAAATTCACAAAAGGATTTGCAAGAATAAGGATCCAAGGACCAGGACCAACTATCCTCTTCCAAACAAACCTGGCAGTTAGTCAACAATACTAGCAAAGAAGACAACTCGACCTTCTCCTTATCATTCATCTCCCTATCATGTACCTAGACCTTCTCCTCTCTCTCTTCCTCTCTCCTATACAACATGCATTGCTGAAGGCAATTTGACAAAGACTTTTGAATCATTTTCCAATATGGGCTTAATTTTTGAGCCTCTAATTCCTCTTGTTAAGAAACCTTTTTTCCACTTTGCTAAATGATGTTTGAATTCATTGCTCAGTACAAATTAGAACATCTTGGAAAGACTTTTTCGTGTGGCGGCTGGAAGAAAGAATAGGACAATTGACACGTAGCAGGTTGTCAAGCTGGCAAGTGGAATTCCAACAGTCATTTTTCCCTTTTTTTGCATTGGGCGAACTAATGGCTGTAGCATGAGGTACTTTCATGTATGTCCCCCCCACCCCCACCCCCCCCCCCCCTCTTCTAATCCAAAATGTTGAAGGTCTCTTGCTTCTTCCATCTAGAACAAATTATTTTTGAATAATATATGCCCTAGACTGATAATACCATCTCATATTCATTCAAAAAAATTGGAGCTTTCTCATTGAAGTTACTCCTGGATTTGGCTAGAATATGGTTTCTGTGTGGGCAATCCATCACACTGCAGCCACAATTAGAAAATTGTATTCTAATGGTAATTTATGTGTACATTTCGTATATATGGTTCCCTCTGTTTCTTGTTAAAGTTTAACTTTTGTTGATTTTTTATGTTTACATTTTGTATATAAGGTTCCCTCTGTTGTTAAATTTTAACTTTTGTGCCATTTGATCATAGATGCATTTTGAAGAAGGGTTGTCAGCACGATATAAAACTGGAGATTCTACTAAGCTCGTCACCAAGGGTGTCCGAGGAAAAAATGCCTCTGAAAAGCTTACTGAGGAAGGACTAGTCAAATTTTCTGCTCGGGTATCAATCCAGGTACTGACATCTATCATATATGAAACAATGTGAGTTAATAGCTGAAAGCATTCTAGGGTGAGGATCGAGTAAATATTTACAACGTTGTTACTGTTGACCATGAGTAGGGGTTTATTCGACATTTTTGTGAAGATTCCACCTAGTTTAAGAAAAGTTAGTTTTACTTGCCTAAACGTGCTCTCAAATTGATAGGAAAAAAAGAAAAAGAAACGAAAGCTATGCATATTCCTTCCCATCTAAAATTTGCATGTAGAACATTATCTTTGAACCATCTAAAAGTCGGCATTTTTTTTCCCTCTCTTTTTCATTGGATTCTGATATATTTCCCATTTTCTTTTTCTAGTTTATTTCTATATTTTAATTTAATTTTAATTAAATATTATGCTTTTGTTAGTTCTAGCTATATATAATTCTGTGTGGCGGTATGAAGTAACTGTGCATGTGGTTTTATTATGACACACCAACAAATCATAACTTAGCGTATAATATATGCTGAGAGCTAAACTGATTCTACCTTCTGCTTGATTTGATTCCTGCTCCTTAAGCAGCTTATCCATCTATTTGTTATTTTTATTTTGTTCTTTTTATGCTTGAAAGTTGAAAAGCAGGAAAATTTTGAGAAGTGTACACATACATAACTATATTTCTTAGGCCGAGACGTGGTGTTAAGGTTTTATCACGTAAATTACGGATCCAAATTTATGTAAATGTTAGTTAAAATTCAAACAGCTAACTTGCTAAGATGGATAGAAGCCAGCATCTTCCTCTACTGTCATGTGCTATATTTGTTTTGGTGACTTTTAGATAATTTATATAATAGTTCAGGAGACATGAATTTGAATGATAAAAGAAATTTAATTGAGAAAGAAAGAAGAATATAAACTAAAGGGAGGACATGAAGTCTTCACAGGTACAAAAAAAAAAATAAAATTGAAAATTAAAAAATATATATGACTAATCAAGATTGCTTATTTAAAAAGACAACCCTTAAGCTTTTCCTTTCATAATTGATAGGGTTTTCAAATTGTCCATTTTTCTTTGCCCTTTCTTTGTTCTTGCCCCTTCCACAATCCAACCTCAGATCCTGACTTCCAAAGCATTCAATTTCAAGCCCATTTTCTCCAAAAAGTCCTGAGCTTCAACATCATTCTCATTTATCTCCATCACCAACATGATTGGAACTGGTAATATACCATCTCCCTTGATGCAACATATTGCTGCCCTATCTTGAGAATTAACAGTATGAATAGTACTCGATTTTTCGTTAAAGATAGGAACTCTTTCCAAGGCGCTAGTAGGAGTCAAAACGCATGGGAAATGTTAAAGCTTGATATACATTGTTGGCACACAACCTAACAAGCTTTTAGGTAAAGTGGTACTCTAACATGGTATCAGAGCTGGTTACCCAGAGGTCCTGTTTGTTGGCTGCGTTTATTGTGTGGCGTTAAAAAAATTATATCATGGGTGTTATTTATTGTGCATTTGTCTGTCTCTCCACATGCTGTTGGGCTGCATGTGCAGGAGAGTGTTAAAGCTTAATATACATTGTTGGCCCATAACCTAACAGTTTAAGCTTTTAGGTACAGTGGTAATCTAATAGGAAATATTTTCAGAAGAGTCCAAATCATAGCCATACTAAGCACAAATTATCATCCAACAATAATACATCACACAAAAACGTTATCAAATATGCTCTCGGCCCTCACCTCACCAGATTCAGTAGCCGACTTTTGTTTAGCAATCTGCAGCTTACCACTGTACTCTGCCAAACCACTTGCAATCACAAGGACATTTTCTGGAGATCTTCAATCACTATTCCTTTTAAACTTTTTCCTGTTGCACGATTCTGGATGACAATTTTTCTGTTCAAAAACCTTACAAATCTCAATCCTGGATTGAATTGCCCTCAACTGAAAAGGCTCTTTCTTGAAACCCTGTAGATTGAGATCCCCTGGTAAAACTTCTTTCCATACAAGAGGCATAACCATCCTGATCTTTCCATGTGTAAAGCTTGAAATTTACCTGTGCAGGGTCTGAGCCAAACATGCTCTTAAGGACCAAGATCTTTTATAATTTAAGGCTCTTATCATGAATGTGGCTATATGTTGTGCTGCCCTCATAATATTATTTGTTTTTGCCCAACAGTAGATGCTGGAAATAGTGTGCTTTCTCATAATCTTGCGCCCTATCTGCAGGGTTTAAATTTTACACCTGACCACTTGAATTGCCCACCCTTCAGTTAAAATGCATTGGGCCTTGTAAACCCAACAATTGACCTCACAACAGAATGTTCAAAACACCCTGCCCATTTGAAAATCATCAGTTCATTGTGCTAAAACCCTTCCATATCATCTTGCCCATGATTTGTTGCTGTTTCGGAAAAAAATAAAAAATAAATAAAAAAAAAAGACAATCCTCTACCATTGAATCTGAATTCTGAATCCCACCTACAAAAATTTGCTTCAAATGATCAAATCTGACCTGCTCAATTTGTCTCTCACTGTCAACTTCAAAAATTCCCCATATTGTTGCCGTTTTCAGGAGCAGAGATAAGAAAGATCCTCTGCCATTCAATCTGAATTCTGAACCCCTCTAAACACTTACACCTATTTTTGGTCTCAGGGCAATAATACCAGAATATCCCAGGACTCCTTATCTGATTGAAGCACTCATTCTTCCAAAATCCAACCCTCCAAATCCAACCCACATCATGGTCTTAAATCTCCAAAATTGTCGAAATTTCCATAGAAATTTCTGCTTTCCACCACCCTCAAATAGAAACAGCTGTAAATTTCTGTCTTAAACTTACACAAATAATCCAAAATTTACTGAAATCTCAAAATTTCCCCAAATTTTGTCTAAATTTGAACTATAAAACTAACATTTCCTCAAAATTAAAATGTGAAATTTGAACAAACAGAAATTTCTCTCTCCATTAATCTTCTTTCCATTAACAATAAAGATTCTTACAAGAAGGAGACAAATGATAACTTTCAAGCGTTTGAAATGTTATGGAAAATTAACGTTATATATTAGGCTACGACATTTTATTTTTTCATTTATCTAATTATGGAAAATTAAAGTTAGATATTGGCTACAACATTTTATTTAATCATTTATCTAATTATGTGTACTTGTGTGATAAATAATATTTAACTAATTTACGGTTTTCATTTATATTAATTGAATATGTTTAATTTGATTATTATATTACTTTTATTTCACCTTATGTGTTGTGAATGCATTTTATTTATGATAGTTCAGTCTTGCATTGTTATATTTGTAGTTTCATAGAATTCCATGATTTGATATTAATTTCCATCATTTTTTGAAATCAAAATTGAAATTGACATTGATGTTGAAACGTCCATCAAAGTTTTCACATTTTTGTAGGCTTGATATTTCAGTCGAAATCAAATTCTAAGACCCTGACACTCATACATTTTTCTGTCATCACTGGAACCCAAATCCAATGATTCTACCTTGGATTCATATCCAACTTATGCACAAATCCTCCTACCTATAGTCCCTCCGTTCAAAGGTTTGAAATCTGGATGGTTTGCAAGAAGTTTCTCTCCATCATATTGTTTTACTACCAAAACCATCGAGTTGGTCATAAGAGAGAGAGAGAGAGAGAATTAACAGGCATTTTCTCTTTTTAATTTAAGTGATTGCTTAGTGCCTCTTTGAGTGCTTTCTGTACAATTACCTGTTATCATACTTTATATGCACAAATGAAAACTAAAATTTGAACATTTCATTCTTGGTAATTGGTAGTAGAGTAGCTGCAGAGACGGTTAACATGCAAAGAAGTGAACTGAATGCATACTTAATAAATTTATGATAAGCTGAGTTTTCTCATTGTGGCAATTTTAAATTCATTTGTAAAGTCTCACATGCTCCCTCTGGACTTTCCTTTATTTAATTATTGTAGGTGGATGTGGTGAGATCCTTTAACGATACAGATGGGCCACAGTGGAAATATTCTCTTTTTGGAAATCCAAATGACCCTGAAACTTTCAGGTTCGTGTTATCCTCAATAATATCAAGTTCTTCAACAGTAGATTCCTAGCAGCACCTTCTATGCTTTTTGCAAGAAGTTCTAACCATCAGCATTGATTTCAAAGCTTAAATATATCCCTCAGCACTCCCCCCAACCCTCCTGCTCCCCCTTCCCTGTGTACACTTGGGCTCAATAACACGTGACACTTTGTGCCCTTCAACAGAAAAGTTAGACAGAAGCCCATTATAGTTTTAATCTTAATTGTAGCACTTTGAGCAGCTGTGAGGACTTCATTTAGTTATGTAAATGAAAATGGTCATGTGGGGTTCGTGTGATCCTTACGAATATATTTTATGACAAATTTTGCTGTGAGGTCATTTAGGGCCTTTGAATCCCTTGTGTGTGTGTGTGTCTGTAAAACACACCTAAGTGAAAGGGCTTATAGGACCAAAGTAATACATCTGAAGGACTGCTAACCAAATTGTTTCGACTTCTTCTAGGGCCTTGTAAGCATGTCACTGAACACTGTACGCAAAGTTTTCACTGTCAAGACAGTTGGAATACCAAATTTTAGGAAGATATGATATTATGGATGCTGCCCAAAAAAAAAAAAAAAAACAACTACAACAACGAAGGATACAAGAAGTGGATGTAATGTGCACAAAGCCAATGTTGCATAGAACATAAAAGTTTCAGTTCATGGAATGAGAATAGGATCACAGTGCAGCATATTTCTAAAATGTGGTGTTAGGGGTATCTTTGTATCGATATATCGAGGAAAATGTGTAATGGCTTGTGTTGAGAGGATGTTCTGGTGTTTCTTAATTAAAAGAGATTTTCTTTTGTGAAGTAAAATGACTCAAGAAATTTGTAATGTGACCATGCTCCACTTTGACTAATAAAAAAACTTTTGATTTGTTAGATTTTGCATTTTAAATAATGTTCTAGAACATTTTAGAAATCTGTGGATCATGGTTCCATATGATATTGACATTTTTTGGTAACCACATGCGCAGCTCTTGGTGAACCTGAGTATGGAGACAACTAGCAGCGCTTGTTGGTTGTAAATTTTCCTATGCATAAGCAGCTCTCATAAGTTGTTAACTAAATCGTTATACTATTAAATCTCTCTCCAATCTTACTACAATGTATTAAAAAAAAAAGAAAAAGAAAAAGGAAAACAAATAAGGCTTCTATAAGAACTCACTGATTTTTTAAAATAATATCTTGTTTAAAATTAAATAGTATTTAGCTCGTGTCATGGGCTCTGCTAGTTGAGTTGACAGTTTTTCCCATTCCTACAATCTTAAGTACTAATAATCATCAATGCAACAATGAATGTGATTAGGTGGTTTGCATGGTTTAGGTTTTTTTAGAGTGGAGTCCTATTTCTAGAGATCACGTAATTTGGATGGAAAATCCTTTTAAGGAAAGTGGGGTGAAGGCGGTTGTGTTTAAGATGGAAGGGGATAAAGTGGTCGATTTTGATGGGTTTCATCAGGAATTCTTTCAAGATTGCCGGGGTATGCCTTGGGGGATTTAATGACAATTTTTAATGAATTCTATTTTTATGGGTTTTAGTAATTCTACTTTTATCACTTTGATGCCTAAGAAGACTAGGTCTATTAAAGTTGCAGATTTCAGCCTATTAGTCTAGTTACTAGTATGTATGAGATTATTACTACGGTTCCGAAATATAGGTCGGTTTGGTGGTAGGTGACACAATTTCTAAGACTCAAAGTCGTTTTATGTGTGGATGTTATTTGAGTAGCTAATGAGATAGATGAGGATGTTTGGAGGACGAAAGAAAGAAAGGTTGTGTGAGTCATGGTTTAGGGCTCCAAGAGGCTTTAGGCTAGGGGGGTCCACTTTCTCTTCTATTGTTAATTCTTGTGTTGGATATCTTGAATATATTGGTTTATAGGGTTGTAGATAAAGGGCTTGTGAGGGGGATTCGAGTGCAGAGTGAGGGGTTGTGGTGCCTTTGTGTTTGATTTGTAGATGACACTTTTTTTTTTGTTAGAAAATCAGAAGGAATTTGTTAGATTACCATTTTACCTAAAAGCTTGAGCATTAGGCTGTGAATTAACAATGTATATCAAGCTTTAACACTCCCCCGCATGTGCAGCCCGACAGCACGTGGAGAGTTTAACACATGATAATAACACCCATTACACGGAATACAATAATTTTTTAAAATACCACGCAATAAACACAAGCAACAAGACTAGAACCCAGGACCTCCTCGTAACCAGCATTGATACCATGTTGTAGAGTTAGAGATGAGGGTGATAATAAGAGAATGAGAGAAGAAAAGAGGAGAAAATGAGAAAAGGAGAGGAAAAAAAGTGTTCTTTTGCCTTGTTTATTTCCTCTGTTTCTATCCATGCAATGGATGTAGAAATGGAGCCTTGAGCACTTGAGGGACATGGAACTTGGTTGATCCTCCTCCTGGTAAAGAGTTGATTAGGTGTTGTTAGGTCTACACCATCAAATATCTTCCTGAGAGCTCTATTGAATGGCTTAAGGCTCAGTTGGTTTCCAAGGGGTACACCCAAACATATGGTATTGATTATCTTGAGACCCTCTCTCCAGTTGCTCGATTAAATTTTGTTCATGTATTGATCTCATTGGTTGTTAATTTTGATTCGACCTTATATCAGTTATGTGAAGAATGCCTTCTTTTACAGAGATTTGTAGAAAGAGGTATACATGGAGCAAACTTCTGGGTTTGTTGCTCAAGGGGGGGGAGGGGGGAATGGTAAAGTATTCGGGTTGCATAAGCCCATTTATGGTCTTAAACTGTGCCCTCGAGCCTGGTTTGATTAATTTAGTGTTGCAATTTCTGCGTTTGGCTTTATCTAGTGCTACTCTTGTCATTTGGTTTGCAGTAGTTTATATTAATGATATCATCATCATTGGAAGGAACCATAATGGGATTGCAAATGATAAGCAATGGCTTCAAGCAAAATTTCAAATTAAGGACTTCGGTATTCTATGTTACTTTCGGGGATTGCAAATGATAAGCAGTGGCTTCAAGCAAAATTTCAAATCAAGGACTTGGGTATTCTATGTTACTTTCTTCGTAATGAAATTGTATGGTGTAGGAAAGAGTTGAATCTATTTCAGCGAAATTAAATGTTGGACTTGCTAAGTAAGACTGGTTTGCTGGGAGCTAAACCAGTTGATACTCCTATCGATCCCAATGTGGAGTTGTCTAGGGATTTTGAACCAAACTTTGAAGACAAACGTTGAATAGGCAGTTGGTTGGCAAGTCAATCTACTTAACGGTCACTAGACCTAACATATCTTTTGCAGTGGGGCTGCTGAGTCAGTTCATGGAAAATCTCAAACATCCAAATTGGGATGCTGTTTGTAGGATTTGCAATATCTCAAAGGCCGACAATGGTTTGATATATAAATGTAATATAAATTGTGAAATTGTGGGATATTTTGATGCGGATTGAACTGGATCTGTTGATGACTGAAGGTCTACTACTGGATATTGTACATTTGTGGGAGTTAATCTTATTAATTGGCGAAGCAAGAAACAAACTACTGTAGCAAGATCTATTGCTGAAGTGGAATATCTACTCCTCTTCATGCCGATAATACTAGTGCCAGTCAAATAACTTCTAATCCTGTTTATCATGAGCATACAAAGCACATTGAAGTAGACTATCATTTTATTCGAGAAGCCTTGGACACTCGGATTATATCTCTGCCTCATGTTTCTACTCACCTCCAAATAGTTGATGTCTTCACGAAGGCTATGACACGACAGCGCCATCAGTTTCTTGTGGGCGAATTGATGCTTTTGGATCAGCCAACATCAATTTGAGGGGAGATGTCAATCAGATACAGCGCCATAATTAGTCTCTAACTATGGCATGATTTTATATTATTGCTGTAGATATTCTGTGATTCGTATGCTGATTGTAGTTGATATTCTGTAATTAATAGGCTGATTGTAATTGCCTTATTTAGTCTCCTAGATGGCTGTAATTGCTGATTTTCAGCCTTGTAACTGGTGTTTCTATTTACTATATAATACGAGAACCCTCACAAAGAGAGGTATTCATTCCAATTGATAGATACCAAGTCAGATTACCACTTTACCTAAAAGCTTAAGCTGTTAGGTTGTGGACCAACAATGTATATCAAGCTTTAACATATTCTTTTGGTTGTCATCTCTTATAAGGAGGATTTCTTATGCTCCTTTCTTCTATCCGAATAATAATAATAAATAAATAAATAATAAAAAATCAATCAATCAATGAATATTTTCCTTTTTCCTCCATAGTTCTGGTCAGGACCAGGTTATTATTAAAAAAAGAGAAATGGAATCCCAATTCAAGGCTCTCCAAATCCAGTATCAAATAAATGAAAAAATAAACAAGTGGTCATTTATTATCAAGAACACCTAATTTTGATACATATGTGTGAGGTCTGTGTGCAGAGAAAGAGAAGTCAAAAAAAAAAAAAAGGCATGTAGTCTATGATCACACTCAGCCAGGGGCCATAAGATTTTCAGACCAACAGTTACCCACTTTGTAAGTCCTAAATAGTTAAATTTAGTTTGTCTCAAATTTTGTAGCAGTTGTGGGTGTAGAACTTCTAGAATTGGTGTGGGAGGAAGTCTATTGACTGGGATAGTTTGCTTCAAGATGTATTACCACATTGTTCACCTGAACACTGATCTTTTGCAGAACCCATTTCTAGGCTAAGCTCCTCATCTTAAGCACATTCGGGGAGAGACGTGGTTGGAGGATACTCAATTGCTGTGGTGTGAGCTTGGGAGTGAAGCTAGCAATGGCCTTAGTAAAAAATGAACTAATAATAATATTTAGATATGTCTTGAGTTAATCCACTTCATGGTATTCAGGTTCAATTTCTGTTCTATGTTATCTTGCCATCTTGTAGAGCCGTAACTCATTGTTTTTGACTGCTTAGAGGCTGGGTTTTGCTCCTTTTAGGAGCTTTTTCGTATATCCTATATTTCCCTTAACTAATAAAGTATCTCTTACCTTGTGTGGGAAGAAATTATATATTTCTGTTCACTATTTTAGTGGAGGGGCAATTGTCACTCACCGGAGTACCTTGGTGGGGTTGGGGGGCAGCATGGGGATTTGTAATTTATCCTATTTGTCGTCTAATTTTTTTGTTGATTTCCTACAGAGCTTTTCCAAATCTCTTTGTATATTTAATCCCTTAGGAGTTAGGACACCTATAATAATGTATAAAATGACAATGAGACATTGTCTATTAAGGTCTTTTAGAGCCATCCAACTTCATATTAATACAGACAGTTCGTGATCTTTCTTGTCTTTCACTTGATTTTGTTGCAGCACCACCAAGAAAAAGACACCAGGAAAAGAAAAATAATCTAATTCACTTTTTTCAGTCCTGCTTTCCTACTTAATCTAAAGTAAGCTTATAAGTTGAGCTTGTGTATTTGCCACCAGTGAAAAAAATCCTTGATGTGCTCCTGCTTGAAGGGTAGCTTCAATGTCAACAAAATGCTTGCTTTGATGTATCGCTCTTTCAGATAGTGTTTCCTTACTGTGTCCCATGCCTTCAAATAGTGTCTTCTTCCTTTTTAAATAGTTTTTTTTTTTAGTAGATACTTCATGTACCATTGAAGATGTTTATATTAAATGCATCACACTTTTGCTTCATGTTTTTGTTGTGTTCAGAAGGAGGTGTAAGATTGCAGAGACTCTTGCTGAAAAAAATTTTGATTTGGCTTTCCAAGTGATCTACCAATTCAACCTTCCTGGTATTAGTCATATTATGATATAATTGTTTCTTTCTTGTTTCTTTCTCATAACCTAACTTTGGAGTGGCATGTAACTGATATTTTAATTTCTTACTCTTTATTTGCAGCTGTTCATATTTATGCTGGTGTTGCTGCATCACTTGCTGAGAGAAAAAGGGGTGGTCAATTGACAGAGTTCTTTAGAAACATTAAAGGAACAATTGATGATGATGATTGGGACCAGGTAATTTGACTTCAAATATTCTGAATGTAGTGCGTACTTGTGAAGAGATGAGGAATACACAATCTATGGTTTTGGAGGGTTAGTCCCCCAAAGGCACCAATGACTAAGAAACATTGTGAAATACTGTTTAAAATGCTTGTAAACATGAGATACCGGTTTTTCTAGTAGAGGGATGAGAAATAGATGGTTTCAAGGTTTAGAGTGTTTTAGTCACCCAAAGGTTGAAATGATTAGGAAACAAGGTGAATATGCTGTAAATATGTTTTAAAATACTTGGAAATGCTGAGGTAGCATCATTCACAAACAAGAATGCATGATAACATTTTGATTCATTTCCTGTATTTTGTTTTCACAAATTTCTAATGGGGATCTGATTGCTGATTATTTTCTTGGAACTTCAGAAAACTCTCCTTTGAGTTGAAACCGAGTTTAAATTTTCCTCTCCTGTTCATTGGGAGGCCCCAGGGCCTTGGACTAGACTAGGGGCTAGACCTGGCAAAGCAGATCGGATCAGATAATCCATGGCAGATTAGGTGGATAATTGGATGAACAAATGACAATCTATATTCAACTCAATTAAATGACTGATTGATGGTGGTTTGGACTGGATAATCATGGCAGATAGCAGATAGTCCTCCATTTTCAACAATAGTTTTTTTTAATGACTTGATCAGTAATTCATTTCATAATGCAATAACTGAAGTTGTGTCTTGATTTACAATTTGGTAAATTGCAAAACATTCAGCAACCAATTGAATGGATGATTTAAGTTCAATGTCCGAACATACTAGAATCAAGAAAAAAATCAAGTGCATGAACATGAATGGTTGATCATGTGGGATGTGCTGCTTCACTGCAGGAGTTGGGATTGTGCACCCAGATTGTTCAGTTTTCCCGTCCTATTGGTGACTTGCTGAACTACTGTAGCGTAAGCGGTGTAATGGAAGTATTGGAATTGCTTTCTGGGAAGTGAGAACTGGGAATTATGGATTATGGAGATATGGAAAGAAATAGAGAGGAAAGATGAAGGATGAATTTTAAGGTATGATGTGTTTTAGCTTTTTTGCTGCTAGTGGCCAAGGGAAAGGGAGTTTCACTAATTCAAATAAGTCAGTAAGGACCTCAAAGGCTGTACAATTGGGTATTATGGTTGGCTCATGGGGTCTGGCCACTAGGGTCGGCAGTTTGGGTCTCTAACTATGGACCCCTTCGCAGTCTTGCATTGCATGGCCACAGATGGGTTTGGAAATTGGGCTGGTTGGGTAGTGGGTAAAATGTAAACAATATATAGGATAAAACCCTTTTCTAAACAGATTGTCAAATATCTGATGAATATAACTGAGCCGACCTGATTAACATCAGTTGAGTTTTTTTAAAACCATATTTGACTCATTTAACAAGCAAATTAGATATGAATTAGTTTAGGCAGACCAAATTTGGTTTGGATTAGGATGTCTATCCATTTTTCCAGGTATACTAAGGGCAGCTGATTCACGTTCCCATAACCCCCATCTCATCCCAGTGATTTGAACCTGGGAATTCCTACATGGAAATCTCTTGCTTAAACCATAGGCTGTCCCTTAGGGGACCTGGATCGAAATTTTTGAACTACCCACTCAAAATATTTGAACATCCCATCTATTAGGGACTCCATATGTGTGTGTGTGTGTGTGTGTGTGTCTTTGTGGTTGTTCAGACTGATGAGTTAAGAATTGCAGCAGGGATATTTGACGAACCTGTTGTAGTGCTTCATATTTTGTGTAGTGATTTTTCCCAGTGGAACTCATGTCTCTCTTGCAGGAAATAATTTTTTTATCTTCTTAATACTCTGTTGGCAGAAATTATGTGGTTGTGCAAACCTTTTGAAGATCTGTACTGAAAATATGTTCCTTAGATTCCTCAATTCCCTCCATATGCAAGTTCAGGAAATAGAAACGATGGTTTACACGAAGTATGCTTTGTCTAATGAAATTCAAAATTTTTTGTTTCTGAATGTTGTAGGTCTTGGGAGCAGCAATAAATGTTTATGCTAACAGACACAAAGAGCGCCCTGACCGTCTCATAGACATGTTGACTAGTAGCCACAGGTAATGCTTTCCTTTGATGCTGTAGGTGCTTCTAGTATTTTTGCAGAAGCACATTGAAACTGTGTCAACTGTGAGATGCATTTATATCCAGCAAAAATTCTGGATCAAGATGAAACTGCTTCTGGTTAGCTGAAACTGCTTATAGTTAAAAGAAAAAAAATTGAAGTTCTAAAAATTCGAGGTGGTTAAGTGAGAGCACACCAAGCTTGCCAAGCGTGAAACCTTGAAACCTGCCTGAAATCTTCTGATTGGCTCTATTACAGTCATACCCTTAACGCAACTTGGAAATAGGTTGGTTGGGTTCAACTGTTCAAGTTAGTTTTTAGATCTTAAATCATTTTAGAATATTTCCAAGCTTCTTAAAAAAGGCTTGACTGTCTAATCAAAAGTCAGCTTTTGGTTGAGTTAGCATTACTTCTAAGCTAGGTCTGTTTGGGATGTTTCTTAGTTTTACTCTTGCTATGACTTGATATACATTAAGTTGTGAGCCAACAATGTATATAAAGCTTTAACACTCCCCCCCACATGCTGCCCAATAGCACATGGAGAGATAAATACGTGATAAATAACACCGATTACAGGGAATGCAATAATTTTTTAAACAACACGCAACAAACATGGGCAATGAGATTAGAACCCAAGACCTCCTGGTAACAAGCTCTAATACCATGTTAGGAAACCACTTTACCTAAAAGCTTAAGCCGTTAAGTTGTGGGCCAACAATATATATCAAGCTTTGACACTTTTGTTCAAGCTTGTCTTGCTAGCATCCGTTCATGCTATTTGTCCATTATTAGGATTCTGCTGGGAATAGTTAATAAGCTTGAGACAATTATAAGAGGCTTTCTTTGTTTTGGGGTTGGAGAGGAGAGAGAAAATTTGGCTATTTGTGTGCAGGTTTAAATCACATGGGTGTTTGGATCTTGGAAAGTTGGTATCTAAAAGCACCACTCTTATGGCTAAATGGCTTTGCAGTTCCCTTACCCTATGTTTGGAGAAACCTTAAATTTGGAGTTGTGTTGGATTTGGATAAGATGTAGTATAAAATTGTATTGAAATTTATCCAAATCCAAAGTTCAAAATTCATGCTCGCAAACACTACCTTAGGGTCCTCTCTTTGGCATGGAGTCTTTAAAAGTAAATTTGGTTTGCTTGTAAATGGTGGGATGCTAATTTGGGATTTAGATGTTCTTAGGAAAGTCCATGTAGGTCTATCTCTCCTATACCTCCCCTCACTCCCTCACACTAATTTTGTTTTGGCTAATGGTTCTTGAATTCGCATTTTGGGAAGGTATCTAGGTGGGTAATGCTGCTTTGTCCATTTCTTTTCCTCACCTTTACTGCTTCACTTCGGGGCATAAGGATGTTATTTCTTCTTTATTGGTTTCATATGCCTTCTTGGAACTTCCACTTTCGTAGAACCCTAAATGATAGGGAAATTTAGAAGCTTTCGTCTTTGTTGATGTTGTTAAACTGTTGTCCTTCCTTTGGGCGGATAGTCATTCTTAGTCTTTAGATTCTTCAAGGGTTTATTCTTGCAAATCTTTCTTTGATCTTTTGACCAGAGCTGAAATCTCTTTCGGCTCCATAAAATTATATGGAAGGCCAAAGTTCTTTCAAAAATTAAGACTTTATTTGGTTGGTTGTTCTTAATGTAGTTAACACCAACAATCTGTTGCAAAGTAAGAGACCTTTGAAGACACTTTCTCCTAATGCGTGCTCATTTTGTTTTGACAGTTTAGAAACAGCTTCTCATCTGTTTTTGCACTGTGATTTTTCTTGGAAGACGAGGAACAAGCTTTTTTCTCTATTGGGAGAAAATTGCGCTTGCCTGGAATTTGGTGGATGATTTTTTTATCATTTCCTTTTCTAGTTTTGGCAAATGCAAAGATGCTGATACTTTGTGCATGTGCAGTTTTCGCAAGGATGTGGGGATTATGGCTGGAACAAAATGCACAAATATTTGTGGGGAAAAGATTGAGTCTCTCTTTGTTATGGGATAAGATCCATTAGTTAGCATTGCTTTGGTGCTGGTAACAGTTGCTTGAAAGGAATGAGGTTCTTTGACATCCAACGGGATTGGCTAGCTTTGTTAGTTTGATTGTTGATTTATCTTTTTTTTTTTTTTGTTGAGGATCTCTTATTCTTTTTTTTGTATTACAAAACTTCCAATTTCAATTAACATGTGACAAATAATTTTTGTGAGCGTGTCTGATTAACTTTGTGGCATAATACTACTAGCAATGTTATTTAGCTTTCAATATTTGAAAATTCTTATGCTTTTTAATTCACTTATCCATTTTGGTTTTATGAATCATCATATGCCTAATTATTGTTCATATCGTGTGTGCAGAAAGGTTCTTGCTTGTGTTGTTTGTGGTCGTCTAAAGAGCGCCTTCCAAATTGCTTCAAGAAGTGGAAGTGTGGCTGATGTTCAATATGTTGCACACCAGGTTTTTCCTCCCCCTCACTAGTTTTGATTCCAGGAATCTATAAACTATTAATTTATTAACATGCTCAATGCTGTTAGTGAACTCCTGGGAATCTGTGTTGTAATAATCATTTGAAAATCAGCTGAAACGTACTAGTGACTTATAGGGGAAACTACTTTCAGTTGTGATTGTTTACAATTTATATTTTGTTTGGTTATGATCCTTTGCCCGAACTTTCTTCTTACACAATTTGTTTCTCCATTTTTGTTTCCTTGTTTCCATTGTCCCCGTCCATGTTTTCTCCTGGACCATGGCAACTTCTGATCCTACAGCAATTATCTTTGCATGCCCAGATTTTGAAACATGTCATACGATTAATTGCTATATTTTGAAATCATGTTCTAATGGTGGTTTGAACAGTATTCTGCATGTACGAGAGGTGCATGTGATAGAAGTATGCATGACATGAACCAGAAACCACCATGGATTCTAGGAAGCAGTCTTCATTTCCCATTGAGTTTATAGAAATGCTTTGCATTTTTCATTTCAGTAGTTCTCTACAGGATGAAGTGAGATGAGAGTGACTGAAGCATAGTACTCGAAGTTTCTCAGGTTAAACCAGTAAACCTTCAAGAATGTTCTTGATTGTGGTGCCATGGGCAGGGAGCCATGCAAGTCTTTCATTTCTATTAAAATATGGGTTTTCACACTTATTTTAGAGCTGAAAGGAAGGTCTTAAATTTGGTTTCTCTACAAGATGGTTCTGTTCGTTTATCAGATTTCGCTGAGACACTTGTTTCTTGTAAAGGAACTTCAATAGCTGCTTAACTCAATGAATGAGTTCTGGTCAGGACATTGTCAATTAGAAAAGGGTTCAAGGGAAACAATGTTAAGGAATGAAGGAGGTTTTTTCAGTGTTCAATTGCTGTTCAACAATGGGTGTCATTTCTTCTGTCTAGACAAAGTGAAGGAAAGAGGAATTAATAATTCCGTTAGAATACCAGGAGGAAGTGAAGTGGCAGGTTGGTGGAATTCTCCGAAAGTGCTGAGAGAAGGTGAGGAGAAATCAAGGGCAGTGCCTCTTTTTTCAGGGTTGTGGCTCAAGGAATATCAGCAGCTGTGAGGAAGGGTGAAAGTGTACAATGGCAATGCTTTGTGTTAAACTCCAGTGAAGGAAATCAAGAATTCTGGCAGGGGTACAATCAGATTTGTTGGTTGTGATGGAGTGAGATTTCTGGGGAAATATCAGGGGAGTGGTTCAGATTGAAGGGGAGGATCATTGACAAGGGTGATATGGAGGGAATTTAAACTATAGAAGATTTGAACCTTCAAATATTGGGCTTTTTTGGAATGTGTATAAGCCATGGGCTACAAAACATTTGTTAAGGGTGTTGGTTGAGCCCAAGAAGAATGAACATAAAATCTGGTCTGTGGAAGGGCGAGATGGCTTGAACTAGAAAGTATGAGTTCGGGCTTAAAGGGCTGGGTCGGCTATCTATGCAATGAGGGGTCAATCTTGAGATTTCCTTTTTTGGAAAGTATCATGATCATCCAATAAGAAAGTGATGCAGGGGCAGCATCAAGGTTCTGCAGCCATGGGAGAGATTAGAAGAAATTGAAAAGAGGAAGGGGAAGGAAGGAGGAAGGAGGAGAGTGGAGATACAAGGGGAAACTCACGTTCACTTCTCAACTCAAATTCAACATGAACTGCGACAACATGGCTTTCGCACACTATTTATAAGAAAGCCTCTTCATTTGAAATTACAAAAAAGAGCCCCAAATGCACATAATACTCTATTAATTAAACTAAACACATAATTAGTACTAATCAAACCCAAAAATTCCTTCACCCAACGCTTCTTAATTATTCTCTAGCAATGATTTTCCCAAGGTTTTGCCTCTTGTCCTACATCAACTAAATGATGCAGGGGCAGCATCAAGGTTCTGCTGCCATGGGAGAGATTAGACGAAATCAACGAGTGGAAGGGGAAAGGGAAGGGAGGAGAGAGGAGATACAAGGGGAAACTCACATTCGTTTCTCACGTTCAAATTCAACGACTGCTACAACATGGCTTTCACACACTATTTATAATAAAGCCTCTTCA